>NW_008355790.1:4671533-4703688 GCF_000622305.1 Nannospalax galili
CTAGGTTTTACTAATGAAGACTGAAATCTCCTTAACTCCCAGAAACATAAACACAAAGGCTGGACAATGACAGCAGACAGACAGGCAGACACACAGACACAGACACACACAGACACAGACATACCTAGGTTTTACTAATGAAGACTGAAATCTCCTTAACTCCCAGAAACATAAGCACAAAGGCTGGACAATGACAGCAGACAGACAGGCAGACACACAGACACAGACACACACAGACACAGACATACACACGTGTGCATATGTCATTAGATTTTGCATATCTTGGCTGTTAATATAGTCAAGTGATTTTTTTTTCATTTACACCTAGAGGTTGATCTTGATGGGATGCTGTTTTTCCCCATGCATAGGCATCTGTGCTCTGTGCAATGTGTTTTCCTGAAAAACAGACACCTCACACTCTGTCAAATCCTGTACTAAAAATAAAGGTGTTTGAGCAGAAAACTCAATCACTTCAATCATTATGTGACTCAATCCAGACGCTTAAAAATGTTAATAACCCTTTAAACACACACACACACACACACACACACACACACACACACACACACACACACACTGAATCAAAGACATAACCTACTAGCTTGGTAAGTGGTGTTTCCAAGAAGTAACATAACATTTAGGGGCTGGAGAGATGACTCAGAGATTAAGAACACTGGCTGCTCTCGCAGAGGACCCAGTTTTGGTTCTTAGCACTCACATGATGGATAACAACTGTCCATAACACCAGTTCCAGAACATCTGACACCCTCTTCTAGCCTCCACAGGCATCACAGAACATGGGTGCACTTATTATATACATGCAGGCAAACATACACATGAAATAAAAATAAATTTAATAATATTTTAAAGTGACATTTATTTGATGACAGTTTGGGGAAGTGAGAAGACTCTGGAGTTAGGGCAGCAAAGGCAGAAAGTACTTTTGGAGCAGCAAATAAGTCTGCTGTACAAACCTCTAGTCCCAGAATTTGGGAGGCTGAGGTAGGAGGATCATTGTAAGTTCAAGGACAGTGTGGGACACATAGTGAAACCTTTTCTTTAAAAAAAAAAAAATTCCTCTTTTAGCCAGAGCAGCTGGTCAAAGGAAGCACGAAGAACACCAGGCAGCTGGTCACTGTGGAAACTGAGAGATCACCTCCTCAATGCACTCTGCATTTGGCTGATTCGTACTTTACCTCACCCGCTTTTACTTGGAAACAAATTTTGGTGTGCAGGTTTGAACTAGTGTGATTTTCTCATGATACTGAAACGTCCTTTCTATTTTGCATTATAGAAACATGATGTTTCAAGCCCATTACTTGTTTCTCCTCCCAACTGGACATTCCCCAAGGATGCTTACTAGTTCATTCAACGTGGAGTTTCACTACCTTCTATGATCATTAGAACTGGGCCTTCAGAGGCTGAGGATGCAGCTCAGTTGATAGAATTCATGTTTTAGACCCTGGGTTTGATCTGCAGCACCACAAAAATAAATAAAATTTAAAGCTGTGCATAATGTTGTACACTTATAATTTTAGCACCTAAGATGTAGAGGCAGGAAGAACAGGGATTCAAGGCTAGCCTTGGCTGCATGGTGGGTTCATGGACAGCCTGGTCTACATGAGACTCATCTCAAATAACAATATCTACAACAATAAAACACAGCCTGGACTCCCCATTATATATAATAATTCTGTAGTTATCTGTTCTATAATTTTCAATTGGTTCTGGTATTTTTTTAACATTTATTTACTTGTGCATGTGTGTGTATGTTGTACTTACGACACAGTGTACATGTGTGAAGGTCAGGGCATAAGTTGTAAAAGCTGAAGTTGGTTCTCTCATTCTACTGTGGGTTGGTTCTGGGGCTCAAACTCAGGTCACCAGGCTTGGTGGCATGTACCTTTGCCAACTGAGCCAACTTTACCTTCTTGGTGCCAAGACTTTGTTTCCAGTTAGATCTTTCTGCTGATCACCAGACTCTTAAGTATATGTATTTTATTATATTATAATTATTATTTTGAACTCAGTCTTACTAGGTGGCCCTGGCTGGCCTGGAACTTGATATATAGACCAGGCTGGCCTTGAAATCATATAAATCTGCTCGCCTCTGCCTCTCTGAGTACTGGGATTAAAGAAGGTGTGCAGGCACTACAATGCCAGACAGTTTTGTATATGTACTGATTAGAAATCTCCATCCAGATAGTGCTCAGATGATGCAAAACCAACAAACCCAAATGTGATGTATGTGTACCCATGATCATTGTTCTCTCCTGATGACAAACACAACTGTTCAAGACCCCAGAATGACAATCTCCTGTGTAATTCTATAGCTAATCAAGTGCTAGCTCTCTAGTCTCTAAGCATCATTAGTAATGTTCTTTTCTTTCTATTTCCACTGCCATCACCCCAGTTCAGTTTTTAGCTGAGTACTGTGACCAACTGTCAAGTTTTGTGACAGCTTTAATTATTTTGAGCCTAATCTTCACAGTCATTAAAAAAAATTGATCACACCAGTCTGTGAATATGAATTTACTTTGGAATAAAGTATAGTGTCTTCACACCTACAAGACCCTGCCTGCCTATTCCCCCTACCCCAAGCAACTTGAGTTTACTGATGAGAATGTAATAGTTTGGATGTGGTTTGCTGCCCAAAGGCAAGTGGGTTGGGAACTTGATTCTTAATATGAAAGATGGTTGTATATTTAAGGGGTAGAACCCAGTGGGGAATCCTTCGGTCCTTGGTCATGCTGTCCTCAAAAAGGGAATTAGGGTTATTCTCTCTCCTGGGATCCCAGGTCTCACAAAAGGAATTATCCTAACCAGTCTGATCTGCAATGCTGTCTGGATTTCTACCAGGTCATGCCATCTTCTGCTTTCACACTTGTTCCTGCTGTATTTGTCGGCTTCCCAGTAAAAACCTTTAACAAATGCCTGGATAACTTACAGACAAAGGGGGACAAAGGGGTAATGTGGATTCACCAGTTCCTGTCTCTGATCAGTGGACTTTGCTGCTTTTGGGCCTGTGAGAAGTGGGCACATGTTGGTGGGAGCACAGTTGGGCCTGTGGGAAGTGAGCACATGTTGGTGGGAGCATGTGGTAGAATAAAACCACTCACCTTAGAGCTGGGAAGCAGGAATGAGGAAGAAACTAGAATCTCCCAGTCATCTTCTAGGGCATACGTCACAAACCAAGACCTCCTACTAGGCTGTCCTTTTTTTTTTTTTTTAAATGCGTGTATAGGTATGAATGTGGTGTATGCATGTGGTGTATGTAACGCATGCGTGTGTGTGTGTGTGTGTGTGTGTGTGTGTGTGTGTGTACCTGAGCCTATATGTGTAGAGGCATAGACACTGGAGGAAATACGGTGTCTGGCTTTATCACCTTAGTCCTTTGACACAGGGTCTGCTACTGAACCTGGAGCTCAGCTGGCAGTCTACAAACCCCAGTGATTTTCTTGTCTATACCCTACCTGCACAACTCTAAAGTTATAGGCACCCCTTTCTATGCCAGCTTTTCATGTCCATGTTGCGGATTTGAACTTAGGTACCTGCTTATATAACAAGCACTCCTACTCACTGAGCTATCTCCACAGCCCCCAGGCTGTGCTTCTTAAAGAAGTTTCTACCAGCTCCATATACCACCAAGTTGGGGAGTAAGTCTTTAATAAATGAGCCTTTAGGGGACATTGAAGAACCAGGCTACAGCACTTTCCTTGATGTTGTCTGTTGTCAGGCCCTCGCCCAGAGGCTGAACCCATGAGGTCATCCAATATTGGATTTTCAGCTTCTAAAATGGGAATTTAATAAATTTTTATTCTTCCTCCTTTTCTTCCTCTTCCTCTTCTTCTTTCTCCTCTTCCAGTTCCTCTTCTTCAGTGGCAGTACTGGGGATTAAACTAGGGCCTTGAACATGCTAGGCAGGCGGAGTATATTCCTAGTTCCTCACCTACTTTTATTTTTGGGAGGAACTCTTGTTAAGTTGCTCAGGCAGGCCTTGAACTTGTGATCCTCCTGACTCAACTGTCATCACAGTCCTATGTTATGAAGCCTGACTAATTAATCTCTCTCTCTCTCTTTCTCTCTCGCTCTGCCCACCATCTTCTGAATAGTCTGCCTCAGATATTTCATTATAACAACAAAATCATTACAAGCACAAGATAATTGATTTACTCCCAGTTGTAATTCCATGCATTTAACAATGAGGGTGACTTTGTTACCTCCTTGTTTTCCAAGCCTGATAGGGGTGGAAGAAGTGGCCCTGGGACAGAGACCTTAAGTACTTCCTAGGTATTGTGTCTGGGTTTTGTTTCTTTATATACCCACTACAGTTATTTTAGTGTAAGTTCTAAATAATGCCTGGCCAATTACTTTTCTGGTTCCTTTAATAGTCTAGCTTTCTTCTGGCAAAAGCTTATTGCATTTTCCAGCCTGTAGTATCCTCTGGGTCTTCTCATTTGAGCAAGTTAGCCCAAGTTCACCTTAATCATGTGGCCATCTTATTTGGAAGAATCCCAAGAATAGTTACTACTTGTTCATTTTTCTCTTTTAATGGTAATGTTCTTGAGCCAGTGAGTTAGCCCAAAATGGAAAAGCTGCCAAGCCTGGCAATCTGAGTTGGATCCCTAGGCTCCATGTAGAGGAAGGAGAGAACTGACTTCTGAAAGCTGGCCTCTGACCTCCACATGCATGCTATGGTGTGCCAGTACATACACACACACACACACACAGAGAGAGAGAGAGAGAGAGAGAGAGGAGAGAGGGAGGTTTTTAAAAGAGCATAATATTCTCTTGTAAGATTCTGTTGTTCTACATCCCTCTGCCAGGATTTCTGGCATGCATCAATACGCCTGGCCTCAACCTGACTTTTGCAACATCAGGCATTTGTCAGCTCACCAGCATGTTCCTTCATCTCCTGAGTTCCTTGGGGACCAGCCTTTTGAAACTTGCGATTCTTGCATGATAGAGAAATTGTCTAAAACTTTAAGTCTTCTCCCCTAGGCTTCTCTGAGGATGTAACTCACTATCCACATTCATGTTGGGAACTGTAATAAGAGAGAAGGGAGACAGTTTCGGCAGGAGGCAGTATGAAAACATGTCTTAATCATAGCCTCCAGATACTTAGCGATCCAGTTTTCAGGGATCATTTTATGTGGTGCAGATTTGATCTGAAAATTTGAATGTTAGAGTCACCTGGAGAGCTGCATCAATTCTAGTGCCTAAACTCATGAATTCCAAACTTTAAAGTATATCAGAGTTACCTGGAGGCCTGTTAAAGCTAGAGTGCTGGGTCCCACCTCCAGAGTTTTTGATTTGGTAGGGCTGGGATGAGGTCTATGTGCTTACAGTTCCAATGAGCTCCAGGTGTCACTGAGGCCCGCCGACTGAGTCCAATTCAATTAGATAGGGAGCTACTCCAATATGGGGGTGAAATGTTTAAGGGAGAATGATGGGACTTTTATAAGACATGGCACTCTGACATCCAGTCTACATGGAGAAAATGGTACAAATATGAACTGCCAGTGTCCTGACCCAGACTGTGACCACAGAACATGTTTTCTGTCCAAATAAAAAAAAAGTATTTTGAGACGAGTTTTTCTGATTGGTTTGGAACTCTTGAGTAAATGTTAATATTTCCTTTTAAAAAGCAAAAAATAGCGCAAGTGTGTTGGCACATGCTTGCAATCTCAGCAGTTAAGAGACAGAGGCCGGTGGGTCTCTGTGAAGTTGAGGCCAGCCTGATCTACATAGACAGTGAGATAGTGAGTTCCCAGTCTCATTATGTAATGAGACTCTGCCACACACACAAAAAAAGAGGTAGGGTATAATGGTACAGAAAAAGTAGGATTGCCAGTTACAGGCCAGCATGTGCACATGATAAGGTCTTGTCTCAGTGAGATAGGGGGGTACTGGCAAGATAGCTTGGTCTGTAAGGTACTGTAATCCCAACACTGGGGAGATACAGACAAGGGGATTCCTATAGCTCATTGGACAACCAGTCTAGCCATTGTGTGATCTCTAGGTTCAAGGAGAGCCTGTCTCAAAATATAAGGTGGTGAGTTACCTTATAGGGGAAAATACCAGACATGAACTCCTAGCTTCCACAAGTACACATACATGAGTATGTATGTAGAGCTCGTGCATGCATACAAATAAACACACGAATAGTAAAATAAAAAACAAACAAAAAAAATGGGGCTTGTGGTTTGAATAAGAATGTGCCATATAGACTTCAAGTATTTGAACACTTGGGCAGTTAATGGCACTGTTTGGTGGGGGGAATCAAGGAAACTTTAGGAGCTGTGGCACTGCTGGAGGAAGCATGTCACTGAAGACAGACTTTGAGAGCTCATAGCCTTGACCTATTTCCAGTTTCACTCTCTCTGCTTCCTGTGCCTGCTGGAAGATGTGAGCGCTCAGCTTTCTGCTCCCACTGTCCCTGCCATGCCTCCCCCACCATGATGGACTCCTAGCCCTCTGGAACCATAAAGCCAAATAAACGCCTCCTTCTATAAGTTGCCTTGATAATGATGCTCTATCACAGCCACAGAAAAGTAGCTAATACAGGGATGCATAACTGAATGTGGAAGTTCACCAAAAAAAATTAGCAAAAGGTTCCTGATGATGTAAAAATCAAAAATTAGGCCAGAATCAAATGCATAACGAATCCAAGGCATTTCTGGCTGTGCTCCCCTACATTTCATGTCAAGACCTTCCAATAGCCTTCGTTCCAAGCAGCATGAAGACATGCATTGAGCATGATGTCACACCACACAACCCCAAAAGATGCTGCTGGAAGTAGTAAATCTCAAATTAGAGACTTATGTATTATGATGTGTGGTAGTGTACTGTGCATAAAAAGCCTTCTTCTCTTACAGAAGCATATTGGTTTAATTATGGAACACAAAGATGTCTCAAATTTTCCTAGCATCCCTCATCAGCATGTAAGCATCAAATTACTGTATCTTTGTATTGTATAGTGCTAGAATGTTTGATTTTTAAAATTTTTGTTTGTAGGCTGGGCGTGGTAATGTATTCCTTTACTCCCAGAACTTGGGAAAAAGAGGCAGGTAGATCTCTGTGAGTGTGAGGCCAACCTGGTCTATACCAGGCAAGGCAGGGCTACATAGTAAAATCTTGTCTCAAAAAAAAAAAAATTCTGGGCCTAGAGAGATGGCTCAGTGGTTAAGGGCATGTACCGCTCTTCCAGAGGACCCGAGTTTCATTCTGAGCACCTACATCGTGGCTTACAGCCTTGCTAAGTCTAGTTTTAGGTGATCTGATGTCCTCTTCTGGCCTCTACGGGGACAGCACGCATGTGGTACATTTACATATATATAGGTAAAACACTCACACACATTAAAAAAAGTTGTTCCAACTGCAGACTTGAGTTTCATTAAAAAAGAGTTAAATGAATTTTGGCCTGGGATTAGAACAGAATCCCAATTTCAACAGTTTCTGAAATGGCCTTAAACATACTTCTGCCATTTTTTACTCTTTATACAAAGTGACATTCTCAGAATTGATAATTACAAAATCAAAATATTGATCAAACTGATAGTGCACATCCGTAATCCCAGCACTTGGAAAGTGGAGGTAGGAGGATCGGAAGGTCAAGGCCAGCCTCAACTGCATAATAAGTTTGATGATAGCCTGAGTGATAGGAGTTTTTATCTTAAAAAATAAAGCCCAGAAAAAATAAATTGATAAACTGAAAAACACTGAAGACACTTCAGATGCTATAGATACAAGTATTCAGTTAAGATTTAATTCCTTATGTAAAAGGAAACAAGCACATCAATCTCATTAATGTGCACATTTGTTAATGGTAAAACTATACTAAAAAGCATTTAAGAACACACTTTTATGATTTATTACTAGTAAGTGTTTGATTTATATACCTATTTTATATATCTATATGCCTGGGGTGGTCACACAAAAAATTTCTTGGATGAAAATGATTGCAAGTGGAAAAAATTTAAGAAGCCATGAGCTAGAGAAAAACACATACAAAATAAAATAATATAAATGAGTAAGTTGGCAAAACAATACAAAGGGAAAGTTGAAATTCATAATTGGAGGGAACACGCACACACACACACACACACACACACACACACGCACACACAATTTTCATCTGGACTACACATTGGGTAAGTTGTAGAGATTCAACTTTATGTTTCCAGATGGCTACACTCATTTGTTCTAAAGCATTTGTTGAGCAATCTTTCTTTTTCACACTGATGTAAAATGACATATATTTTTAAAGCTGGGCTTTCATACACAATATTTGCAAATAAACTGAATCTAGCCTGGTGCTTCCACCAATATGCAAGCCTTCATTATATCTTTAGGATTCTCCTTTTTCTACAGTTCCAATTTCAACCACAACTGGGTGACATTTGTCACCATGGGCTTCTTGGGATATATGCCAACCATCGTCTTGTCATGAGAAGCTACAGAAGACACTTGAGCTGTTGAGTCAGGAATCATGACTGCTGACACAGAGCCTCGAGGGGTGGTGTAGGATATTTTTGGAGGGCTGGCCCACTCTGTGAATTTAATTCATCTCTGAGCTGAGCCTACTCAGTGTGTTTAGAGAAATGATTAAAAAAAAATCTGCATTTCCAAGAGTGGATTTTCCCTGTGGTGTAACCATCACTCCATAATGACAACTGACCGTTTTACTCTAATACCACTGAAGAGCATTAATTTCTTTGAGATAATTAGACTTTTTCACACGTTAAGAAGTCAACACGGAAGAGACAGTGTAATGTGCTGACCAAAAAGGATGACTATATGGCAGGAGACCCAGTTTGTTCATCCTGATCTGACCTATACATTGGCAGTTCAACTCAATTTATTTGAGCCTTAATTTCCTTCATCATAAAGAAGACAATTTGGATGTAAGGTCTTTGGGCTTCCAACCAAGTAGAAGACCGCAGCTGTAAAATGACTGCTTTATTTATAGATTTTAAAACATTTGGGGTTTTTTGTTGTTGTTGTTTTTATTTTTTGAGATAGAGTCTCACTATGCTGCAAGCTGGTCTGAACAGACTTTGTTATGCAGCCCAGCCAGGTCTATAACTAGCAACCGTCCTTGCTCAGTGTCTGAGTGCTAGGATTATGGGTATGGTCTACCACATATCATTGAAACTTGCTTATATATAAGTTGAGCCCTCACTCTGTGCAAAGAATTCTCTCCTGATCAGTGATGAATAAGACACAGTCATTTTCTTATGAATATTAAAAATAAAGGAGTTTATTTGGAAGAGGGAAATGGAATGGAACACATTAGTGTGAGTTCAAGTTAGAACATGCCAGTTTCCTAATTCCAAATTGGAATGTAGATCTGTGATGTACTCTATTGTACTGTGAGACTTGCCCTAATGATTCCGTTCAGTGCTAAAGACTCCTTCTGGGTTGGGGTGTGAATAGCACATTGAATGGTGGTGGCATTTCATAAATCCTTTTCCCCACAATGACATTTAATTTAGTCATTGCAGGTTTATTTTTTGGAAGACTCTTGCTTATGACCCCTGACAGCTATTGTGAAACTGTGCCTGTTCAGTGCCTGGAAAGTCACCTAAGCCAGAGTGCTTTGTTTTTTGGTCTTTTTGAGACAGTCTCCCTATAGCCCCAGCTGTCCTGGAACTCACTGTGTAGACCAGGCTGGCCTTGAACTCACAGAGATCCGCCTGCCTCTGCCTCCCGAGTGCTGGGATTAAAGGCGTGCGCCACCACCATGCCTGGCGCCAGAGTGCTTTTGTAGTGCCTCATTGACACCACCTCTTCCTGTGGAAAACAACCCATCTCTTTGTCTGATGGTTTGTTTAAATTCTCAAACTAATTATTTGCAACTACTACACAAAAGATACGTGTTAAAACATTTAGCGTCATGCTCAAACTTTGCCGAAAGCCAAGAAGGGGTGAATCATTGACATCAGAAAGGTGAGTTTGCCTAGTCAAAGTTGAAGCCAACACCCAATATTCTGTCAGAGATGAGTGGCAAAGGAGGATTAATTGGAGTCTTTTAAAGAATCAGGACAAAAGGTTAATGGAATAAGTTGGGCAATGGAGACCTATGGAAGGTTGCCAACCTGGAGAGCAACCAGATTAGAATAGAAATACGGTGAAGTGAACTGAGCAGAAGGTTAAGGTCCACTTTCTGGCACACAGCATGTGGAAAGGGGGCATGATAAGAACTGATTCATGAGCATATGAGATTGTGGATTGATAGCTCTTGGCATTAATCACAGTGGTCAATATACACAGTCACTTACTATCCTGTACATTAACTTCTTCATACAGCTAAGGAAAAATATCTGCCCTTTCAACTTCTGCCTAGTAAGAACTGAAAGAGAAGAAAGGGTTGAGAATAGTTTGGACATTTTTGGAGGGTGGAAATAAGTGAACATAATTATATTTATACCAAGATATAATTATTTCTATCCATTCCATGGTGCAATGATCTTTTGAGACAGTGTCCAAGAATGTCATTTGAAATACTTTTCATTATGGCAGATGGGTGAGCTATGGTCTTCAGGGCAGAGAAATAGGCATAACTGGTAATCACTGTACATCAGGATCAAGGACTATTTCAGTGGAAGGAGTTCTCCTTGGGCCAGATGAATGAAATTAAAGAAATATACAGTGATTACAGTGTTGAAAGCTTAAGCTTTGGTCAAGTGGAGAAAAGGGATTAATGAGAAAAAGAACATTCTAGTTTCTTCTTTCAGTTCTCAACTAGCTTCTTCTAGTACACATTCCCAATGGATTTAGACCATACTTCTAATTCAGATATCAGAGGCCTCTGTAATTCAAATCTCTGGGGGCTGGTTTACAACAAGTAATCCATCTTTTGAGCACCAAACCAATAGTTTCAATAGTTTTGTGATGCTATTTATATACAATAACTAAATCAAAAATCTTATCCTTATTAGTATCCAATATTCCCAGTATTTAGTGTGTGGCATGTATAGAAAGAGATTCAATGAAAGTTTGGGGGCTGGTGATGAGTCAGTGTACTGGAGTTCCACATTAAGTCACAATCGGCTTTGTGCTGGAGAGTACATATCGTTTGGTGAAATCAGCCCGAGAGGAGAGCAAGAGTTTCTTGTAATAACAACAGCACTTGAAGAGGATAGTGAAGAGGACTTCTGTAATCCCCGACTAGACGTGTAGGCTTGTCCCAATGTCCATCCTTGAGAAAATGTCCACAGCAGACTTGATGGAAAATCTCA
The DNA here is from genome assembly GCF_000622305.1 of Nannospalax galili. Taxonomy (NCBI): domain Eukaryota; kingdom Metazoa; phylum Chordata; class Mammalia; order Rodentia; family Spalacidae; genus Nannospalax; species Nannospalax galili. The sequence continues at coordinate 4,682,777 of NW_008355790.1, forward strand.
GAGAAGAACTTACCTGTTTCATCTGCTTGGACTATTTCAGCAGCCCAGTGACCACAGAGTGTGGGCATAGCTTTTGTCTGATGTGTCTCCTCAAGAGCTGGGAGGGGCATAATACACCTTTATCTTGTCCTGAATGCTGAAGGACCTTGGGGGCTCCTCATTTCCAGGCCAATGAGAGACTGGGGAGGCTGGCTAGCATTGGCAGACAGCTGAGATCCCAAGTGCTACAGAGCGAGGACTATCCAAGCAGCTGTGGAAGAACACCAACAGCCAGTAGGATGTTCTCTGATGATGAGCAGAGTATAATTGCTTTCTCAACACAAACTCATGGGATGAATAGAGTGTATTTCTCAAGTGAGGCTGAGGAACAACACAAAGTAAGATGGATTAGAAAATAGATTGATCCCATCCTTTAACTCCTGCAGTAGTCTCTGTGGGTAATGGTCAAGGGTGCTCATCCCAAGCAGCACAACAACCTCTAACTTGGGTCCTGCTTCCACCCTTTCTTTGAGTGTCCCAGTCGTCTTCTAGTGACCAGTTTTCCTGGTCTTTTTTACCACTAGTTGCTCTTCTATTTGCCACAGAGTTTGTTTCTATTGCAGGAGAAACTCCAGGATATCATAAATCTTTTACATAAAAAGAAGAAAGAAGCCCAGGCTATACTGAACCATGAGAAGAAACGTGTGATTCTGTGTAAGGTCAGTGTCTGCTTAACATTTAGGTCTTCTATAAGATGCCGAAAGAGGCACTACAGGGATAATTAGTTAAATGTCAGGGGGAAAAGGACTGTTTTGAGTCCTTTGATAAGCACCTCACCTGGGAATCTCAGAGTAGCTCAAGTTCACAACCACAGGCCTATTTAGTTTTCTTCCTTGTCCACCGTGGCTAGCCTCTATGATGAATCTGATTATAATTATTTAAAATACAAGTGACAGACCTACAAATAGGGTGGAAGGGCTAGAGAGATGGCTCAAAGGTTAAGAACACTGGCTGCTCTTGCAGAGGACCTGGGTTCGATTCCCAGCACCCACATGGTAGCTAACAACCATCTATAACTCTAGTTACAGGGGATCTGACCCCTTCTTCTAAACTCCATGGCATTGCATGACACAGGCGCACTTACTTACACACATGCAAACAGTATACTCAACCACATAAAATAAAAATAATCAACAAAATTAAAAAACTAAATAGGGTAGAAATCAGTCTTACTAGTCTCTCAGGCAGTACATGACTTTAAATGTCAGTATTCAGGAGGCACGGGCAAAGAGGTAATCTCTGTGAGGTCAAGGCCAGCCTGGACTATCTACAAAGCCTGTTCCAGGTTAGCCAGGGCTGCATAGTGAGACCCTGCCTCAAAAGAAAAAACAACAAACAATCAGTCTCTCAAATACTTTGAGGGAAAATTGCATGCAAAATTAAAAAGAAATAAAGAGGAAGAGAAAATAATGGCCAAACAATAGTTTGAATTATACTCAAACAAATGCTTAAGGTTAGGCACAGATTTGGACTTGAATTGCCTAACAGTTAAAGCAAAGAACTGAATGTTTAATATGGCATAAACAATATAGCTCAGTTGGTAAAAGCACCCGCCACACAAGCCTGAACCAAGAGCAGTAATGCCAGCTTCTGCGATGCCCTGTGCTCCCTACCTGGAGATGAGAGGCAGGGACATGACAGTCCATAGAAGCCCAAAGTGAGCTAGCCTGGTGTACACAGCAGCTCATATACAGCAATAAGAAAGTGACACTATCTCAAACAAGATGGAAGATTGAAGACCCAAACTCTGATACTTCCTGCCTTTGCCTCATGAATGCTGAGATGACAGGCATTTCACACCATGCCTGGTTTAGATTTAGTTAAGTGCAACTCTTTGGGATGTATTTCTAATATGTAACCCAATGCTAGTTTTTTTTTTTAATCAGTATTTGTCAATCACATACATTATACATTTTTCTCCTTTTAAATTTCATTTTATTTTAAATCAGTAATGGTTATTAAGTCTTTTAAAGTGTCCTTTTGGTTTCTCTCTGTAGAAATGACAGCTCTTAGATTAGAAAATTTGATTTTGTTGACTTGTATACATATGCATCCTTCAAAACATCAAACTTTCAGGGCTGGAGAAATGGTTAGTGGTTAAGAGCACTGGCTGTTCTTTCAGAGGACCCAGAACCCACACAGCAGCTAACAACTGTCCATAACTCCAGTTCCAGGGAACCTGACAACCTCTTCAGGTCTCCACAGGTTTTCACACATGGGTGCATATACACACATGCAAACAAGACGCATAAAATCAGATAAATACATTTTTAAAACTTAAAAAAAAATCAAACTCTCCACCAAGCTTGTCAATCTAAGACATGTGCTACACAAGTGCTTCTGTTGCTAATGTTATTTTGTACGTGTGCGCGTGTGTGTATGTGCCCGTGCATGGGTGATAGCAGGAGGAGACGAAGACTTGTAAGCAGGTGGTTGTGTCAGAATACATGAAGATGCACCAGTTCCTGAAGGAAGAAGAACAGCAGCAGCTGCAGCTGCTTGAGAAGGAAGAAAGAGAAAACATGAAGAAGCTGAGGGAAAATGAGATCCAGCTGACCCAGCAAGTCAGGCGCCTCAGCAAAATGATTGGACATATTGAGTCCACCTGTCAGAACCTGACTTTGGAGTCTTTTGAGGTGAGGCTGAAACTCATGAGACTATTGGGAAAAAATATACAGAAAAAAGAAGACACAGAGGCCCAAAGTATTTCAAGCCATAGGAGACACATTTTTCCTCACTCATCTGAAAAACTAAGTTCTGCTGTAAAAGCAGCTTTCCTTAAAAAACTGGCATTGTTAAAGAGGAGACATCAAACAAGAAAAAGGCAGAGGAATACTTTTCACAAAAAAGCCCATGGACGGGTGTAGCTTCTTCTGTGCCTGCCTATATAAATGCAGCTTTGTCAAGTATTTCATTAAATGTATTAATAAGCTCCTAGGCATGCTAAATTTAATTGTCTCAAAGATCTGATGAAGGGAAGTTCTATTGTCACATTGCTTGTAGTTGATCACTACTATTTCACTAAATTTTTCCCTTTTCCTTGCCTGAGGAACCCAAGCACACCCTCTGAGGGACCTGGGGTCTCCCAGTCATGACACGGATAGAGAAATGGACATAAGATATTCTATTTGGATTTGGAATAGTTTATATGACATTCGGGAGGGGGGACTTACAAAAACAAGGATTCTTATAGGCTTTTCCTTTGTCATATTTGAAATGCATGCACCATCCGTCTCCCACCTCCAATCTCTCTCATTCACTGTTCGCCCATGCTCAATATGGCAGTGACTCCACCCCGTTTTCCCAGTGTGCTCTGCTTCTCTAGATCCACCATCTTTTCATTGGGAGGGTGCATTTACCCAACACTCCATCCCTTCCTCTAGCTCTTACAATCTTTCTGCCATCTCTTCTGCAAGGGTTCCCTGAGCCTTGGAGCAGGTGACAAATGCAGGGCTATCTTTCTGTATCATGGCACAATATTGACCTCTTGGGTCTCCCCATCATTCAACATGGCTACTGATCTATCTCAGTGGTGTTTCCCCTACTATAAAGACAAATGTAAGGAAGTAGACACATTTAAACAAATGTGATGTAAATACAAATGCCTAGAAGATATCCCAGTAGGTGTACCATATTCATTAAACAGTATACTTGCAACAGCTTCCCTGCTGGGACCTATAGCCTTCCCTGACACAGGGTGTTGGCCTGGTCTACAGCACCTCATGTGTGTTCCATCTCTAGGAGCAGGCCTTATCCAATTAGAAATTTGTCAGTTGTACATATGTTAGTCGAGCCATTATTTTACTAGCAGGCATGTCCATAGCATGCAGCACAAGGGGCCCATTGTTGAGCAGAATCATAAGGGATCCATTTTCCCCAATCACCTGCCAGCACCTTCTGGCACTTTGAAATCCATCCATCCAGTGGCATGGAGTTTTTAGCTTAGTCTTGGCTCTGTCTCTTCTTCTCCCATGCTCACATCATGCAGTGTCTTCAGCAACATGGCCTTACCGACCTTTCTAGTGTACCACTGACATTAGTGGCAATAGCCTTGGTTAATTTGAGGACCTCTAGGATCTCTCTGCTCATAGGTGGGCAAACCAACCCTGGTACTGTAGTTTTTCTTAACAGTTGTACAGTTTTGGAAGCCTCTGTTCTTATTTTACCCAACCATAAAACTCCCAAGAATCTTATAACTATAGCTGGCCTTTGTTTCTTCAGGTGTATTTGATATCTTTCAAATGGGTTTCACATCTTTAAAACACTCAGAAGTTAACATCATATATTAATTCAGTCATGTACAAGGTCTAACACAGCATGGAAAGGTTTTATCCATTTGTGTTAACTATTTTATCCATAGATCTTTGTTAGGTACCATAGTATGGGTAAGAGGCATTAATTTGGTTAATTCTTTACTATCTTTAGTTATCCCTTTGGAGTCATTCTGCATTTGGGGTATTTTACATGGAGTCTATTTGTATTTTCTTATCCTTGATACATTTGCAGGTGCTCGCTCAAATTGCCTGACCCTGCACCGGGCTAAGAAGGCAGACTGTCTTTCTTGTCCTTACTGCACCTGTTGGTTCCCTGAGTCAGGCAGGCCCTGAATCTGCCTCTTGGCTGTAGCCATATCTGTTGCCTCTCCATTGACCATACATGGTTGCTGGGGAGGCCCTGGTGGGAAAAACTGCCTCCACCCCTAGCATAGCCTCTCTCAAAAGAAAAATGCACCTTATTTAATCTTTGAGGATCCTTAACCACCTGTGGGACAGCTTTTTTTATCCTCCGAATGCCTTTTGTAAACTGTTCTTCAGGTTTTAAAGCCTTCCAGAAACTCCTTAATATTGAATTTGGTTTTCTATCAATTTTTTCCTTTGGGAATTTGGGCTTGACATAAATCTTGCCACATTTGTCTTCGAGTAACCCAAATGGACCATTTCTTCTGTCTGGTCTTTTTTATATCTCTTCACTCTTGTTTGAGTTACTTAGATTTGCCAAAGCCTCCCTCACTTTATAGAGATCCTGTCCCATTAAAGGACTTAGCAAAACCATTAACGCTGTATACCATTCTTGAGGTCCCAGTTGAATTAAGCTTTCCTTTATATCTCTGGTGAACACAGCCCTATCTATCCCAGCAAACTGGACACTATATATTGCTTTTCTCATACCTAGTTCTCTCAGTAACACCTGTCCCTCTTTTATAATCCTCCATCCCCTGCTAATCATGGGCATCTCCATTGGTGATGACCATGTATCTTTAATCCCTAATTAGGGACTGATCTCTCCTGTATTGGCCTAGGTTGAACAGCCTATGTCTCAAGGACTGTGGGTGGTTATATAACTCAGCTGTGATGCTTCTAAAGGACTTAGACTGACATTATTTTCTCCCATGTCCCACACAATGAATGGCTCTTTGATCAATTGTTTGAAAATTTTCCTTAGTTTCAACAGCTCCAGTGTGGAGTATTTTCTCCTAGCTACAGTACTGTTAACTCTTTTTCCTTTTTGCATCAAAGGTTGTTGAATCTGAGGGACAGCTTTAGCTACTGTTATTTTTAGGTTGTTTCTTTTCTCATTACTATCTATATTTTTTCTCGGGTCCTTTGACTCTTGGTCTCCTAACCTTATGCAAGTTAAAATCTCCTGTTTTTCCTCTCTCTCAAGCTCTGAGACTGAGACTGAATTTTTCAGTAACTCCTTTGCCTTTTCAGCCTTGACTGAGTCAGTCTTTGTCTCAGACAAATCTTTTATTATGCAAAGTGGCCATGACCCCTCTCTGGTTCCCCTCTTGCATCCAAGGCTTGCAAATTTTTTTTTCTAGGCTCTGTATGACCTTAAAGGAATCTTCACATACAAGCAACTGAGCTATTTTCCCACATTTATAGGCTGGCTGTGGCCAAGGGATTTTCCTGTTTGAGTCCATCCATGTCTGCATGGCCCACATCATTCTAGTCACATATTCTGTGATCTGTTGTATAACCCATGTGACCATCACTAACCCCCTTGCTTTTCCTGAACTTCTGTGGTTTGTCATTTCCAGCATCACCCTCCTGGACTGTGCCAATTGTTTCCCTGAATTTTTCCCTTTTCCTTCCCTGGGGGACCTGCTCACACCCTCTGAGAACTCTAGGGTCTCCTGATCCTGACATGGGTAAACAAACTGACATAAGACATTCTATTTTAATTTTGTATAGTTATATGACATTTGGGAGAGGGTAACTTACAAAAACACAGATTCTTATAGGCTTTTCCTTTGCCATATTTGAAATGCATATGTCATCTGTCTCCCACCCCCAGTCTCTCTCGCTTGCCATTTACCTTTGCTCAATATGGCAGTGGCTCCACCCATTTTCCCACTGTGCTCTGCTTCTCTCTGGGTCTCTAGACCCACCCCCATCTTTTCCTTGGAGGTCACATTTACCCAACAACCATCTACAACATAGACCTAGGGTAGCAGTTATTTAATAATTCAGACTTACAGTCATAAGGCGATTTCTAGCCCTGCAGCTAACAGGTGGCAGTGCCCCGGTATTCTATGTGCCAAGCCCACTGTCATCACTCTTTGGCTACTGCTTCCCTAGGCTACTGCCCTCTTCAGGATCCTCTCAGACATAAGTTGTGAGAGCTAACTCCAGCTTGTGGTCTGATTCCTGAGCTGATGCCAAAGGACACTATTTAATTCAATGCCTTCCAAATGACCCACTCCCACATAACATAGGCTTGGTCTCAGCTCTCACTGGATCATTTTCTTTTGCTCATCTCTGGATCTCTGGTTTTCTGGTCCATGAGTAATATTTGGCTTCTTTTGAACATTAGGTTTTCTTAACAAAGTGAGTATATGAGATAAAGGACAGAGGGAGAGGGTTCATAAGGCCTTAGTCCACCTATAAGCCGTTGATGGTTGCTAGGGGAGGGGGAAGAAAGATTTTCTTGAGTGGTGTAGCACTGGTAAATTGTCTATGATCTTGAAATAACTCATAACCTGTGTTCCCATAAGCAGTCCTAATTAAGCTCATTAGATTACCAAAAAGAAAAAACGGGGTGGAAAAACCACTCAGTGCTTAAGTGTGCTTGCTCCTCTTCCAGAGGGCCTAAGTTCAGTTTCTTCTCCCTCCCAAATGCTGGGACAAAAGGCACATGCCACCATGCCCAATTTAAAAAAATATGTTTACTTAAAAGCATGGATGTGAATAAAAGAAATACAGCAAAGTATTCTCTAGTTAATGTGCGAAACGTCTCATGTTTACCAAAACAATTCCTAAAAGGAATTAGTGATTTTCTTTCTTGTCAGATTTGTGTGCTAGGAAACAAATTTTATGAACTTAGCAAAGGATTCAAATTGTTTCGTTCTTTGCTAGTGATCCAATGCTAAACTTCTTTTCTTTCTAACCTTAGGAAGTCAGAGGAGCCATGAACCGGTAGGTTTCCATTCTGTGTCCCATTGTGTAGCAATCTGGATGCAGTGCTGATGGAATAGATGATGGTGTAGGCATGAGTATGTGCATGTTTTCAAGAGAGGTGATGTGGATACTCAAGTTAGAGCAGTTCACATGGTATGTGTTAAGGAGAGAATGAGGATCTCTTTTCTTTTGGAAGGTGTGAGTCACTCCTGCTTCAGTGTCCAGAGGCCACCATCACAGAACTGAGCCTGTGCCGCGTCACTGGAATGAGGGAGATGCTAAGAAAATTCAGCAGTAAGTCAGCCTCTTTGGTACACCTCCAGGGATTTCCACTGCGGACTTCAGCATATGTTAGGAGCATAACTGAGACCTTGGGCATAAAATATTCTGTTCCTGACACAAAGCTCTTAGTTATGGTACCCTGAGCCAACACTAAGGACCAAGTTGCATACTATGTTTGCACTTGAGTTGAGAGACAGAGAGCTGTGCTTGACACTCTGTCTAGCCTAAGAAGTCCTGGTCCTTTGTTTGTCACTGTTTTGCAGTGTCTACACACTATAAGGACCACACACCAATCAACACCTCTCATCAGAGCTCCTGCTTTTTCATCTCTGTTCCTGTTAGGATAAAAAATGAGTTAAACAAATTGAAAAAAATCTTTGTGCGTACCTGTGTCTCTGTGTGTTGTGTTGAGGGTATGGTGTGGATAGGTATGTGAGTACATGTGTGAGCTGGGGCTGATTTACGCTGAACTTTCTTAGCATCTCTCTAGGCTACAGCCTGTAGTGTCTCTTTATAGGATTCAAGAAAAGGAGGGGCTGGTTAATATACTAAGGGGTATAGTTAGGGTGGTTCTCTAGTTTTGTTTACTCATATATTCATTTTCCTACTGCACATGTGTTTTCCTATAACGCATCTCAGTTCAATCATTTGCACATCCAATTATGCTTGGGCATAAGATGGTAAATAGGGGATTCTTCCTAAAAGGTTACTAGAGGGCACAGTTTCATTTCCTCATATACCCCAAAATAATTCAGGCTGGATCAGCCCTTCTGTTCTTCATACCTGACTATTTTGGGAATACACTTGAATAGAAACTGTCTAAATTGGATTGTTACCTGGGGCAGAGAAACTTGTACATGTTCAAAGATTCCATGTGTAGTCTGATGTAGGTGGAGGGGTCCTGGAGGGATTCTGAGGCTGCTAGGTGCATTATTTGGTGAAAGGTGTGTGTACAGAGTACATGCCTGTGAAGGAACTACGCTGCTAAGAATACTATTAGAAGACCCAAAACCAAAGGGGGAGCCCAAGTTGAACTATCTCCTGTGCTTGTCTGACTCTGTAGGGGTCTTTGGTTTTATCTGGAGTCAGCGAAGGTTGGGTCCCCTTATATGACCTCCTCACAGGTGGTTGGAATTCAAGCCTCCCAGGGGATCATCATGTGTCACTGGGGTTGTGCTAACTCAAAGGAAGCTGTATTTGACTACAGCAGAGTGGAATTAAGAATTGTCATTCTAGCACACAATGACTTTGCAATCTTAGTGAAGTTCCCTAACCTCTGTGAATCTCAGTTTTCTTTTAAATTTAATTTTTATCATTTTATTTACTCAGTTTTGAGTCAGAATTTCATGCATCCCAGCCTGGTCTAGAACTCACTGGGTAGCTGAAGATGACCTTAACTTCTCTTCTTGCCTCCACTTCCAAAGTGCTGCGATTACCACATTCAGTTTTATGCAGTGTTGGGGACTGAATCCAGGACTTAGTGTGTGTTAGGCAGGCACTCGACCAACTGAGCTACACTTCCAACCCTTCTTTAAAAAATAAATATGTTTTTTGAGATGGGGGTCTTGCTACGTAGCCCAGGCTGGCTTCAAACTCATGGAAAGCTTCCTGCCCCAACTTCCTAAGTGCTGGGATTGCAGACATGTACTTCTTTGCCAGGCTTCAGTTTAAAAGTTAATTTGTTATTACTATGAGTATCACAGCATTGAGACTGAACCCAGGGCCTGTGGATGTTAGGAAAGAGCGCTACCACTGAGCTATATCTCCGATTCAATTTTAAAAAATGAATTACATCGTTTTTAATTAATTACGTGTTTAAAAAATAATTGAGACAAGGTCTCATGTAGCCCAGCCTGATCTTCAACTCATTCAGTTGCCAAAGATGACTTTGAACTCCTGATGTTCTTGATCTGCCCCACCAAGTGCTGGGATTAAAGGTGTATACTACCACACCAGATAGTTCTACTAATACAATGAGGAAAAATTAAAAATAGATGCAATGATTAAATGTGCCAATGCACAGAGAATGCTTTGCACATTAGGAGTGAGGCAAATGCTGGTTGTCTATGTTTCTCTTTTACCAAACAGTAGAATGAGATGTGACCATGGCTAAAAGTAAAGGGCATCCTTGTGAGGATAATAACCCTGAATTCTAAAACTGTCTTGTCTAGAAAACACCTTTCATTACACTCACAGCTTCCTGTCCCCTCTCAGGTGGCAAAATCTCTTTCCATATGACTCTTCTGCTGCTTTTTACAGAGTATCTGTCTCTTCCATGGGACAGTAAAAAATGAATTCAGAAATTATGTTCTGTTCTGATTTTGTTTTGTAAGACAGGGTCTCACCATGTAGCCCAGGCTATCCTAAAATTCATGGCAATCCTCCTGCTTCAGTCTTCTTTTTAAAAAAATATTTTATTTTATTATTTTTATTTTATATGTATGAGTGCGTTGCCTGCATGTATGTGAGTGCACCCATGTCATGCAATGCTGTGGAGGCCAGAAGAGGGCTTTGGATTTCCCTGGAACTGGAGTTAAGGACAGTTCATAGCTGCCATGTGGGTGTTGGGAATTGAATCTGGGTCTTCTGCAAGAGCAGTCAGTGCCCTTAACCGCTGAGCCATCTCCAGCCCTTCAGTCCTCTTAAGCATTGGGATTACAGACATAAGAAGCCAAGCCAGACAGAGAAGATTTTCCAAAGAAACTCAGCCCTCATTAAATTCACCAAAACTGCATTTAAAAGAAACTTTGTTTGGAAAAAGGGTCTCGCACTGTAACCCAGGCTGGCATTGAACTCATTACATGGTGTAGGTTGCCCTCAAACTTGCAGAGATTCTTGTGCTAGGGATATAGACACACAGCCCTGTGCCTACTTACAGTTTTGAGACTGGGTCTTGTTATATGGCCCATGATGCTCTTCCACTCATCATGTAGCCCAGGCAGATTTTGAACTCACAACGCTCCTGAGTGGGTCTTCTGAGTGCTGGGATTCCAAGCCTGGCTTGCTCCTAAATTACATTGAAAGGATAGGACTAGCTGGGCTTCATAAGCGTGCCTATAATCCCAGTGCTGAAGAGGCTAAGGTGGGAAGACTGCCAAATTCAAGGTCTAGCCTGGGCTACATAGTAAGACCCTGTTTCAAAACCAAACAAGAATAAGACTACATACTTTGAATTTATCTTATAATCCACACATATGGGAGGGCTCCAAGGATTTCAGAGGATTCACTCTTTTTCTCCTCTTGCAGCAGAAATAACTCTGGATCCAGCCACAGCCAATGCCTACTTAGTCTTGTCCGATGACCTGAAAAATGTGAGATATGGAGGAACCAGGCAACCATTACCTGACAACCCAGAAAGATTTGACCAGTCTGCAACCATCTTGGGAGCTCAGCTCTTTACATGTGGGCGACACTATTGGGAGGTGGAAGTGGGTAACAAGACCGAGTGGGAAGTGGGCATCTGCAAGGCCTCTGTGAACAGAAAGAGGAATCTTCCAAAGCCCCCTGGGGACCTCTTCTCACTTATAGGTTTAAAGATTGGAGATGATTACAGTCTCTGGGTCTCATCGCCCTTGAAAGGTCAGCATGTCCGAGAACCTGAGCACAAAGTTGGTGTGTTCTTAGACTACGAGTTTGGACATATAGCATTCTACAATGTGATAGATGAGTCTCTCATCTACAGCTTCCCTTCAACCCCCTTCCATGAAGCTCTCAGACCTATTTTTTCCCCTTGTCTCCCAAATGAAGGGACAAACACAGACCCTCTGACCATCTGTCACATCTGAGGGACATGGCCTGAGCCTCCACTGAGGACACGGTTGAGGACAATCAGATGCCTAGTCCTTAAAGTGACTAGTGCATTCAAAGTCTTTGCATTAGGTTATCTGAAAAAAAAAGAAAACCCTGTCTCCCCAAAGAGTTTCCATAAACCTAGTTCTGCAACAAAGAGCAAATTAAAAATGTACTTTAGTACCAAGCAGAAAATGCTGATACCCTGCCTTTAACCTAATTCATTATCTGAACTACCCCATGCGTATGCTGGTCACTCAATATACAGTCCTGGAGCAGTTTTTATTTACCTGGAATTCCACTGTCGTAGGCTAGTTGTATAAATACATGTTATTTTTACAGAGTGTTTATTTGCTTTTCTAAAACTGTGCAGTTTTGAATGCACATTTATATGATGTGTACAGCTTTGTCTGTGTGGGCACCTCATATATGAGTTCTTCCATAGAGGATGGGTGACAGGGAATCAGGACTCAGCCTCCTCTGAAAAGCTACATTTCCCTCCCATCTCATAAGACCCCCAGTACTTGTTCTCAGAAAGGCTTCTGTGTTCAGAATGCTGGAATATTTGTGTGAACACCACCAGACCATCCATTCATGTCACCATAATTACAAGAGGCTGAACTTTCTGGTGCTTGTTGAAGATAAATGCCTGGTGAATAAATGCGTCAAGGGAATGGATGCCAATTGACTTCCATGAGAGCTAAGGGTATTTTCTATGCTTCTGATATTGCTATAATCAGAAGACTTCCAGTGCCCAGAAGGTGGATGGAGCCCTCCTCATCTCAGAATGCCAGGGTTTTCATATGAGGGCGTGTCCAGGTAGAGGTCAGATCACCTGCTGCAGGTCTATTCAATAATCCCCATTCTTTGTGGTCTTTCCCCTTTGGGTTGGTTCTGTCCCTGTTTAAAAAAAATAGAAATCTACCTTACACTGAAGAATGTCACAAACCACAGAATCTTGTTATCTTCTTTAACCACTCAGAAGTTAGTGTCAAAGACAAGCCAACTGATAAGGACTTAACCTCAGCATGACTCCCTAATTTGAAAGATTTGCAGAAAAAGTATTTGTCATGCTTTGTCTAAGTTGAAGAGTAGGTTCAGAGGAAAATTGATAAATCTGTTAATGGAGCTGGGAGAGGTGGTGCACACCTGTAATCCCAGCACTGGGGAGGTGCAGGCAGGAGGATCAGGAGTTCAAGGACATCCTTAGCTTCACAGTAAGTTTGAGGCCCAGCATGAGACACTGATTCAAAAAGAAACAAAAAATAATAATAATAATACCTTTAATAAGAAGGCAAGGCCATAAGAGGAGGCCAGTACTTGGGGTTTATTTTAGGGTTAATGTTAATTGATCTAAATTAGCTTTCTCAGGGCTGGAGAGATGGCTCAGTAGTTAAGAGCACTGACTGTTCTTGCAGAAGACCTGGGTTTGAATCCCAGCACCCACATGGCAGCTAACAACTGTCCATAACTCTAGTTCCAGGGGATCCGACAGGCTCTTCTGTCCTCCGTGGGCATTGCACGACACGGGTGCACTTACCTACATGCAGGCATAACACTCATACACATAAAATAAAAATAAACAAAAATATTTAAATTGGCTTTCTCTTTCAACCCTATACATTTCAACCTGTGTACTCAAAGACAGGGGAACAGGTATGAGCCCCAGAACACACTCCCTTTTCCTATATTTACCATTTGCATTCGGTGACCACACGTAGTGACTTAGTTTGCTTACAGTTGGTGTGATAAAAACACTGACCAGAACTAACTTGGAAAGGAAGGGGTTTAGTTGGGCATGGTGGTGCGTACCTTTGATCCCAGCACTTGGGAACAGAGGCAGATGGATCTCTGTGAGTTGAAGGCCAGCTTGGTGTACATACTCAGTTCTAGGCCAGCTGGGGTTACAGGGAGACCCTGTCTCAAAAACACACACACACACAAAAAAAAAAAAAAAAAAAAAAGAAAAAAGAAAAAAAAAGGAAAGGGTTTATTTGGCTTACAAGCACAGTCCATCATCAAGGGTAGCCCAGGCAAGAACTCTGGACAGGAACTTGCAGCACAGACGCTATCGTATAAATGAACCACATTTTCATTATCCACTTGTCAGTTGAGGGACACTTAGGTTGCTTCCATCTCTTAGTTATTGTGAAAAGAGCAGCAACAAACATAGTTGTACAAGTGTCTCTGAAATAGGATGAGTTCTATGGGTATATGCCAAGGAGTGGTATAACTGGGTCAAATGGTAGGTTCATTTGTAGTTTTTTAAGGGTTCTCTATACTGCTTTCCAAAAGGGTTGAAAAACCTTGCAAACCCACCAGCAGTGGATGAGCATTCCCTTTCCCACATATACTTTCCAACATTTGGTATCATTTTTTCTTTTGATCTTTGCCAGTCTGACTGGGGTAAGATGGAATCTTAAAGTAGTTTTAATTTGCATTTCCCTAATTTCTAATGCTGTTGAACACATTTTAAGATGCTTCTTAGCCATTTTTATTTCTTCTTTTGAGAACTCTTTTCAACTCCTTAACCAATCTTTTAATTGGGTTACTTCTTTCTTGATTCTTTGTTTACAGAGTTCTTTATATATTCTGGATGTTAAATCTTTGTCAGACATGTTGCTGGTGAAGATTTTCTTCCATGCTGTGAGTTTTCAATTTCTTGGTTGCTTCTTTTGATGTACAGAAGCTTTATAGTTTAATGAGGTCCCATTTTTTGATTCTTGACCTTATTTCCTGAGTAATTGATGTCTGGTTTAGAAAATCCTTTTCAACACTTATCTCTTGTAGGTTTTTGCCAATGTTTTCTTCTAACAGTTTCAGAGATTCAGGCTTCACATTGAGGTCTTTCATCCATTTGGAGTTGACTTTTATGCAAGGTGAAAGTTACCAGTTTAATTTCACTCTTCTACAGGTGGGCATCCAGTTTGTCAGCACCATTTGATGAGCATGCAGTCTTTCCTCCAGTGAATGTTCTTGGCCCTTTGTCAAATATCATGTGGCTGAAATTGCATGTACTCATATTTGGGTCTTCAATTTTGTTCCATTGATCTACAGGTCTATTTTTGTGCCAGTACTATGTTGTTTTTATGACTGTAGCTCTATAATAGAGTTTAAAATCTGGTACACTAACCCCCTCAGCACTGGTCTTAGTGCTCCAATTGCTTTGGCTACCCAAGGTCTGTTGTGCTTCCATATGAATCTTAGGATGGTTTATTCCAATTCTGTGAAGAATGTCATTGGGATTTTGATTGGTATTGCATCGAATCTATAAACAGCTTTTGGTAGGATGGTCATTTTCACAATATTAATTCTTCCAATCCATGAGCATGGGAGGGTCCTTCCAACTTCTGATGTCTTCCTCAATCTCTTTCTTTAAATATTTAAAAGTTTCAATGTAGAGGTCTTTAATGTCTGTGGTCAGGTTTATTCAGAGATATTTTATTTTACTTTTTTGCAGCTATTGTGAAGGGGAGTGTTTCCATGTGCTCTTTCTCTGATTACTTGTTATTGGTATATAGAAAAGGTATAGACTTTTGTAGATTAAATTTGTAACCTGTCACTTTACTGAACATGTTAATAATTTCTAAGAGTTTTCTGGTGGAATTTTTGGCATCTCTTAGATCTAATATCATATCATATGCAAAAAGGGATAATTTGATCTCTTCTTTTCCAATTATTACTTCTTTAATTTCCTTCTCTTGTCTTATTGCTCTTGCAAGAGTTTCAAGCACTATGTTAAAGAGAAGTGCAGATAGTGGAAAGCCTTCTCTGGTTCCTGATTTCAATGGGAATGCTTCCAGTTTTTCTCTATTTAGAATGATGTTGGTTTGTTATATTTGGCTTTAATTCTGTTGCGGTATGTTCCCTCCATCCAATTCCCTCTATGACTTTGAACACAAATGCATGTTGAATTTTGTCAAAGGCCTTCTCTGCATTTATTGAGATGACCATGAGGTTCTTGCCTTTGAATCCATTTATATGATTGATGACATTTATTGACATATATATTGAACCATCCCTGCATCTCTGGAATAAAGCCTACTTGATCAAGGTGAATGATCTTTTTGATGTGTGTCTGTATGCAGTTTGAAGTATTTTGTTGAGTGTCTTTGCATCTATGTTCATTAAAGATATGAGTCTATAGTTTTCTTTTTTGTTATATCTTTACCTAGTTTGGGTATTAGAGTGATACTGACTTCATAGAAGGAGTTTGGGAGTTCTCCCTCTGTTTTTATCTTTTTGAATAATTTAAGCACTCCTTCTTTAAACGTCTGAGAATTCTTCTGTAAATCCATCTGATCCTGCACTTTTTTTAGTTGAGAGATTTTGTAAAATTGTTTCAATTTCCTTATGTGTTATGGGTCTGTTTCAACTGTTGATCTCTTCTTGCTTTAGTTTTGGTGGTTCCCATGCTTTTAGATATCTGTCCATTTCTTTTAGGTTTTCAAATTTAGTAGTGTATAGATTTTTTTAAAAATTTCTATAAATATCTTTATTACTTTTATTTTATGTGTATGCATGTATTGCCTGCATGTATGTAAGTATGCATGTTGAGCAATGCCCGCGGAGGACAGAAGAGACTGTTGGATCCCATGGAACTGGAGTTAAGGGCAATTGTTAGCTGCCATGTGGGTGCTGGGATTCAAACCCAGGTCTTCTGCAAGAACAGTCAGTGTTCTTAACTGCTGTGCTATCTCTCCAATCCCCATGAATAGGTTTTTAAAGTATTCCCTCATAATGGTCTGGATCTTTTTGGTGTCTGTTGTGATGTTTCCCCATTCATCTATGGTTTTGTTGATTTGGAGATGTGCTTTTTTTTGGTTAACAGGGCTAGCAATCTGTCAATCTGTTTGTCTTTTCAAAGAACCAGCTCTTGAACTCACTGATTCTTTGTATTGTTTTCTTTGTCTCTGTTTCAGTGATTTCTGCTCTGATTTTTCTTATTTCTTCTTGTCTGCTTGGTATGGGTTTCATTTGCTGTTGCTTTTCAAGTGTCCTGAATTACAGTGTTAAGTCATTTCTTTGTGTTCTTTCTGATGTTTTAATGGAGGCACTTAGAGTTATAAACTTTCGTCTAACGACTGTTTTCAACATGTCCCAGAAGTTTTGTTGTGTTGTATTGTCCTTTTCATTTAGTTCCAGGAATACTTTTCTTTCTTAATTTCTCCTTTGACCTATTCATCATTCAGGAGTGTGTTGTTTAATCTCCATGTGTTCATGCAGTTGCTAGGGTTTCTTCCAGTATTAATCTTAAGCTTTATTGCATTGTGGTCTGATAGAATGCATGGAATCATTTCATTTTTTTATAATTATTTACTTAATAGCCACATAATTAGAAGAAGCATTTCATTGCAACAGCATTGACATATTCAAAACAATTTCCAGAACTAAGATGCATCTCTTTCAAAACTGGCTGTAAATTTTTGGGTTTATAGTTCAATTGTTACAGTTATACAATATTGTACTCACTATAAAGCCTGTAAGACATAAAACTGACTGAGGTTTTAACCTTTAAAAAAGATCTCCATTTCATTATTAAAATACACAGTTTACAGATTCACACAGAAAAATTCATTTTAATGCAATTAACACTAACTACAATGCACATGTGTTTCTAATCTCTCTATATCTGATTATTACTAGTCACAGCCATTTACTTTCTGAGCTCCTTGACATCTGAGCATGGATATAAAGTCATCAGGTAGATTTCAATGGTAATGTTTTTCACATCTACTAACAATTAAGGAGCAAATTTTTATGCTTTGAAGAATTATTTTTTTTTAAATTAAAAAAATTTAATAGCCACATGATTAGAAGACACATTTCATTACAGCTTTAACATACTCAGTAACACACTCCAGAGCAAGGATACGTCTCTTTCAAAAGTGGCTGTAAATTTTTAGGTTCATAGTTGAATTAATACAGTTATACAATACTGAACTCAATATAAACCCTGTAAGATATAAACTTGATTTTTTACCCTTTAAAGAAGATCTCCATATCACTTTATAATATGCTGTTTACTACATTTTAAAATATTTTTAAAAAATTTTTAGAAGAAGCATATCATTATAATGTTAATATGCTCAATAACAGTTTCTAGAGCAAAGATACAGCCCTTTCAAAAGTGGCTATAAAATTTTTAGGTTCACTGTTGAATTAATATAGTTATACAATATCAAACTCAGTACAAGCCCCATGAGACATAAAATTGAATGAGTTTTTAACCTTTAAAAAAGATCTCCATTCATTTAAAAATATAGTTTCATACAGAAAAACTCATTTTTACTGCTACTAACACTTAGACATTTGCACATGTGTTTCTAATCTCTATGTATCTGATTATTAGTAGTCACAGTCGGTTACTTTCTGAGATCCCTGGCACTTGTGTACGTCTATAAAGCCATGGGGTAGATTTCATGGTAATTCTACTAATTAACATGATGTAAATTTTATGCTTCCTCCTCAAATATAATACTTTAAAAAATTCGTTGATTTTTTTTTTGTGTGTGTGTATCACACAGAACATCCCAAACCATCTTATTCAACTATACACCCACCTCCCAGATGGCACCCTCCTATAGCCTCCCTCCCCCTACTTCCCTGCTACTGTCTGCTGTGTGGTTGGCACCCCCAGTGCTTCCCCATACTTGTCCATCTGATGGATCTAGTCAGCTTGTCTAGAGGTTTGTTTTAGGAGGGTCAGCTGTTCCTCATCTAGCAGCAATCAGTTGTCAATATTCCTTCAGATAAGATTGGGGTCTGCTGTTCATTTTCCCAGTTCTATGCTGGTTTACTATCTGGGAGTCCCTTTGGCCACCGTGGCTAAAAACTCAAAAGAAGGTATCGCCTATCTGGCATTGTTGCTTGTTATGTAGCCTTTAGCTATACATATTGACTCTTAAAAAGTTATATTGGCCCTTTAATCTTTTGTTATACTTTGCTTTTGGGTGTTTAAGGCCATAGAGTTGGCCCAGATAAACTGACTTATTTTACTCTTAAGGTTTTTTGAGGATCTGTTCCTGAGGGGAAGAACCCCTGGCTCCTTTCTTTTTACCAGTTCTGCCTATGTGAAGATAAGTCAAAGGTCCTACTCAACCATGGCTGGCTTTGCTTGGAAGTGTGGAGGAAATGATTCCTCTGTGTTGAGCCTCCTCTTTGTAGATTGGACACTGGTTCAAGTCCATCTGGTGGGGTCTCCTCAGCCTCCTTGAGGACAGGTGGCCCACCACAGTTACAGGACATTTGGGGAGATGCTCATAGTTACCTGAAACTAGTCAACCTAGGAGGGCAAGGAGCAAAAACTGTCCTTTATGTCCCTCTGACCAAATTAGTATAGGCCTCAAAGTATGTCTGTTAAGCATCCAAGAAGGTTACTTCCACTAGTCTGGTACTTTTAATTACTGTGTGCCATGTGGATAAATCTTAGGCAAAGACCAATTGCTCTCAGATAAACCTTACCTAGAAATATATTTCTTGATCTCATATGTATACTTTGTCAGTAGGTTGTTGGACTAGTATGGTTCCCTGTGGTTTTTAAAACTAGCTAGGCAATTTTTATCTCTCACATTGTATAACCCCTCCATCATGGTTTCCCTAATTAAGGTGCCCCCCCATTTTCCCCCTTTCTCCCTTAATAATACCCTTCTACTATGGCCCTACCTCTCTTGAGCTCCTTCTTTCCCTTTATCTGCTAGGTTCCTTGTGTTCCCTTCCCTCCCCCCTCCCTTAAACTATCCCAATTTTTATCCTTATCTCCCTTATTAAGGCCTGTTTCCTACTGTTCTTCTCTTTCAGGTTCTTTTCCTTTACTTCCCTGGTTCCTTTCCATTATCCTAGTTCCTGTAGTTATGTCTGGATACATACTCACTTATAAGGATTTCGTTCTAGGATCCACACATGAGGAAGAACATGCCGATTTTTTTTTTTCAGAGATTGTGTTACTTCACTTCGTATAACAGTTTCTAGTTCCATCCATTTACCTGCAAATTTCATGATTTTAAATCACATTTTCATTATGCACTCATCAATTGAGGGACACTGAGTTTACTTCTATCTCTTAGCTATTGTGAAAAGATCAGCGACAAGCATAGTGTCTCTGCAATAGGATGAGTTCTTTGAGTATATGCTAAGGAGTGGTATAACTGTGTCAAATGGTAGGTTCATTTGTAGTTTTTTAAGAGTTCTCTACACTGCTTTCCGTAGGGGTTGAACAAGTTTGCAGCCCCACCAGCAGTGGATGAGCATTCCTCTTTCCCCACATCCTCTCCAACATTTGGTATCATTTGTTCTCTTGATCTTAGCCAGTCTGACTAGGGTAAGATGAAATCTTAACGTGGATTTAATTTGTATTTCCCTAATTATTAGTGAGGTTGAACATCTTTTAAGATGCTTCATAGCCATCTTTACTTCTTCTTTTGAGAACTCTCTGTTCAGCTTCTTAGCCCATCTTTTAATTGGGTTACTTCTTGTCTTGAATCTCTGTGTTTTGAGTTCATTATATATTCTTGATGTTAGACCTCTGTCAGACGTGTCACTGGTGAAGATTTTCTCCGATTCTGTGGGTTTTCTGTTTGCTTCCTTGGTTGTCTCCTTTGATGTACAGAAGCTTTTTAGTTTAATGGGATCCCATTTGTTAATTCTTGGCCTTGTTTCCTGAGCAATTAATGTCTGGTTCAGAAAATCTGTTCCTACGCTTATATTTTACAGGTTTTCCCCAATGTTTTCTTCTAATAGTTTCAGAGTTTCAGGCTTTACATTGAGGTCTCTGAGCCATTTGGAATTGACTTTTGTGCAGGGTGAAAGATAGGGGTTTAGTTTCATTCTTCTACAAGTGGAGAACCAGTTTTGCCAGCACCATTTGCTGAACATGCTGTCTTTCCTCAGGTTAATTTTCTTGGCCCCTTTATCAAATATCAGTGGCTGAAATTGTATTTACTCATATTTGGGTCTTCAATTTTGTTCCATTTGTCTATAGGTCTATTTTTATGCCAGTACCATGTTGTTTTTATGACTATAGCTCTGTAATACAGTTTAAAATCTGGTAATCACCCTGGCATTGCTCTTAGTGCTCAGGGTTGCTTTGGCTATCCGAGTTCTTTTGTGTTTTCATGTGAATCTTACATTGTTTTTTTCCAATTCTGTGAAAAGTTTCATGGGGATTTTGATTGGCATTGAATTGAATCTATAAGTGGCTTTTGGTAGGATGATCATTTTCACAATATTAGTTCTTCCAATCCATGAGCATGGGAGGTCCTTCCATCTTCTGATGTCTTCCTCAGTCTCTTTCTTTAAAGATTTAAAAATTTCATGTGGAGGTCCTTAATGTCTTTAATAAGGTTTATTCCAAGATTTTTTTTCAGCTATTGTGAAGGGGAGTGTTTCCATGTAATCTTTCTC
>NW_008355790.1:4703789-4706641 GCF_000622305.1 Nannospalax galili
TAGTATTATATTATCTGCAAAAAGGGATAATTTGATCTCTTCTAATTATTACTCCTTTAATTTCCTTCTCTTGTCTTATTACTCTTGCAAGAGTTTCAACTACTATGTTAAAAAGAAGTGGGGATAGTGAACAGCCTTGTCTGCTTCCTGATTTCAGTGGGAATGCCTCTGGTTTTTCTCCATTTAGAATGATGTTGGCTGTGGTTTGTTATATATGGCTTTAATTATTTTGAGGTATGTTCCCTCCATCCAATTCCCTCTACGACTTTGAACACAAATGCATGTTGAATTTTGTCAAAGGCTTTCTCTGTATCTATTGAGATGACCATGTAGTTTTTGTCTTAGAGCCCATTTATATGATTTATGACGCTTATTGACTTACATGTATTGAACCATCCCTGCATCTCTGGGATAATGGTTCTTGTCTTTGAGCCCATTTATATGATTTAAGACGTTTATTGACTTACGTATATTGAACCATCCCTGCATCTCTGGAAAAAAGCCAACTTGATCATGGTGGATGATCCTTTAGATGTGTGTCTGTATGCGGTTTGCAAGTATTTTATTGAGAATTTTTGGATCTATGTTCATTAAGGATATGGGTCTATAGTTTTCTTTTTTGGTTTTATCTTTACCTGGCTTTGGTATTAGAATGATGCTGGCTTCATAAAAGGAATTTGGAAGTTCTCACTACATTTCTATCATTTTGAATAAATTGAGTAGTATTTGATGTAGATCTTCTTTAAATGTGTGATAGAATTCTGCTATAAATCCATCTGGTCCTGGCCTTTTTTTAGTTTGGAGGTTATATATTACTACTTCAATTTCTTTTTGTGTTATGTGTCTGTATAAGCTGTTAATCTCTTCTTGGTTTAGTTTTGTAGTTCCCATGCCTTTAGATATCTGTCCAATTTTTTTAGGTTTTCAAATTTAGCAGCATGTTTTTAAAGTATTCCCTTATAATGTTCTGTATCTTTCTGGTGTCTGTTGTGATGTTTCCCCTCTCCTCTCTGATTTTGTTGATTTGGAGGTGGTCTTTCTTCTGGTTAACTGGGTTAGTAGTCTGTAAATCTTGTTTATCTTTTTAAAGAACGAACTCTTGGATTCATTGATTCTTTGTATCATTTTGTTTTTATTTCATTGATTTCTGCCCTGTTTTTTGTTATTTCTTCTTGTCTGCTGGGTTTGGGTTTCATTTGTTGTTGATTTTCAAGTGTCTTGAGTTGCAATGTTAAGTCACATTTATCTGTATTCTTTCTGATTTTTTGATATAGGCATTTAGAGCTATAAACTTCACTCTAAGGACAGCTTTCAGCATGTCCCAGAGGTTTTGTTGTGTTGTATTGCCCTTTTCATTTAGTTCCAGGAATACTTTTATTTCTTTCTTAATTTCTCTTTTGACTCATTCATCATTCAGGCGTGTATTATTTGATCTCCATGTTTTTGTGTAGTGATTTGGGCTTCTTCCGGTGTTGACTGTAAGCTTTATTACATTGTGGTCTGATAGAATGCATGGAACTATTTCAATCTTTTTGTATTTTTCGAGGTTTGTTTTGTGCCCCAGTATGTCATTAATTTTGGAGAAAGTTCCATGGGGTACTGAGTAGAAAGTATGTCCTTTGGTGCTTGGGTGGAATACTTGGTAGATGTCTGTTAGGTTTATTTGATATATGGTATTGTTTAATTCAGATGTCTCTCTGTTAACTCTCTGTCCTGTTGGCCTATCTAATGGAGACAGTGAGGTATTAAAGTTCCCCACTATCAGTGGGTTGGGATTAATCTGGGTCTTAAAGTCCTGTAGTATGTTTTTTATGAAGTTGGATACACCAGAATTTGGTGAATGTATGTTCATGATTCTAATAGCGTCATGATTTATTGTTCCTTCGATCGTTATGAAGTGGCCCTTTTTATCCCTTTGGATTAGTTTTAGTTTAAAGTCTATTTTATGGGATATTAGAATTGAATGACTGCTTTTTTCTTAGTAACATTCACTTGGTATATTTTTTCCCATATTTTCACCTTAAGATAGTGCCTGTCCTTGAAAGTGAGATGAGTTTCTTGCAGACAACAAAAACATGATTTTTGTTTCTTAAGATGAGTTTCTTTCAGACAACAAAAAGATGGGCTTTGTTTCTTATCCATTCACATAGTCTGTTTCTTTTGACTGGGGAGTTCAGTCCATTAATATTTAAAGTTATTAATGAAAGATGTATATTGAATCCAGTCATTTTTATTTCTGTTTACATCCTTGATATAGCTATACTTTTCCACAGTTATACCTTCATTAAATTTCTTTCTGCAATCCCTCGGGTATAGTCATTCCTTTCTTCAGCTCTTTGTATTGCTTCCAGAACTCTCTAAAGGGCTGGTTTTGTGGACATGAATTCCTTCAGCCTATTTATATCATGGAAGATTTTTCTTTCCCCTTTGACTGTAATAGCCATTTTGGCTGGGTATAGTAATCTGGGTTGGCTTCTGTGGTCATTGAAAACTGAGAATACTTTGGTCCATATTATTCTGGCTTTCATAGTTTGCACTGAAAAGTTAACTGTAATCCTGATGGGTTTTCCTTTATATGTGACTTGTTTCTCTTTTGCAGCTTACAGTATTGTCTCTTTGTTTTTTAAGTGTAGTGTTTTTGCTATGATGTGCTATGGAGAGTTTCTTTTCTGGTCCTGTCTGTTTGGTGTTCTATATGCTTCTTGCATTTGTATGGGGATGTCTTTCCTTAATTTCAGGAAATTCTCTTCTACAATACTGCTTAAGATCTGGTCAACACCATTAACCTGAAATTCTTCTCCTTCTTCTATTCCTATGATCCGTAGATTTGGTCTTTTCATGGTGTCCCACAT
>NW_008355790.1:4706972-4710946 GCF_000622305.1 Nannospalax galili
TGTGTTCTCTGTGATTTTGGTGTGTATTTCTTTTGTAGTTTCTGATTCTTTTGTGAGACTCAAGGCTTCAAGTTTATGTCTGCTTCTTTTTGTAAACTTTATGTGCCTTTCTGGTTTACTTTTTGGCCATAAGAAGCTGTTTTTTCTAAGTTTCTGGTTCTCTCTTTTGATTTCATATTAGAGTGGCCAGATTGCTTTTGTCTTCAGGAGTTCCCACAGAGGCCCAAGTCAGATGAGGATCATATGCTCTCAGATTTTCTCCTAAGGTGTGGATCACCCCAGGAAAGATTTTGGACTCAGGAATTTGGCGGTTGGCCTGCCCTGCAAGCAGGGCCCAGGAAAGATGCTGGTCTTGGGCAGCTGGTGGCCATCCTACCCAGAGATGCAAAGGGAAATGGGGTTTGGAAGTGTCCCCAAGGACTCCTGGGGACTGCACTGAGGAACTGGCTTGGTCTGGATGCAAAGGATCAGGAAGCACAAAGGTCAGCCACAGTGTTCAGTAAAGAGGCTGGTGGGTTGTGCAGCCCTGGGAAGCTGAGGGAGGTAAGAGGAGGACCAGGCCCAGAGGGCTCCAGGCAGAGAGGCTGGTGGGTTGTGCAGCACAGGGAAGCAGAGTAGTTGAGGGTGGGACCAGTCCTAGAGGGCTCCTGGGGATGATGAGAAGGAAGTGGGTTGGTCTAGATGCAAAGGATCAGGAAGCAGTAGTGGTTGCCCTGGTGTCTGGGGGGCAAAGACAAGGAATGTGACAGCACCCAGGCTAGGAGGAGAAAAGGAAGGGGGAGATGGGAGGGTGAATGAGTCTGAGAGAGTCAAGGTGGGGAGGACACGTTTGACTTACCCAGGAGAGAGACCAGGTGGTTGGGCAGGCCCAGGGAAGCAGAGGGAGGTGAAGGTGGTACCAGGCCTATTTCATCCTTTTGTATTTGTTGAGGCTTATTTTGTGCCCCAGTATATGGTCAGTTTTGGAGAAAGTTCTATAGGGTGCTGAATAGAAAGTATATTCTTTTCTGATTGGGTGGAATATTCGGTAGATGTCTGTTAGGCCCATTTGATGTATGGTATTGTTTAATTGAGATGTCTCTCTGTTAATTCTCTTTCCTGAGGACTTATCTGAGGGGGACAATGGGTTATTGAATTCCCCTACTATTAATGAATTGGGATTAATCTGGGTCTTAAGTCCTGTAGTTCAGTTTTTATGAAGTTGGATGCACCAGAGTTTGATGAATATATGTTTATTATTGTAAAATGTTCTTGGTCAATTGTTCCTTTGATCAGAATGAAGTGGTAATCTTTATCTCTTCTGATTAGTTGTAGTTTGAGGTCTATTTTGTCAGATATTAGAATTGTAACTCCTGCTTTTTTCTTAGTACCAATTTCTTGGAATATTTTTTCCACCCTTTCACCTTAAGGTAGTGCCTGTCCTTGAAAGGGAGATGGGTTTCTTGTAGACCACAAAAAGTTAGGTTTTGTTTCTTAATCCATTAAACTAGTCTGTGCCTTGTGACTGGGGAGTTCAGTCCATTAATATTTAAAGTTATTAATGATAGATATGTATTGATTCCTGTTGTTTTGATTTCTGTTTTGTGTAACAGATTCTTGGTGTAACTGTGTGTTTCCACATTTATACCTTCATTAAATTTCTTCTGTAACCCCTTGGGTATAGTTGTTCCTTTCTTCGGCTCTTTGTATTGCTTCCAGAACTCTCTAAAGGACTGGTTTTATGGACATGAATTTGATCAACTTATTCATGTCATGGAAGATTTTTCTTTTCCCCCTCAAGTATAATGGACATTTTTGCTGGGTATAGTATTCTTGGTTGGCATCTATTATCATGTAGAACTGGAAATACCTTTTTCCAGGCTCTTCTGGCTTTCATAGTTTGCACTGATAAGCCAGCTGTAATTCTGATGGGCTTTAATCCTGATGGGTTTTCCTTTACATGTGACTTGTTTTTCTTTTGTAGCTTTCGGTATTCTCTCTTTGTTCTGTATGTTTAGTGTTTTCACTATGATGTACCATGGAGAGTTTCTTTTCTGGTCCTGTCTATTTGGTGTTCTATGTGTATTTGTATTTGTATGGGAATGTCTTTCTTTAATTTGGGGAATTTTTCTTCTACAACCCTGTTGAAGAGCTGGTCCAGGTCCATACCATCATAGGGAGATTCTTCTCCTTCCTCTATGCCTATGTTGTATAAGTCTGGTTTTATATGGTGTCACACAATTCCTGCATATTCCCTTCTTGTGCTTTCTTAATTTTTTTATAATCTTTGCCTGAGTGGTCTATATAATTTGTCTACTACCTTCCAGTCTTGATATTCTGTTTTCTATTTCATTCAACCTGTTCTTGATTCTGTCTCCTGTCATTTCTAATTGGCTTACTGAGTGTTTTACTTCCTTCTTCATTTCATCCTGATTGTTCTTCAATATTTCTTACTCTTTTCTGAGTTCATTCAGAAGTTTATCCCTATCTTCTTTCAGTTCTTTGATTTCTTTGTGTGTTCTTTAAATTCACTGAATTCTTTTATCAAGTTTATAATTTTTCTTTTGAGTTCCATGTCCTGTGTTCTCATTGTACTCCTCTACAGGACTGTTGGTACTTGGTGGGGATATATTATTTGGGGTTTTCGTGCTATTATTGTTTCTCTGTGACTTTCACATGTGGATTTCTTTTGCAGTTTCTTATTCTGTGTGACTCAAGCCTTCCTTTATTGAGTTTAGGTCTGCTTTTTGTAAACTTTATATGACTTTGTGGTTTACTTGTTGGGCATGAAAAGCTGGTTGGTCTAGGCTTTGATTTTATATTGGAGGGTCCAGTTGGCTTTCATAATGCTCAGGAGTTCCCATAGAGGCTCAAGTCAAATGAGGATCAAATTCTCTCAGGCTTTGTTCTAAGGCCTGATTCCTTCTACAGAGCAGGCACAGTGCAGTTTGGGAGAATTGTTAGGTAGAGGTATGATTCAAGACTCTCAGGCAGTCAGAGAAGGAGTCTGGTCTCAGGAATCCAGAGCAATCAGGGAAGGAGGATGATCTCAGAAATCCAGGTTAGGGGTGAAACAGCCAGGGATGAAGGCTTGTCTTAGCTATGCAAAATGAGGTGGGTAAGGGAACAGGGTTTGAGGGTTCCAGGAGATTAGACTGAGGAGTTGGGTTGGTCTGGGTCATAGGATCAGGAAGCAGTGGGGAGTCTGGGCCAAGAGGGTAGTCCAGAGGTCTGGGGTGACAAGAGAAGAAAAGTCTTCTTTCTTTTACAATACAGGATGACCCGTCCAGAGGTGGCATGGTCTACAGAGGCCTGGGTCCTTCCACATCAACAATCAAGAAAATGCCCCACAGACACGGCCGCAGACCAGTCCAATGGAGACAGTTCCCCAACTGAGGCTCTCTCAACCCAGGTGTGTCAAGGGACAACTAAATAGTAACAGCACAGATGGAATCAAGGAGAGTGGCAGGTGATTTAGATGACTTAAGTTCTTTGAATATCCCTTATTCCCCCTTTCCCTTTAATACCCCCTTTTTACATTTTTCTCCCTTAGTAACGTCTTTATCTTACTATTTCTCTCTCTCGGGTTCCTTCTTTTCCTTTACCTCCCTGCTCCCCTTCCCTATTCCTGGTTCCTGCAGTTACATCAGGATATGCACTCACTTATAAGGATTTGATGCTAGGATCCACAAATGTGGAGAACATAAGTCTTTTGTTTTTCTGAGTCTGTGTCACTTCAGTTAGTATAACAGTTTCTGGATCCGTGCATTTACCTGCAAATTTCATTATGTCATCCTTTTTTTTATTTACAGAAAAGTTCATTTTTAATGCAATCGACATTAAGATGTTTGCACGTGTTTCTAATCTCTATATATCTGATTATTACTAGTCACAGTCCATTGCTTTCTGAGCTCCTTGGCATCTGAGCATGAATATAAAGCTGTCAGGTAGATTTCAATGGTAATTTTTTCACATCTACTAATTATTAAGGAACA
>NW_008355790.1:4711980-4712748 GCF_000622305.1 Nannospalax galili
ATTCCCCACTGTCTCAATTAGATAGGTCAACAGGGCAGAGAGTTAACAGAGAGACATCTGAATTAAACATTACCATATATCAAATGGACCTAACAGACATCTACTGAGTATTCCACCCAAGCAACCAAAGGACATACTTTCTACTCAGCACCCCATGGAACCTTCTCCCAAATCAACCATATATTGGGGCACAAAACAAACCTCAACAAATACAAAAAGATTGAAATAATTACATGCATTCTATCAGGCCACAATGCAATAAAGCTTACAATTAACACCGGATGAAGCCCTAATCACCACATGAACACATGGCTATTAAACAACATACTCCTGAATGATGAATGGGTCAAAAGAGAAACTAAGAAAGAAATAAAAGAATTCCTGGAATTAAATGAAAAGGACAATACAACACAACAAAACCTCTGGGACACGCTGAAAACGGTTCTTAGAGGGAAGATGATAGCTCCAAGTGCTTACATCAAAAAATCGGAAAGAACACAAATAAGTGACTTAGTGTTGCAACTCAAGACACTTGAAAACCAACAGCAAACGAAACTCAAACCCAGCAGACAAGAATAAATAACAAAAATCAGGGCAGAAATTAATGAAAAGGATCCAAGTGTGATTTTTAAAAAAGGGGAAAGGTTCAGATAGGGGGAGGATCCTAAATATGATTAAGATGAATTGTACGCAATGCACAAAAATTCAATAAAAATATACATTGAAAAAATGATTCTGAAACCAAAACCAAAAAGTGGGAGGAGAGGG
>NW_008355790.1:4712875-4714110 GCF_000622305.1 Nannospalax galili
CGAAAAAATTGAAACAATAATACAAAACCTCTCGACGAAAAAAAGCCCAGGACTGGATGGATTTACAGCAGAATTCTATCAGACATTTGGAGAAGATCTCCATCCAATACTATTTAATTCATTTAAAAAGATAGAAATGGAGGGAGAACTTCCAAATTCCTTCTATGAAGCCAGCATCACTCTAATACCAAAGCCATGGAAAGATACTACCAAAAAAAGGAAACTATAAACCCATATCCTTAATGAACATAGATGCAAAAATTCCCAACAAAATACTTGGAAACCGAGTGCAAGAACAAATCAAAGATCATCCGCCATGATCAAGTTTACTTTATCCAACAGATGCAGGGATGGTTCAATATACATAAGTCAATAAATGTCTTAAAACATATAAATGGGCTCAAAGACAAGAACCACATGGTCATCTCAAGAACTGAAGAGAAGGCCTTTGACAGAATTCAACATGAAGTTATGTTCAAAGTCCTAAAGGGAGGGGTTGGGGATTTAGCTCAGTGGTAGAGTGCTTGCCTAACAAGCGCAAGGCCCTGGGTTCGGTCCTCAGCTCTGAAAAAAAAAAAAAAAAAAGACAAAATAACAAAGTCCTAAAGGGAATTGGACTGGAGGGAACATACCTCAACATAATTAAAGACATAGATAACAAACCCACAGCCAACATCATTCTAAATGGAGAAAAACTGGAAGCATTCCCTTTGATATCAGGAACCAGACAAGGCTGTCTGATATCTCCATTTCTCTTTAACATAGTGCTTGAAACTCTTGCAAGAGCAATAAGACAAGAGCGGGATATTAAAGGAGTAATAATTGGAAAAGAGATCAAATTATCCCTCTTTTCAGATGATATGATAATATATTGAAGAGATGCCAAAAATTCCACCAGAAAACTCCTATAAATTATTAACATGTTCAGTAAATGGGCAGGTTACAAAATTAACCTACAAAAGTCTCTAGCATTTCTATATACCAATAACAAGCAATCAGAGAAAGAGCACATGGAAACACTCCCCTTCACAATAGCTGCAAAAAAAAATCTCATAATAAACCTTACCAAAGACATTAAAGAGCTCTACAATGAAAATTATAAATGTTTAAAGAAAGAGGTTAAGGAAGACATCAGAAGATGGAAGGACCTCCCATGATCATGGATTGGAAGAATTAATATTGTGAAAATGACCATCCTACCAAAAGCCATTTATAGATTCAATGCAATGCCAATC
>NW_008355790.1:4714481-4715582 GCF_000622305.1 Nannospalax galili
TAGAAATTATTAACACATTCAGAATATATATCCAGAATATATAATGAACTCAAAAAACAGAGAATCAAGACAGGAAGTTACCCAATTAAAAGATGGACTAAGCAGCTGAACAGAGAATTCTCAAAAGAAGAAGAAAACATGGCTAAGACCATCTTAAAAGATGTTCAACATGACTAATAATTAGGGAAATGCAAATTAAAACCACTTTAAGATTTCACCTCACCCCAGTCAGACTGGCTAAGATCAAGAAAACAAATGATACCAAATGTTGGAGAGGAGGTGGGGAAAGGGGAACACTCATCCACTGCTGGTGGGACTACAATCTTATTCAACCCCTATGGAAAGCAGTATGGAGAACTCTTAAAAAACTACAAATGAACCTACCATTTGACTTGGTAATACTTCTCTTTGGCATATACCCAAAGAACTCATCCTATTGCAGAGACACTTGTACATCTATGCTTGTCGCTGATCTTTTCACAATAGCTAAGAGATAGAAGTAACCTAAGTGTCCCTCAATTGATGAGTGCATAATGAAAATGTGATTTAAAATCATGAAATTTGCAGGTAAATGGATGGAACTAGAAACTGTTATACTAAGTGAAGTAACACAGGCTCAGGAAAAAAAAAATCAACGTATGTTCTCCCTCATATGTGGGTCTTAGAACCAAACACTGATAAAGGAGTATTTATCCAGACACAACTACAGGAACCAGGATAATGGAAAGGAAACAGGGAGGTAAAGGAAAAGAAAGAACCTGAAAGAGAAGAACAGTAGCAAACAGGCCTTGATAAGGGAGTTATGGATAAAAATTGGGTTAGTTTAAGGGAGGGGGAGGGAAGGGTAAACAAGGAACCTAGGGGATAACGGGAAAGAAAGAGCTCAAGAGAGGTAGGACCATAGGAGAAGGGTATTATTAAGGGAGAAAGGCGGGAAATGGGGGTACCTTAATTGGGAAAACCATGATGGAGGTGTGAGACAATGCAAGAGATATGTAATGCCTAGTTTTGAAAAACAGAGGGAACCATATTACTCCTACAACCTACTGACAAATTATACATAGCAGATCAAGAAATATATGTCTAGGTAAGGTTTACCTG
>NW_008355790.1:4715640-4735280 GCF_000622305.1 Nannospalax galili
TTTGAGGCCTATAATAATTTGGTCAGAGGGACATAAAGGACAGTTTTTGCTCCTTGCCCTCCTAGGTCGACTAGTTCCAGGGGACTATGAGCATCTCTTAAAATGTCCTGTAATTGTGGTGGGTCACCCGTCCTCTTGATCAAGGAGGCCGGGGAGACCCCTCCAGATGACTTGAATCAGTGTCCAGTCTACACACAGCGTCAACACGGAGGAATCATTTCCTCCAATAAGCGGAACTGGTAAAAGAAAGGAGGCAGGGGCTCCTCCCAAGTCTATGTGACCCCTTAAGAACAGGTCCTCAAATGACCTTTAGAGTTAAAATAAATAGGCTCACTGGATAGATTTTATTTTATAATTCATTTTCCAAATTTTTATTAGCATGTAATTTATATACAATGAGTTTCATTATTACATAATTTATACAAAACTGTTATGTGTGTGCATGTATGTGTGTGTGTGTTGTGTGTGTGCAGACATGTGTGCACCAAAGTGCACATCTGATGCTCAGAGGAAAACTGTGGGCTACAGGGGGTGAACTCAGGTAGTCAGGCTTTTGGAGGAAGTGCTTTTCGTCTTCTGAGACTTCTCATTTATTTTATTAGTGTGTGTGTGTGTGTGTGTGTGTGTGTGTGTGTGTGTGTATGTGTGGTGTGTCTGTGTCTGTGTCTATGTCTGTGATAGTGTGTGTGTGCATGCCACAGCACATATGTGGAGGTCAGAGGACAGCTTCTAGGAGTGGGGTCTTGCCTTCCAGCTGCTGATCTGCTGCAGTGCTTTGAGTCCAATTTGTTCACCAGCTTCTAGGCTATTCTGTCTCTGCTTCCCATCTCATATGCAGGAATGCTAGGATTATAGAAGCCTGCTACCATCTCCAGTTTTTTATGTAGGTTTGAAGGCTCAATCTTGAAATTTCAGGCTTGTGGGACCCACACTTTTACCCATTGAACCATCTTTCTGGCATTTTTTATTTCTGAGTTTCTTACTAAAATAGTTATGAAACCATAAAAAGCAAACATGAAACACTTGTCATATGTCTTGCACGTCTTGCTCAATTAAAAAGCATCAGCTTTTTTTGTAAATGACTCTAAAAGTGATACATTTTAATATTGTACATTACATTTGGTGTATAATACATGTAAATGTATAATATAGGTCAGAGCTGCTTTGTCTGTCAAGGGCTGATGTTGTAATGGAAAGGACGGTTATCCTTTGGGAAAGGGAAGTTCCTTATTGTGAATGATTCCCACGCAGAATCCCTCCCTATTGCTCTAGCCACTTCCTCCTCTTCCCTTTGTCAGTCCTTGATTTCCCTGGAGTCCCTATCTTAAAACCGGTCGTGAGTCTGCAGCTTCTCTAGGAGGCAGCGATTCTGTTGTAGCCTCTTTTTCAGTGGGCACAACCAAAGTGGAATCTGGAGCCACAGCCACTGTCTTCCCCATTGCTCTAAAACTAGCTGGAAAAGACGAACGGTGTGTGGCCTCGAGGGTAAAGGACATCGTGTCCTTCCACATTAGGTTACAGCCAGACTTAAAATTTTTTCCTTTGTCCAAGAATATTTTTAAAAATAAATACTATTCATCTCTTTTTCTGAAATCTAAAGTGCTGTTAAAGTTCTTAAGTTTTCAGATAAGATCTCTACTGTCCCAATTATCTCCTTCCTGCCATACAGTGACATAGTATTAATCTATTATGCTTTGAGGGTATTGGTACCTTATCTGACTGGATTATTTCACAAGGCCCACTTGCACTAATTTAAGTCAAGAAGGTTCGCAGTCTACCCTCATGTATATATAGATTGGTCCCCATGCCTGTTTCTTGGAGAGCTGGAAACAGAGGAGGCCACTGTAAAAAAAGTGCTGCAATGCAAAGATCTTTCTACAGTGATACAACATGCTTATGTTTTGGTATCTTTACTAAGCTTTGTAATCATCTTTCAAATCTATATTTTAAACAGACTTACAATTAGTATTGCCTTGATATTACACATTAACTTTATATCATTAGCTACTTTTGAAAATGTGAGACTCATGCCAGGCATCGTAGCTCATGTTCTGTTATCTCAGTACCTTGGAGGCTGAAGCAGGACAGTTACTATGAGTTCAAGGCTATAATGGGCTATAGCCTGGGACTCTGTCTCAAAAACAAACCAAAAAAGACATTGCTTGAATATATAACTCTTTAGTCCCTAAAGAGGTTTGCATGTATCTTCTAAGAATGAGCACATTTTGTAAACTGCACTTTGAAAATGTAGATATTTACATTCAATAAATGATGCAATAATATTACCTCATAAACAGACCATACTGAAAATTCCCTGCTTGTCCTTATAATGCTCTTCATAGCTTTTTTTTCTTTTTGGTTTTCTTGCATAAAGGCATAGGTCTTGGAAAATATGATTTTTAATGGGAGTAATATTTCATTACGTGACACTTTCTAATTTATTTAGTTACTCCCCTACTGTGGAACGCTGAGATTGTTCTTTATCTGTAGCTATTGTCAATGTGCACATGCCTTTGAGCTTATCTAATTACTTCCCAAGTATGTCTCCCATGGCCTTGTATTGCTGTGTGGTTGTGTCAGCCATGTGCTCATGGTCACACACCTGTAAAGATGTTCTGTGAAAGCTCAGGACAGACACCCTGGTTCTGAGACCAGGGAAAGAAAAAGCATGTTCTCTGCAGCCCTACCCTTCTAGAAGTACTGCATTACACTGAAACAATGCAAAACAAGACAGACAGACAAACTATCCTAAAAAGAACTGGAGTAGTGCCAGGGCTACTCTGAATGTTTCACCATAAATATGTATTTTCATTTCACCTGCTACTTCCACTCCCAGAGCCTTATTTGCCTCTTCTGAAAAATGTGGGAAGTACCTATTTACCATGAGTATTTTGTGAGAATACATTAAAAAAAAAAAACAAAAAACAGTAACTCATGGGGGGCAGTGAATTTGTGGAAAATATAGGCACCAAAACATTTAGAGTATTCTATAAAGAGGAAAAATGTTAATGTAAAATTCAATTAGAGAAAGAGAAAGAGCCTTGTGGATTATTTCCTCATATTTCATAGACCTCCTTTTGATTTTGACTTAGCCAGGAACAGTGGCAGACACCTTACTCTCAACACATGAGAAGTGTGAAGCGAGGAGGATCAGGAGTTCCAGGCCAATTTGAGCAATATAGTGAGTTTAAGGCCTGCCTGGGCAACATAAGACCCTGCCAGCCTGGAAAATAACAACAAACACAAACAACAAACCTAGAGAAACCAAATACATTTTTTTGTTTTTAACTTTTATTTATATTTATTTTGAATGTCTTTAAAACTTGTTTTTTTTTTTAATTTTTTAATTTTATGTGTATAAATGTCCTACCTGCTTGTAAGTGCACCACATGCATGCAATGCCTGTGGAGGCCAGTAGAGGGTTTGGAGTCACAAACAGTTGTGAGCTGCCATATGGATACTGAGAACCAAATCTGGGTCCTCTGCAAGAGCAACCAATACTGTTAACTGCTGAGCCATCTTTTCAACCCCTTATTTGTTTTTATTTTATGTGTATGAGTGCTTTGCCTACATACATGTAAATGCAGCATGTGTATGCAGTGCCCACAGAGGCCAGAAGAGGGGGTGGGATCCCCTGGAACTGGAGCTGTGGATGATTGCTAACTGTTGTATGGGTGCTGGGAACCAAACCCAGGTCCTTGGTAAGAGAAGCCAGTACTTTTAACCACTCAGCCATCTCTCCAGTCCCCAGATAAACTTTTAAAGTGGTAATCTAATTTTCAAGCTCTAGTCTGCAGCCTTGGCCAGCTTATACCCTTGATTTAGACTCCTGGGACAATAAATGTGGCTAATCATTAGTTCTGCATGCAGTTGGAGCACCATATGTTAATCACTTTGTCATAGCTTACTTGACAGAGCAGTTTAAGAGAAATTTATTTTGGCTCATGAAAAAAACAACAGTCTATCATGTTGAGGATGGCATAGCAGGGGAACTTGCTCTTGTCTGTGGCCACAGCAGTGTGAGACAGCTGGTCCCATCATAGTGGCAGACAGGAGTCACAGAGTGGACCAGAAACAGGGTCAGGCTAAAAGCTCTAGTGGCCTATGTCTACCAGCTAAGTTGTATATCCCAAAGGTTCTCAAACTTCCAAAATAGTGCCAACAAAATCTTCAAAATCTTCAAACATTTTGAAGAGGAGCTTGTGAGGGACAGTATTTTCAAACTGTAACATACCATAGGCAAATAAACGGGCTGAGTTTTGAGAACTACTATGCCTCATTCAAAGATCTTAAGTAAATTTAAAGTATCCTGTGGTATTGATTCCTTCAGCTTGTTCAGGTGATGTGTACTATGGTTACCATCGAGAGAGAGAGAGAGAGAGAGAGAGAGAGAGAGTCACAGTTGTCTAGGATGACTTTTTCATTGGTGGCTCACAGTATGGAGCCAGGTGCTATGAGACCTGAAGTTAATTCAGATGAGTGGAATCTTTTTCAAGACAAATAAAGATTGCATCTTTTACAGGGTCTTAAGCAAATGAGTCCTGAACCTGTATTTTATTACCTTTGTGGTCTATCCGATTCTAGCTAATCAGGTGCAAAAGTGAAATACAGAGAATATAAAACCAGGCCTCCCAGGCTGCAGTCCTGGCTCTCCACTGACTGTAACACCTCAAACTCATTTCTTACTCTCTCTGGGCTTCGTTCTCCTCTGGAAAATAGGATTGAAAACATCTGCCTCATAGCAATGTATGTATCAAAAGGCTGCACTGGCCCCAAGAAAGCTACTTCATTTAAGGTCTGATCTCAGTTGTTAACTGTCCTTTTTTTTTTTTTTTTTTTTTTTTTTTTTTTGCTCTGCTTTGGTTTCCCCATCTGTCAGACTGCAATTTTGGGTGCTGCCATACATATCTTTGCTATGACAAAGGAATCTGAGTTCAGATGACTGTCCACTATGACTCGTCTTCCTT
Organism: Nannospalax galili; assembly: GCF_000622305.1. Classification (NCBI taxonomy): domain Eukaryota; kingdom Metazoa; phylum Chordata; class Mammalia; order Rodentia; family Spalacidae; genus Nannospalax; species Nannospalax galili. The sequence continues at coordinate 4,720,608 of NW_008355790.1, forward strand.
TTCTACACACACCAAAAACAAACAAAAAACCGAAACATCATGGGGAATATCCTCTTTTAATTTTTAATTTTTTATTTATTTTCATTTTTTAATGTGAGTATATTACCTGAATGTATGTAAGTGCACCTGTGTCATACAGTGTCTACAGAAGCCAGAAGAAGGCATTGGATCCCCTGGAACTGGAGTTACCGACAATTGTTAGCTGCCGTGTGGGAGCTGGAAATCGAACCCTGTTCCCCTGCAAGACATGTCAGTGTCTTTAATTACTGAGTTATCTCTCCAACCCCAAAACATCTTTAAAAATTTCTTTTATTAGGGACTAAAGAGGTGGCTCAGTGGTTAAGAGCACTGGCTGCTCTTCCAGAGAACCCAGGTTCAATTCCCAGCACCCACATGTTCCAGGGAACCCAAAACCTTCTTCTGACTTGCGTGAACATTGTATGACAAGGCACACTTACATACATTCAGGCAATACACTCATAAAATAAAAATGAATAAATAAAAAGCCAAAATTCTGTTAATTTTTTGTTACTATGCAATGCAACAGGTTTCATTATGACATTTCACAGGTATATGTCATTATACTTTGCTCATATTCATTCCCCCCATTACCCTCTCTTGCCCTGCCACTCCACCCCACTGGTCGCCTTTCTCTCACTAGAGATTGCCCATGTGCCTTCAGGACATAGCTTTACAAAGTGTCTGAGTTCCCTTCTCCCCACCATGGGAAGTCCATGTGGAATTAACTTTGGAGAGAAGGTTACCTTTGAAGCAGGAGTCTGAGTGCCACGATGACTCTGTGTGTGTGTGTGTGTGTGTGTTTGTGTGTGTAGAGGTCTGGTGCAGGTGTTAGGGTTTGAGAATCGAGAATAATTCCCACAGATACCAAGAAGATTGTACAAAAAGTTTATTCAGGAATTTAAAGTAAAAACAACCAATTGGCGGCTAGCCGGGCACAAACTGCACAAGCCAAAGATGGAGTCTGGCCCCAAACAATAGCAGGCAGGGGCTTTTATTGGGGAACTCCACAGAAACCCGCCAAGCATCTTTTAAAACGATTGGATGCCCCCACATCCTGAGTACGGGGGAAGTTCTGATTGGACGGGGCTGTCTTCAGGGCATTGGAATGTGCTGTTATCTTTTAGGGCCAGAAGTTTCTGTCTATATGTTATAAGGCTTTTACATGACCGGGCTTGCTTAACCTATAGCTTTCCGGGTGGCAGGTAGTAACTGGAAATTTGCGACGTGCCTGGGTTTGTCCGGGTTTGCCTGAAACAGCTAGCCAAAATGGAGTCAGTGCATTCTGACTCTTGCATTTTAACTCTTCACAGGCAGGGCCCTCGCAGGAATGCAACATGATTTCTTTTTCAGCTCCCCTCTTAGCTCTTCCATTTGCTCCCATTCCATTCAAATTGCCCCTTCACTTACCACGAACCCTTCTTGTCTTTCTGGTATTTAGAGCCTGGTTTTGTGACTCTTATTTGGATTTTCTGTGAGTTTCTGCAACTCCAGGAGACCAAAGGCTCTGGGGTAAACCTCACTGAGGAAACACATGGAGAAGGATCAGATTGACACAAGTCCACTTTTGTTTTGCTAATATATATATATATATATATATAAAATGTGTATGAGTGTATTTCCTCCATATATGTAAATGCACCCGGGCTGTGCAATGCCTGAGGAAGACAAAATAGGGCGTTGGATCCCCTGAAACTGGAGTTACAGACGGTTTCTGGCTGTCACATGGGTGCTGGGATTCGAACCTGGGTTCTCTGGAAGAGCAGCCAGTGCTCTAAACCACTGAGCCTTCTCTCCAGCCCCATAAGTCCATTTTTCTACAGAAGAAACTTAGAGATCCTCCTATGGCTAACCTGCAGAGATTCATGTTACTCTTGCAGATGTGTTACTTATTTTATAACAAATCCTTTTCTACTAATGAGTATCATCCAAAGTTTGTTTTAAGCAGTCTAAGTATTGAGAGTCATGCTGTACTGCACACTGTTATAGGATTTGTCGTAAAAATTTGAAACGAGCTCAGGGATCTAGAGCTACCAACGAAAAATTTAGCCTTTCTTCTTTCTGCATAGATCTACAGAACTCTTAGACTCAGTTAACATTTTATTAGACATTTTAAAGAGTAGTTGTTAAATATGCTGTCTTCTTTGAGGTTCTGTGAATGCTATATTCTTATCTGGCATGGGCTACATTTCTTGTTCAGATGCTGAAAATGCAATGAGCTAGAAATTTATGTTCAATTTCTGTATGTAAATTGTATTTTAGTAAAAACTTTCAAAAACATGGTTGTCTTTCATCACAGCTTCAATTCTTGTGAACCAGACTGAGAAATTGTTAGCAGAGAGGTCATTAAATTTTATTTTATTATTTTTTATTTTGTGGGTATGAATATATTGCCTACATGTACATAAGTGTACCTGTGTCATGTAGTGCCTGTAGGGAACAGAAGAGGGTGTCGGATTCACTGGGACTGGAGTTACAGACAGTTGTTAGCTGCCATGGGGGTGCTCAGAATTGAACCCGGGTTCTCTGCAAGAGCAACCAGTGATCACTTACTGGCTGAGCCATCTTTCCAGTCTCCAAGAGAGATCATTAATCTTTTTAAAAGAAGTATCCTAAAGTCCATGGCCTTTGAAGATCAGGAAGGAAACAGGACTGTGCAGAGATAACATCAGATAGGAAGGCCCACCAAAAAGCTGCCTTAGCCACATTAGGAGGTGCCCTGTAGCTAAACTGCTTCTTCGGACCAAGGTCACTTGGAACTGAACTGAGATACCCCAGTCCTCATGCACCCTCACTGCCCCATTGTGTCATTGCATGTGACTGTTCTTGGGCAAGCAGGTTCTCTGCAGCCAATGCAGTTCTGAAGGGACTAATTGCTGCATTCTATTTGTGCAGGGAGCTTACAGCAAAAGGCCCAATCAAGTCTTGTTGAGAAATATGGGAGACACATCATGGCATCCACGGTAATCATGGATGACTTCAAGAAGGAAATTCTAAGTTCTGTTGACCTTTCTGGTTTTATTGTTTGTTTTTAGTCAGGCTCTCCAACAGCCCAGGCTGATCTTGCTGTTGTAGTAAAGGATGACCTTGAACTGTGATCCTTCTGCCTCCACTTCCCAAGTGTTAGGACAGCAGGCATGAACTACCACACCCACTTTGTGTTTATGAACTTAAGGCTTCATGCATGTTAGCTAAGCACTCTACCAACTGAACTGCATCCCCAGCTTTCCCCTCCCTTTTAATAAATAGCATATCTTTTATTTTTTCTTTCACCATTTCATACATATGTCTCTTGGTTATCTGAATCTCAAATTCCTCTTTCCCACTCCCCTTAGAAACCCTCAACTCCTCCTCCCTCCAAGTCCCCCAAGCCTCCCCCAACTACTTTCTATTCTTTCCTTCTTTCCTTCCTCCTCTGAGTCTACTCTATTGTGTGGGGGAATGTTGGCTGATCTTGTTGCTTTGATCTTGTGCAGGTGATTGTAACAGCTGTGAGTTCATGGTGCAGTGGCCATGTCATGTCCCAAAGACGGCATTTAACAGTACTCCTCCCTATCTTCCAGCTCTTAGATTCTTTCTGGCCTTCTTCCTTGGTGAGATTCCCTGAGAATTGGGGGATACTCCCCCTTTTTAAGTCAGAGTCCCATGCAACTGAAGCTAGTCTCAAACTTGCTATATACTCTAGGCAGAGTTTGAACTCCTCATCCACCTACCTGCATCTCTTTAGTCCAATAATTATAGGCTTGTACCCCACAATGGGTTTATGCACTGCTGATCATTTAACCTAGGGCTTCACGTGTAGTAGGTAGACACTCTACCAGTTGAAATATATCCCCAGCCCTCTGTTGGCTTTTCTAGCAGTTAGAATTCATTAAGTTCTTTAATTGAACAAATTGATATTCAATGCACACATACCAGTTTTCTTTCTTTCTTTCTGAGATAGGGTCTCATTATGTAACCCTGTGTTGTGGAATACTTTCCTCCACGCATTGCATGGTCATTGCCCTCTTGAACTGTAAGCAGCTGTGATTTCCTGCAGGACACTTGCAGAAGTCTGGGCCCATTAACTTTCCATCAAAGAGATGGGAAGAGGCTCCTGAGGCTCCCCTGCTCCTCCCTTGAGGATTTATAGACAGTTAACAATTATTGAGAGAGACATTGCCTTCAGTGGTGAGGACACCCCAAAGTTGCTCATGTTCCTCTATGTAACCCAAATTGAACATACTAGTCTACCATGTTACACTAGGGAGTTGTTTGTTTCTATTTTGGGTGCCCTATCTGGAGGAGATATTTTCTCACATCTCCTCAGAAACAGTTCATACACCATGGCTGTCCTGGAACTCACTAGGTAGACCAGATTATCCTTGAGCTTGTAGTAATCCTCCTGCCTCTTCTTCACAAGTCCCAGGATTACAGGTGTATACTATCAAGCTCTGCCGGCATTACTGTTTTAAAATGCAATGCATCACATAGCTCTTCTGCCCACAGAAGCGACGCATTGCCATTTCAAATTTATAGAGTAATGTTTATGACTAGTATATGTGAAGACTTGAAAATTTCCCTTTTCTGGAGTTTGCCTTTATGTGTTTGGGTGTACGTACGTGTGTATCAGTACATGTGTATGTGTATGTGGTGGTAGACCAAGGACAACTCTGGGTGTCATCTTCAGGAACACTGCCAACGTTTTGTTGTTTGTTTCTTTGTTTGAGACGGTCTCCCTGTAGCTTCAGCTGGCCTAGAATTCGCTACGTAGACCAGGCTGGCCTCAAGCTCATAAAGATCCACCTGCCTCTGCCTCCCAAGAACTCAGGTTAAAGGCATGCTCCACTGTTCCCAACTTATCAACTTCTTTTGAGACAAGGTCTCTCATTGGCTTTGCGCTAACTAACAATGCTAGCCTGTTTGGCCAGCAAGGCCCAGGGATCCTTCTATGTCCACCTTTTCAGCACTGGACTTCTTCTAAGGGTTCTGAGAACTGAACTCAAGTCCTTGCACTTGCAAGGCAAGGGCTTTGCTGAGAGAGCCATCTCTTCATCTCTTCATTTCAGCCTTAGAATGTGCCTTTGTTTTGTTTGCATTTGACTTAACTGCTTTTTACTTTGACGACCTCCTTGTATATTCAGGGAGAGGAGAGGCTTCATGAGCCTTTCCCCAGCATCTCCTTGCAGTTGTTTAAAGGTCAATCTTGTGAGGGCTTCTTGCTGGCAAAGGAGCTCTGATTCAAGATGGCAGCGATCTTCTCCAACCCTTAGCAAACAACCAGGTAGTAAGTGCCTGTTGGTATCACAGGAAGTGCTTGTCCTCAAGCCTGATAGGTTATAGGAAGTAAAGGCCACCCTGGAGAGTACCTGTTTTCTCTCCTTCCTCCTCTTCCTCCTCCTCCTCCTTCTTCTTCTTCCCTTTCTTCTTTTGATGATGTCAACCATGTAGGCCAGGCTGGCCTTAAACTTTCTGTGAGCCTTGTGTTTCTGTCTCCCAAGTACTGGGATTACAGATGCATACCACCACATCTGACTACTTTTGTTTTTGTTATGAATTTTCATCTTGCTTGCACTTTTCTTTTGGTTTCATTCCGTTTTTGTTTTTTTGCTTTTTGGCATGCTTTTAATCAATTTGATCTAATTAATTATCCCCACACTTAACCTTTTACTAGGTAAGGGAACTCAGAATGAAAACAAATATGAATTGGAGGAAAAAGATTATAATGAATGGATGCATGAGAATTCACCTCGAGGGCCTCCAGTTGTGGGGAGTGCAGTTGACAAGGGTCTTGATGTTACACTGAGAGGCCCATCAGAAGTGTCAGTGTGTCAGCTATGCCTCCTAAAATTTCTCTCAAGGATCGTAGTGTGGGCCCAATTCCAGGACACGCAGATGCTCATGGCTGAGCTGGCTTATGAAATCCTTGATGGCTTTGGCATGGTAGTCATCCAATCTTTCATTTTACCTTCCTTCTGGTTCCCTTTCATAGGGTATGGTCTTAGTAGCTACAGTATTTCCTTACAGAGGGGCACACTGAAGCTCCCAGGACTGCGATTTACTCAACGGTATCATCTATATCTTTTCTCAACTTGGGGTTCACTAATACCATATTGAAAGCTTACAGTGGGATATGGTGGAATATAATCATGACCTAAATTTATATTGTCTCTGAGCACAGATGCTCAGGACATTGGCTTTTAGCAGAAATAACACTTAAGATTGAGGTAGCATACATTTTCTGACTTTGGGTCTCCTATCAACTGACCTTGCTAAGACCATTGTCTAAGAATCTTCACTAGGATTTAAAAGATTTCTCCAGAAGCCAAGCTTCTTTCATCAAATCCCAGTCTCCTGCTGTCCCTGATTTTGCCACCTCTTGCTGCTCCGGGAGCTATTTTCTTTTTCATTTCTTTCTTTCCTTTTTGTTTCTTTCTTACTTTCTCTTCATTTCCCCCTTTCATTTATTTCTCTTTTCCTCCCTCTATTTTTTGATTGATTATTTTTGAGTAAGGATCTCTCTGTGCAGTCCTAGGTAGTCTAGATACCATTGTGTAGGACAGGTTGGCTTCAAACTTAGAGCCATCAGCACATTACCATGTACGTGCTGAGATTACAGGCTTTCAGAGTTTTTATTTCTAAACAACAAAAACAACAGCAACCCTGCTCCAAACAACAACAGCAAATCTGAAAACAAAAACAAAACTAAGCCATCAAGGGGCAATTAATGACACACACATATATATCCCCTAAGTCCTTCTCCAACCACTTTGGCTCAGGGCAAATCTTCCTGTGCATTAGCCTATGAAGCCTGGCTTTTAGGCAATCAACATTATTTTGTCTGCCAGATTTGATTCTACTCCTGTTATATGCCAGAACATTCTTGGAATTTCCCTACTGGGTCTTCTTTCTCTTGGTCCTTGACTTGGGTCTTTTCTTCATACCTTGTGTTTCACAGACTAATTCTAGTGTGTGAGTGTGAATGTGTGTTGTGTATGCATGTGTGTGTGTGTGTGTGTGTGTGTTTTGGCTATAACTTTCTTTTTCTTTTTGAGATTGGTGGTGTCAAAAATTTTAAATTGTGAAGTTAAGGTAAAAATAGAGATTTCCAATTTCTTTTGAAAATTCACTTTTATGGAAATACTAAACTTGATTTACAGATGGCAAAACCCAGCTAGAGTCCTTCAGCAACAATCTCCCCTTTACTTCCTCCATTCCTCCAGCTCATCCAACTGATTGGCAGCAGCTTCTGGAGTTCTGACAGCATTTGGTACATGATCTTCCCCACCAGTCTCAGAGCTAAGAAGAAAATGTGTTGGAGTGGGTGTTGCTTCCATCAGCATCTCTTACACTTGCATTTCTTGAGCCTTTTATGTCACCCTGCAGAGATTTAAGTTCCGGCTAGTTCTCAAAAAATAAATTAAAGGGGCCTACATTATCCTTTCCCTGACATTTAAAAAGACAACCTAATCATGTTTGAAATGCCTAATTATGCATTTAAATTGATTTTCCATCAGAGTATGCAGAGATATATACACCCTTTCTCTCTGCCTGCCATATTTCAGATTCACAGTACCATGTTGGGTTCTAGTTGAGGCCTGGTGGCAACCTCCTCTGTACTGATTGGCTTCCCTATGGAACAACACATGCTTTATGTGTGCAAAGGGAAGAACTGTGAGAATAAAATTTGCCGAGTCAATAAAAGCTTTGCTCTTGTGTGGCAATGGAGCAGCAGAACCATGTGACTCTTGAGGTCTCCATTCCACTTCTTTGCCATGGGCTGTCTGCCTCTGCCAGTAGGAAGAGGAACTGAATGCTAATAGTTGATGTGGTTTAAAAGTCTTTAATGATGTTACTCATAATCTAATTCGGAATGAAAATGAATACAGTGGAGTTTAGTTATGAATGCCACCTTGATGATCCCTATTTGCATTCTCTTCAAGATTTCCTTCTGCATAAGCATTATGCACAGCGGATACACGCACAGTCACCAAGAGCCAGCTTCCCCAAACAAAGACTCCCTTCAAGCAGGGCACTGCTGTTATCTCAATTACTGTCATTTATATCGTTTCCCACCGTCATTAGCAGGACAGTTCCTCTGAGAAAAGAAATGTGTTGAAATGCAATGGTAATAGTAATAATAATGATAAGAGCAAATGCTTATAGCTCTTACACTGTGCTTGGAACTAAGTGTTCTAACTGCTTAAACACATTAACTTATTTTACCCTCACAACAACCCAAGAGATAATTACTGTTATTACCTCTGGTTTCTGACTGAGGGAATGAAGCCCAGAGAGGTTGAATGATTTGTCTCCTTCACGGAGCTAACAACCAGCACAGGCAGCATTTGAACACAGGTGGGCTGGCTCCAAGTCTCTGAATATCAACATAGCTGCAGAATAAAATAGCCATTACATATTGAATGTACAAAACAGATTGTTATTAACTGCAGAAGTAGATAAATTATTTGAACTGTTTGCTTACTGCTATGGGGAAGAGACTGAGAGTAACTTAAAAAGAGCAAGCTGACGATACATACCTCTTTGGTAACACTGTATTTTTCTGTTAGCAATCAGCTTCTGTTTATGCATTTTTTCTCATCTCCATTATCTTTTATTTCCTGGACAATATCTTGGCTTTGTATTGGGTTTCAGATCTGTATCCTTTCTTTTGAAGCCCAGTACTTTGGAACTATCACCCTGGTGGCTCATTTCCACAGCCTGATCCTTAGATGCACAGCCCACCAAGCTGTTCTGAGCTTCGTCTTCTTTGTGTTTCTTTTTGAGACAGGGTCTCACCATGTAGCACTGGCTAATCTGGAACTCACTGTATAGACCAGGACAGCCTCTACCTCACAGAGATCAGCCTATCTCTGCCTCCTGGGTGTGGTTTAAAGGCATTTACCACTGTAATTGGCCCTCTGCGCTGCAATCTTGATTCTTCTCTAGTGTATATCAAACTAAAGTAACATGAGTTCCTGGTAAAGGACTGGATAGCCTACTACAAAGGTACTTTCCTAGCCCTGTTTATTGCTGCTCTGCTTACAATAACTAGGATATCAAAGCAACACAAACATCCTTCAACTGATGAATGGATAATTAAAATATGGCACAAATACATAATGAATTTCTATTTAACTGCAAAGAAAAATGAAATCAAGAAATTTTCAGTTAATTGGATGGAACTGGAAAATGTTATGCTTAGTGAAGTAACACAGACCTGGAAAGACAAACACTCACTGCATGTTCTCTCTCATTTGTGGATCTTAGCTCCTGATCCTCAGATTAGGAGATGAGTATATAACCCAAAGTAACTGCAGAAGCCAGGAAAGTAGAAAGGTACCATGGAGCAAAGAGAGGATAAGGATCTCTCGAGAGGGGGACAGTAGGATGCAATTGCTCTGAAGTGGTAGATGGGAATAATGAAGGAGGGTACTTTAACTGGGGAAGGGAAGATCACACAGAGTGACGTGGAGGAAGGAGAGGTAAACAACACTAAGGATGTGTGAATAAAACATACGGTAACATTTTTGTATGCTTGCTTAAGATTTATATATATAATGGAGTTATGACACACAGAGTGATAATGTTCCTTCTTAGAACCGTAGGCCACCAAACAAAAACCCTAGTGCCAGCTATGGGAAACTTCTCTCTAAGTTGTTGATCTGGGGAATTCAAGAGACCCCCAAAACAATACAGGCTATTCCCACTAAGCTTGGTTGCCTCCCAAAACTTGAAAATAAGACACTGTTACTGAAGATACCACACACTGGACATAGGACATTGAGGAATTGAGCTGGAAATGACTTGAAAGCCTCCTCTCCAAGGCCAACTCTTGTAGTACCAGAAGGTTCTATTCAAGCTTCCAAGGGAGAAAAACTAATCAATAATATTGGGGTCAGCCCAGCAAGATAGTCCTAATAGTGCGATAGTGGCACCTTTATCTTGGCTTAACCAATAGCTGTCTATTTGTATGTAAGGCCCTTTAATAGAGGGGAATTAAAGTCTGGTATTGTAAACACAACCAAATACCAGTGGCTAGAGAGGTCATATATCCTAGAGGAGAACTTAATTCTGCCGTTTTCCCAAACCATATCCTTACATCTCACTCCTCGTCAAAGAATCTTCTTTTTGCAACAGATGGAGACTTTTTCAGAAATCCACAACTGGTCAAAATGCATAGAATAAATGATCCTGATATACCTAGCTTAAATAGATGAATCTACGGCACAGTCCCTATACCTAACACGTAGGGAACATTATGGAAGAGGAGGTAGAATGACTGTAAGAACCAGAGGATCCTGATGCTTCCTGATCAATTGTGTCTTATAGACAAAACAAGGAAGTGGAACGAATGAAATCTCAACAGGATGATGGCTTAACCAAGACCTGCATAATAGCAACAAGATATCACATGCAAATATGAATGGGAGTGTTTAACAATGTCCTAGCTGAGATGAAGAGCCATAGATAGTCAATATCTGCTGAGGGATGGAGAATCAGTTTTCTCCTGTGACATGCTCCCTAATAGTGTATTTAGGTAGTCAGACCTAAGCAGTTACACTGAATACACTCAGTAGTTTATAGATATGTATGTGTCTTTGTCTGTGTGTGCGTGTGTGTGTGTGTACATGTGTATACATGTCACAATAATCAACAAAAAGGACATGAATTTCAGAAATAATGGGGGTATGGCAAGAGTGGGGATATGGGAGGACTGGAAATTATTTCAATACAGTACTTGAGTATGAAATTCTCAAAAAATTAAATAAAAAGAATATTAAATCAAGCAAAGCAATGCATATTCTAAAGAAATAATGGAGGGATAGTGACATTTTTAGATAAATAAAGGCTGAGGGAATTCAGAACAAATGGACCTTCCTTCCAAGAAATACAAAAGGGAATTATTTACATGAAACAAGAGAATGGACACATGAAAGTGGAAAACTGACATGTGACAGGAAATGTCCTAAGGAATTCACATTGCTCTGACATGGCAGCCACGGGACACAAACCAAAAATGTATCTTTAGTAGGAACACTGAAATATAGAATATATAAAAATAATAGTATTTGCATGATTTGTTCATGAATAAGAAGGATAAAAGTTATAAATTAGAACATCAAAAACTCCAAACGCATTCATGGAACATAGAGAAATCAAGCTGGAAATTGAAAAGCTTCCTCCCTGGTGGCTAGCCCCCATAGTGCTCCAAGTTTCTATCCAAGTTGCTAGAGGAAAGTTGGAGTAACAGTCTTCCAACAGAACCTCTACACCTAAAGCTCATGGAACAAAGTAGAACAAGTGGTAGAGAGAATACTGATGTATCTCTCAATGCTCATCAATGAAGCTTCCTCATGCAACAGAGGGCAATGAACACAAAAGGACACAAATGGCCAAAGTGTGGTCAATATGAGCCTGTTGAGTGTGGGTCTCTGGACAAGACTCCTATATCCATCTTTTTAAGAAAGTCTATTATAGTCAGGTGTGGTGGCACACACCTGTAGTCCCAACACTTGGGAGGCAGAGGCAGGCGGATCTCTGTGAGTTCAAGGCCAGCCTGGTCTACATAGTGAGTTCCAGGACAGCTGGGGCTACAGGGGGACCTTTTCCCAAAAAAACCAAAAAAAAAAAAAAAACCCCAAAATACAAAAAAAAAACACCAAAAACCAAGTCTATTATGTACTCATTAGACTTGAATTTGTTGTAGAAGTGGTTGTCTTTTCTTGAAGGGCTTGTTTATTAAAGAACATGCTCCTTGTGTGTCATCAAGATAGATCATGGTGGCCTTTGGCATTTGTAGGCCCAGAGGGGAATCCAGGGTTGTGATGTTACTTAGATACCCTAAGGCTTGGACAGTATTTCATAGCAGACGTGAGTATGCCAAGTCTGCTTTTTTAAAAAATGTGAACTGCCCAATTTTGATTTTCATGTCCAATGTACATATGTATACACATATTTCTGCTAGAAATATGCATACTTTTGGCCACCAAGGGCAGCTACCAAACTTTAATGGATTACCACAAAACTGAAAATAAATCAGGGGACCCAGGCTTCCATGCGCCTGAGTGCTGATCGTATCAGCAACTCCGTTTTAATTCTCATGCTTGTGAGAATCACAGTCAAATGTCTATAGAACTGAACAATGACAAAATGACTTCTCATAGTTGTGAGAACCATGTCAAATATTTACAGAACACTGAAAAATAATAATATGGCTAGAATATAGCATTTCAGCAAAATAAGATGAGCACAGTCACATTATCTCCATGCTATGTCTACTTAGGAGGTCAATATGTTTCATGAGAAACTAGAGGAGGAAACAGCATTCCGAGAGATCTCCTCAGCAAGCATTCTCACATAAACTTTCTCAATGAGACACAAGGTTTTCCTGAAAAAAAGCTCAGGGTTCAGCCTAATTCACCAAGTATGTTTTTCAAAATTAGAGGAACACTATTTCACAGCACCTTCAATACTTATAACTGTGTACCTCTTTCTTGGAGACATAGATCAGAATATTATCTAGACATATTTTATGAGAAATATTTTCCTAATGGCCTCCCAACTTTGTATGACCACCTGTCTCACATTAATTAATATCTTATATTTTTCTGACCTCATCCCCATTCTCAAACTAGAATAAAGAAACAACCCTCTTTCTGGATCAAATCCTTCCCCATGATTATGACATTAGATGTGTAAATAACAGACTAAATATTTGTAAGTTCAATTTCCAAGAGCTTTTCCAAGGAAGACATTTTATTCGCTTTACTTTATGGTGGTGGGAAGGACAGAGAAAACTATATTTTTTAGTTAGTTGCTGTTATTCTTATAATTATCACTTATAAAAATAGTATATATTTAATTTTCCCTTTTGCACAAAATATTTGCTATAAATTATTATGTATTGATTTTTATTGAGATGAATAAATACTTTATTGTTAGTTTTCACCTTTTAAAAAACCTTCAAATGCGTGGGAGGAGAAGAAATAAAAATAGAATGAGTCTGTGTTCTATTTTGCCATCAAAATTGCCTCGTTAGCAGGTAAAAAATAAATGGTTATAGTTATGAGATGTTCTTTGTAAATGTTTTAGTGACTGCAAGGCAAAGTCTTTAATTGACATAAATGCATCCATCAGCAAGACTCTATGTAACTACTGTAATGTTGCACCTCAAATGTAAACAAAACCTGCAATTAGAAAAGTCAAAGAGCTGAGGGAAGTAAGTAAATAATCTAAAATACAAAATAGCAATAAAGCAGAGAATTCATTTTTTGATCAATGAAACAGAATTATTTTTCTGAAATGATAAAATTGACAAGCTTTTAGCCAGAGCAATTTAAAAAGTAAAAGGTAGAGAAGACAAGAAGAAATGAAATTGAAGAGTTAAAGGAACACAATTTATTGGATACTACAGAAATGCAAAGGCTAATTAGAGACTATGAAGAACCATCATGCAACAGCAAAATCAAACCTAGAAGAAATAGGTAAGTTCTTGGACATATATAATGTACCAAGGCCAAATCAAGGAGAAACCCAAAGGATGAACAGGGCAATACTGAGCACTGAGGAGCAGTACAGTATCTCCATCAAGACAAGCCCAGGATCTGATAGCTTCACTTCTTCACTTTTGAATTATAAAAAGAGTTTTAACTAACAATATCTTGTTTTGGAGACAGGGTCTCTCTATAGCCCCAGCTGGCCTGGAATTCACTCTGTAGATGAAGCTGGCCTTGATCTCACTGAGCTCTACCTTCCTTCACCTCCCATGTGCTGGGATTAAAGGCATGTGCCACCACAACCCGCAGAAAGAATGTAAGAGTCAGAGGATAGAGAACTGTGATACTCTGCCTTCTGTACATGACTGGGTCACTGCACACCTGAACTCATAGCAACTGTGGTTACCTACGCAAGTTGAGCACAAACAGAAGCCAATTGAAACTCTAGCAAGGAGCAGGGAGGAGATCTCAAATCCCCACCACTAGCTGAATAGCTATTGTCAGTTGATGGCTCCTGAGAGAAGCTGTGGCATGCATGGTCTGCACCCATACCTGCATCATACACCAACATACATACATGCACAATAATAATAAACTTTTATAAAAATGTAAAATCCATTCAGTCCGATCCTGCAGCAGCTGTGGAACATCAGTTCTTCTATGGCGCTCCTTGGCTTCTGGAAACATGGCCTCTGGTGTGACTGTCTCTGATGGTGTTATCAAAGTGTTCGATGACATGAAGGGGTGCAAGAATGCTGTGGAAGTGACCCTCCCTATGCCAGCTGGTGGCTCTCCCATTTTGCTTGGTCTTGCCCAGTCATAGAAGCAGGCCTAACAAAAAAGATAAACTAAGAGGTTAATTAATGAGTGTTGGGGACCCCTGCTGTGTTAAGTCGAAGTCTCTCCATGTCCGGATAGCCCAAGGGGCTTGGCGTTCTTATGCAGAGACTCCTTTTCTCAGCAGGACACCCCCCTACTGTCTTCCTGACTCACCTTTTGAAGTGGCCGCCACAGATGCCCTACCAAAAACATGGCCTCTGGCACAAGAAACTGCCAGGTTTTTCCTGTGTTATAATCAGGCAATGTCTGGCAGCCTGGTGGAAGCCCACCACCACATGTAAATGGGGCATCCTACAAAGCACCTATCAACTAAGGCTTTTGCTACTGCCCCCACACT
>NW_008355790.1:4735374-4762142 GCF_000622305.1 Nannospalax galili
TGTACCACTGAGTCTGACTGAGCTGAGTTCTGTGTCTTACTGCCTATGATTCAGTCTCTCCGGAGGGGGCTGTCCCTTCGTAAACAACAACTCGCGGAGATTCTGCTTTCACCATTCCCGACCTCCCTTCGTGACCCTTTGGCCAATGGGTCTCGAACCTAGAGGGACTGCCCAGTAGCTTGGAATGGAACACGCCTGGAAGCGCAGTGACCAGTAGAGTCGCCAGCATCCAGCAGCCGCAGAGACCCTCAGCAACGCGGTGCGCGACACGCGGGACCTGCCCCAGTGGCGCGCAAGAGACAGGCGCCACGCGACCATCAATGAGGAAAATGTGTTAAAATCCCTAGCCTTCAGGGAGATGTAAGTTACAATTACTATGAGATTACATCTCACCCCAGAGAGAATGGCTATCATCAAGAAAACAAATCATAAGAAATACTAGTGAGGGCGTGAGGAAAGGAATACTTACTTGGGAATACTTGTTGGGAATGTGAACTGGTACACCCACTATGGAAAACAGTGTGGAAGTTTCTCAAAAACCTAAATAGTAGCAGTACCAGATAATCCAGCAATAAGGCTCTTGGACATGGAGCCAAAGGACTTCCTATCCCATTGCAAGATACTTGCACATCCATGTTTATTGCTCTTCTATTAACAATACCTAAGAAATTGGATCAATGTAGTTGTTCTTTAACTGATGAATGGATAATAAAAACATGGTACATGTATATGATGGAATTTCCTTCAGTTGAATACAAAAATGAAATGGAATTTTATTAAGAATGTTGGTTAAAGAAAATAAGAAAAATGTAATTAACAACACTGAATCCTCCAGAGGAACATCAGTGGTGAAATGGGAAAGTACTGTGAGTTTCCTTACTAAGACAGCAGGATACTGAGTTTTTCAGCAGAGTACTGTAGGAGGCTTTCAGAACAGTTAGAAGCCAGGATGCTCAGATGTACAGCCAGCAGACAGCCCGTCATGACAAGAATGTAAAAGGGCATCAAAGTGAATTTATTCCCATTGAGTCTCCAGATGAGATCACAGTCTAAACAAGACCTCACCTATAGCCTCATGCAACCCATTAGGGCTACACTGTGCCCCAATGCTGAACTCACTGAGATGCTGACTTTATGCACTCCAGTGTGCTTAAGTAACTAATTTCGGGATAATTAATCATATAACTAAGGAAGTTTTTTTTTTTTCTTTATCGGCTTTCTATAGTCTTACATGAAAGTCTTGTAGGGGTAATAATGCTACTTGATATTTGTTTTGTAAGTAAATTATTTTAACTAGCTGAACACTTTCTGCTGAATTTGATTTACTTTTTTTTTTTTTTCAGTTCAAACCCATTTCCTTTTTACTAAAGACCAAGTTACCATTACATAGCTTGATACTCAAAGGAAAATTTGTTCAAATGAAATTTGTTCCAGGTGACTGTTTCAATCAAGTAGCAGCAATAACAAATCCTTAGGAAGCCCATCATGGGAAGTTTACACTTTAAGGACTAATTGCTCTGGAGTGGAGATTCCTAGTTCATTTAAAGTAGGTTCAAGGTTTTGGATGATAGATTTTGGATTGGTGGATTTCCTTATGAGTTACTGCTTTGTCCTTCACAAACTCTAGGATGCAAACAGCACTAGCAACATCATTTAATGGTCTACATGCCCGCAAGCAGCATCAATGATTTTGGACTTGGGGACTATGGTGTGTTTATCCCTTTATGCAACTCCCAGGCATCTATGTCTGGCTTGTTGAAGTGTGTCACCCAGCAGACATCAAAGTCCCTGTCTGTCTTATGTGACCCATGAGAATGGAAACTAGTTCACTAGACAGCTACAACAGCGCTGGGGTGCAGGGAGCCTTGTCTGGCTGGCTCTGATCACTGAGCCTGCAGTGCTAGAGAGCAGTGGTGAGCAAGAAGGTGACCTCAGTGCACTGCTGCCTGCAACTGGGGAGAAACAGGTGTGAGCTTGCCAGCAGCTCCAGAGCTCATGGGCCCTTGATTTACTTTTAACAGCAAACCTCACAGATACGTTAGTGTAGGAACTAAAACATTCCTGTAATGGGCCGTATTATGACATTTCATCAGCTAAGTCAGTCACGAAAGAGGAAATACAAAGAATATGAATCCATAAAAATATTTTACTAAAAATATTTTGTTTCTACCTTCCCTTGTGCAAACAGTATACTATGTATGTTTACTGAATACTTTGAAATTACAGCAGTAATGATGATTGCCCTTTATGTTTCTTCCTAAACTCATTTTTAATTGTTCTTAGACAAGCATGCATAGTTCATGTTGCTGGGTTTCAGATGCTGGAGTTTCTTTTCTGACTTCACTAAAATCCTTCAGACTGCCTCAATATATAATTTCCACTATGTCCTTGTAGTTCATGACACTGATGTTCATGAAGATAAAGATGATAATGCTTTTTTCTGAACTACTGAGATTATTTGAACAGAATCAGGTCTTTGTGAAACCCTTCACAAAGGGTATAGGTAGTATAGGTGGCCCATAGATGCATGAAGGAAAGTATAACTAGTTTGGTAGATTTAAGAAATAGACTTTCAAGGTGTTTTCACAAGCTGGGTGTGATTTGCCTAGGACATTCCATTTTCTTTCAGTGGTTTAGGCTTAAGGCATATTTGGTTCACTGAAGGAGCCATGTAGTGGTTTCATCTAAAAGTTAACACTAATTCTCTTAGATATCATGAGAGGAGATTTGGGATTATGTCAATTGAGTGAATAGACAGGTGGCCCAAAACTGAACATACAAGGAACCCCAGCTTAACATTTCTTTGATTTGCTGCAACATAGATGATTGAAATGAAAGCTCAGATCTGAGATTGTCAGACGCATGAAGCAATGTGGGAACCTAAAGGCCTCACCTTGCAGAAATCCGAGAGGAAGTTACTGGGGCGCAGCCTGACTTGCTTTGAAAGTTTAAAGAATACTTCCGCACTGCTGAGGAGTGCATGATCTGTGCATGACCATCCTTAGGATACACCCTCAGGGGGAGAGGGGAGATTTCCAGATGCCTTTATAAGCTCTGTAACACCTGCAATAAATGAGTCCCTGCTTGACTAGGCTCCCTGTTGCACCTGAGTGTTCCAGGTACTGGGGGTGGCATGAGCTGGCGAACGGCGTGCTTACTCATCCTCAATCATCACCACCCAGGGGTCAGTGGTTCGAACCCCCGGCAAAGCAAGTCTTTCTACAATGACAAAAAGATAATCATGTAGCAGTAAACCCAAAGTAGGACCACAACTTTGATTTTTGCTATTGTAGCTTGGTCACGAGTCCTCCACAGCATCCCTAAATGGCCCAATCTAAAGATCAATGTTGAGTTTTAAACTATTCTTTGTGATTTGAAATTCCATTTTTTCAAGTATAGTCAGCTTATCACTTTTATTTTCATCTGAAGATCTTGCTTTGAGTCCTCACTATTCTTGACAAATTACTTGATGAACTTGCCTTGTAAGGTCTCACCTCAGCTGTCTTCCAGTGCACATGTTGTAAGGCAATTTCAGATTTACACAAAGCTTCCTTATAGGGCATTTGAAGTAAGAGAAAGCGTTCTTGAGGATTGAATGTCCTCTGGATACCACGTCCAGAGTAGGCAAAGCTAGTCTGTTTCTCTGTTTCTGTGCAGATTATAAAATCATGTGTTGGACTCATCTACCCACTGATGCTTTTGGTTGTCATCCCATCCTATCATCAGTTGAATTACTTGGTGTCCATCCAGTTGGAATAAAATCCTAGAATTCATCTAAGGACTAAAAGTCTACAATTGGTCTCCAAATGGAATCTGAAAAAACAAGTTATAGGAAAAATAGAATGTTGAATCGCCACCATTTCTGAACACTTGATAACATTTCCATATAGATAGAATGGGAAAATGGTAAAAACAGTTACTTGGGAATCAGGATCCTTCATTTTGAATTATATTTCTGCCACATAATACAGTCTTGTGGAAATCCATAAATTTCTTTAGGGCTTTGGTTACATTTTCTACAATGCCCTTGTAGCTCTAAAATTGGACTGAGGAGGAGGAAAAGCAATTCCTCTATCTGCACTACAAGTGAGATTATCTTTTACACTTCCATAACCAACTCCATCTTTCATCCCCAAACATACCACTGGATATTACCCTTGGTAAATATTTTAATGTTCAGTTTTTGAAATAACATTTTATTTTTAAAGAAAATACAGAATGAATTAATAAGCAAAAAATTAAAAAAAAAGCAGAGATGTTCAGGCTTGATATTATTGAAATTTTAAGTTGGATTATTCTTTGTTGTGGAAAATTTTCTTATGTGTCATAAGATATTTAATAGAATCCCTGGCCTCTGTCACATATATCTCTGAATGCCACTAATGTCCCCTGATAATAAAATCACCACTGATTGTGAACCAGTAAAAGCAGAGTTCAAGATAGATTGTTCTTTCAATATCAGTGATTAACACTATATCTAATTTGACCTAAACTTTTCCTTTAATATCCTCAAGAATTTTTCAACCAGAGGAATGAAATCCTTATGCTTTCAGAGTCATTTTAACCACCTATTACCTGAGGTTCTTTGCAAAAGTAAATGTATGATTATGGAATAGGTGATCAAGGAACTTACTCCTGGGTAAAGAAAACAAGACTTTCATAAAAAAGTTGATGTGCCGTGATCTGTGCAAAGTGTCAAAGAGTTGGGAGTAATTCCATGTGGGTGTGCATTCAGGGTGAAGGAAATAAAGTAACAAAATGGAATTCAAAGGGATGGCCCTCTTAGTAGAATATTTTTATTTATTTAATTTAAAATTTACTATTTATTTCTTGTGTGTGTGTGTGTGTGTGTGTGTGTGTGTGTGTGTGTGTGTATAGACACACTGTGGCACATACATGTGTGTGTGTGTGTGTGTGTGTGTGTGTATGGACACACTGTGGCACATACATAGAGGACAGAGGACAAGCTCTGTAGTTTTATCTCCTTCCACCATGTGTTTTCAGGTCATCGGGCTTAGCAGTACGTGCTTTTACTTGTTGAGCCGTCTATAAGGCCCTGTTACTAAAATTTTAATCTATACATTTAGAGAATTTAAATGTCAAGTCCATTTTGAAAAACATCATCAGAAACAGCATCTGAACTTCAATAATACTTATCTTTTCTTTCACTGTCTCTTCTCTCTGTCTCTGTCTCTGTTTCTGTCTCTGTCTGTCTCTGCCTCCCTCCCCCTTGCTCTTCCTCTCCATCTCTGTTATCTAGGGATTTCACCCAGGGCCACATCCATGTTAACCAAGTGCTGTACCACTGAGCTACATCTCCAGCCCCTATTTGTTATCATAACGAGGTGAAGGAACACCGAGTCAAACCAGAGGAAAGGAAAACAGAATCCAAAGCTGAGTTGAAAAGTGAATGCTCAGAAAAAGGATCATTCATGAAAAGAATGTGAATTGAGCGAGAGGCAGGTTGTGTTCAAAGGGAGGGATAGTGCAAGAAGTTAGGCCATGCTGTCAAGAAAAAAAGGAACATGATCACTGATGCTAACTGTGCATAATTCTGTGACAGTGTAGGAACTAGGTCTCTCACCAGAGTATGTTTAGCTGATTTTGTTCTTAGGCGAGTAATGATAAACCAATGAAAAATATTTAAGAAAAAAGTTCATTGCTGTTCTTCTGTGCAGTGTATTATCATAGTTTTTCAATGAGTAATAGGTGTAGTTTCCGCACTATTTTTGATTGTGCTAACATTATTTCATTCCCATTGAGAGGGCAATAAGTCCAATTAGACAGCTGTTGATTGTCTCCCAGATAGCAGTACCACTACTGCACCAGATTAGGTAGTTTGCCATGCCGGTTATTATGGTTGTTAGGCTTTAGGGCTGGGTTAGACCATTGATTGTTTTTCTGTCTTGACAGTTTGCATACCATCATCTAGCATTATGATAGCCAAACTTTGGTTAGAAGGCTTCCAGGTTAGCTCTAGCTCCATTGCTTCAAGTCCTGTATCCGAAGTATGTCCTGTCTTCAGAAGTAGGGTCTTATCTGCTAGTTCTGGGAGATAGCCAAGAGGTTGGACAATATCTTGTGTTATTTTGGGAGTCTCCTGGACAACCCTCAACAATCACTCAAAGGGAGCTCTTTTCTTCTGGTACTGTGTTCCTTGCCAAACAGCTCCCAGGCATACATGTACTTTAATGTTCAGACACTGTATGTGCATTTTTTGAGTAAAATTTTTAAATGGAAACTTCAATCAGACCTTCTTTACACACCTAGGCAGAAATACATTTTATCTGTTTAATATAAGAATGTGAGAGTCTTATCTACAGTACCAGAAGTGTATTCTACCCCTAGGAGCGGGCATTATATCCAATCAAAAATTTGCTGGTTGTATATATACTAGACAAGCCGCTATTGCACCACCAGGAACATCTTGTTTGGCATGTTGATAGTACAGCATGTGGGGTCCATTGTTGAACAGAATTATAGAATTATAATTATAGAACAGAATTCTCTTCCAGTGATCTGCATATCATATCACCTTTTGGCACTTTGAAAACCACCCGTCCAGTGGCAGGGAGTTTCCAGCTTAGTCCAAGCTTGATTTCTTCTTCTCCCACACTCACATCAAGCAGTGTCTTCAGCAATAGGGTCTTAAGATGATAGGCAGTGCTTCTGTTAGCCACAGACACATAGCTCTCTGTAAGTCTGAATAATCTCTCTTTTTATTTTTTATTTCCCTTCTTTTGGTCTTCTTGAGACAGGGTCTCCTTGTAACAACTGGGGGCCTGGAACACGCTATGTAGCAACAGGGTCTCCTTGTAACAACTGGGGGGCCTCCAACTCTCTGAGATCCGCTTGCCTCTGCCTTCCTAGTGATGGGCTAAAGGCATGTGCCACCACGCCCAGCTTCATTTCCTTTTTCTAAACATGTTTTCTTTATGCTTTGGGCTGCCCTAGCATCTTGTAAAGCTTCCTTCTCTCAGCCATGTGGCTGCCAGTCAGTCATGTGTCTGACCTCCATGCAGGTTCTCAACCTGCATAGCTTCATGGCTTTCTTTCCTTCTCCCCTCCATTCTCCTCCTCAAGGCAGCTAGTTCCCTTGCCAGCTCCCCTGCCCTGAGAATTTTCCTTAAAAATCTAATAAAATTGTCCTAAAATCTTCTGTTTGGGTCCATTCTTATATTCTTTTATGAATGAGACTAAGAACCCTCTAAAGGAAGTGCTTTCTCCCTGTTTCATATTAGCAACCACAAAGGGAGCCCCAAAATTCTAATAATTTATTTATTTGATGGTCATTCAGAGATTTTCTACAGTACTGAATTTGGCTGCTAAGCAGCTGAGTTCTTTTATCTATCTTGCCTCCAGGCATTTGAGACTGTAACCACCTTGCCCCTCAGAGGAAATAAAAGGTTTCTGGACTTTTTCTCAGACTTGCGGGCCTTTTCTTTGCCATGGTTCTCTCCGTGGGTGGAGGAAGGAGATCATTCAGAGGGGCTTGGAATTTTCGCCTCAGGGCCCATTGGGCATCAGGCAAGTAGTGCTTAGACCATGTGGTCCCAAGGTTGTGCTTTTCTAACTAGATCTAAGCAGTTTAAGCTTCAGTGTACATGGAGCGTCACAGGCTGTCCTTGGGCAAGATAAGTGCTCTCAGAGAAACAGACCATTGATGTATATGCTGGACATAGCGCCCCATTTCTTCTGCTGCCCTCACAAGTTTCTTTTCCAGCAATGGCTTGTATCTAGGAAGGACAAGATACAGAGAACATTGCTTTACATTCACAGCTGCAGTGGGTAGTGAGAGACGTGGATTCCTTTCCTTGGTTTGAGACCATGAATTCCTTTGCTTTGCTTTCCTATTTTTGGCCTATGTATTTGATGGTAATTTCTCCTGTTATATCAAGTCTAACTTAACAGGTGCTGTTCTAAAAGTAAAAGATTGCTTTCCACATTTAATCTGTGAGATATGTGAATCTCACAGTGCTTGTATCCCTGCTTATCATGGAGCTGAGCTCACAAAGGTGGCCATGTGGCTTAGTTGCCATCATGGCTAGTGATGTCTCCAAGAGGGAAGCAACCATGTGATCTGGTCTCCATCTTAGTTGATGATATCATCAATATGGGGACAATCACATGGCTTGGTTGCCATCTTGGACAGTAACATTTTCAAAACAGCAGTAACCCATGTGACCTTGTGGCTATCTTAATTAATCCAACCATGAGGCATAATTCAAAACGGTAACATCTAGGAACTTACTCATACTAGTGCACTCTAGTGGCTCATGATAACCTGGGAATTCCCTGGACTGCAAGCATTTAATAATATGTCCTAATCCTCTTGCATTTTATATATATTTTTTTGATTCTTAATGGCATCATAGAAAAGCAAGAGATTCTAACAGTCTCTATTGCCTTGTAACAAGGTCAACATATTTTTATTTCAGACTAAGGAAGTAATGCCACAATAGGAGTTTATATTTTAACTTTGTTTTGATCTGGTTCTAATTGGGATTAGTTTGGGTATTAACTTCTATATTTACTTGTTTTTAAGATGACTATCTGAAATTTTTACATTGTTTTACATGTGTATTAGCTTTTAAAGGGAACTATTTTTGGTTCTGACATTGTTTGCACAACGTATTTACCTATTTTTCAAGGGAGCAATTTGAATTTTGACATCTTTTATATGGTATATTTGCTGATTTTTAAAAGTGACTATTTTGAATTCTTACTGTTTTGCATAACATGTTTGTCAGCTTCTAAAGAGAACTTAAAGTTTTTCTAGCCAAATGCCTCCAAGACTAGCCAGGTACAAAGGGAGCTGACACTTTGTAGAAGTGGCTAGACCTAGAAATCTCATGTGAATTTGCTGTACTCCAGGGTCAAACCTTACAAGAGACAAGATGTTACAGCACATAGTTACAACAATAGGAGGTAAAAAATAGTCTACTTTGGTGGGAGGCTTAAGATGTGGGCTCCACTGATCTTAAATCCTGCCCTTTCTGCACTGTGATTCCAACTCTGTTTTTCATTGAAATAAAGTATTTTCCTCTAAGATACTCAGTTGCTTCAAGCTTGCTTTTCTTCTTGCCCCATCATGCCCTGGATACCTCTCCTTTTCACTTTCTAGTTACAGTGTCATGGACAGACATTATTAGAAGTTGGATAATTTCCCTAATTCATCAGGGCCAATGTTTGCCCCAGAGATTTTATGTATGGTGGGACATGCACAGGTAGGATAAGATTAAACAGGCAGAATGCAGAAAAAATCCATTAATGTCTCAAATATAAAAGGGTCACATCGGTAACAGTGCTATTCTTAATAGACTCCCCTTTCTTTAGGGTCATTAATAAAGAAGGAGAGGATACAAGTACCCATTTCCACATTGATGAATAGGGTAGTGACTACCTCGATAGGTGGTGCCCTTTCTCATGGTCACTCATGAGAATGGGATAAAAGTGGATGAAACCATCATCCTCTGAAGGATGCTCTGGAGAGGGAGGCAGAGAAGGTTTGGGAGATGTTCTACATAGCTTCTTTTGTCTTACAGATGGGCAACAAGTTCATCAAAGGCTCCAGTGTCTTCAGCAAAGGCTCCCCTAGAATGTATCCTTACCCATTAAGATCTAAAGAGACACTGATGTCTTTCTGTAGTCAGATCTTGTCTAAACAATGGAGACCATAAATAGATACAAACTGATTATGGGTATAAGCTTTCTTGCATCTAGTCACCTCAACTATGGGCAAAGAGGATCTCATGTTTGACATTTGTAAAGGCAGATACCGCTGTCAACCTAATCTTGTTTGATCATGGATGTTCACTGTCAAGTACCCATGATTTCATAAAGTTTAGAAATATAAAGCAAGGTAACCTCTTAAAATTAAATGTTTTGTCTTTTCTCAATTCCTGTTCCCAGTAAAGGACCCAGCAGATAAGACTCGCCTAGACAAATATGTACAGGTTAAAGGACAGATGTTTTCAGTCTCGCCAGTAGTCACTGGACTCAACAGGTCTTCTGGCCAATGTAAACCACTGAGTTAAGTTCTAAAGAGAAACAAATACTTTTTTGTATAAATTGTATTGGTAAATTGTCATGTGCTGTTTGAGCTCATCGAGAAACTAACTCTGGAGATGGGATTGGCCCTCCCACCTCAGACTCAAGTCAGTTATCTCAAGATATTCTCCAAGACTCTTGTTCAGGTTCAGACTGGCCCCCTGGCCCTGGGGCAAGAAAAAAGGAAAGCAACAAAACAGCCTAAGAGTAAAGGTATTGTTGGGAGCAGCTAAGGTGTAAATTAACTTCAGCATGGCTTATTATTATTTCTGATGGAATTCTCTACTTTTCACAACAATGAGGAAAGTCACTAACACAAACTAATGCAAATATATACTAAATAGAAAGATGTATTTCATTACTTAATGAAAGAACCAACAGAATAGATATTTTAAAAGAACAGTTCACCATCCATGGAGAAGATAGAGAGTACTCTCTGCCTCAAATTCCTCAGTAACTAAAGCATCACAGTTCCTTAAGTGATTATGTTGGAGATTGTGAACTTAGATTTGATAATGCTTTACTACATACCAGTTGCTTCTCTCTATCTAGTGTTTGCACTCCTAAAGCAAGATTTTGGTGGACAACTCTGAACTATATAAAGTAAAAAGGATTTTTAACTGTTTTGTGTTTTCTATAAGGTTTACCTGGGAACATATAAAGGCCATTATGTACCTGGGTAATATTAATTCATTACATTATCTTATGTGTATAATATGGATTCCATGTTCTTTTAATAAGATTGTGCTGCACAACATTCTCATGAGCCAAATAACTGCCATCTTCATGACTTTAGCTGTGCCTTTTTACAGCTCAATGAAATTGTGCTTGTTGATGGTTGTGTTCCTTAATTAAAGGAGGGGTAAGCAGGGTCATTGAACCATCACCTGAGTATCCAGCCGCTCTTCCCAGCCAACTATATGTAATTCATGGTCTCTTAGATTGGGAAGGACTAAAGTGTATAATCTAGGGAAGGCTAAAAAGTAAGAGTTTGACCCATGAGGGTATAGAAAAGTCAACATACATGCTGGGTAAAGACTTTCTAGTGAAACTACTCTCAGGTCACCCATATACCTCAGTAACCCCTCACTAATCTCTGTAAGTAAACTCAGTAAAGTTATTGGTTTCCCAGGGTGAATTTTAATGTAATAAAATATTGGTTTGACACTAGAAACTTAGAAAGGTGTAAACATTGCTTAGTATCTCCAGGAAGAGAATTCCCACAACATATGGAACGTTTATTTGTTAATGTTATTATGTATCATGGTATTAAGAAATAAAATGGGAAGGTGAAAGATGTTAGAAGGATATATAAATGGAGATATTTTATGAAGAAGGATTTACGTATAAAGATTATGGTGGATATTTCCAGACTAGAAAAGAAAAAAATGAGAAAGTCTATGCAAGTGATAAAAGCCTGAGTAGGTTTGTTACAATATATATGAAGGATGAGACAGAAATAATATACACATAACCTTAAAATTTCTAAGGTCATAGTTTAATCAACTAGTTTAAGGAAAAAATATATTTCCAGTCAAGGTTTATCTGAGAACATTTGGGTTTTACCCAAGAGTTAACTACATATTACAATGGTAATCAAAAGGACCAGACTGATGTAACTAACCTTCTTTGGTGTTTAATAACCATACTCTGAAGCCTATACTAATCTGGTCAGTGGGACTTAAAGGGACAATTTTTTTTTGTCTCTTGTCCTCCAAGGTTAATTAAGTTACAGGGGAACTATGGGACATCTCTTGAAATGTCCTATAACTGTGGTGAGTTGTCTGTCCTCTTCTTCAGACAGGTCATGGAGACCCCACCAGATGGGCTTGAACCAGTTTCCAGTCTACCAAGAGAAGGGTCAAAACAGAAGGAAAATTTCCTCAAGACGTCCAAGCAAAACCATGGCCCAGCAAGGCTTCTGATTTATCCTCAGATAGATGGAACTATTAAAAGAAGGCCTAAGGAGCAAGAGGCTCCTCCCAAGCCCATGTGACCCCCAAGAACCAGATCTTCAACTGACCTTAAAAGTAAAATAAACTGGTTTATTTGGATCAAATGCATGATCTTAAACACCCAAAAGGAAAGTATAACCCAGGAATAAAATGATTAGTATGCTTCTTTGAGAGTCCAAGGGATTGCACTTCCTGGGTATTAGGCTTAAGTTCACATAAGATGTTTTTAGACAATTATTCATCATTGATGATTTTGTTCTTGATGAGAAAAATGATACTCAGATAAAAGAATTCAAATCTTGGCCTAATTCAACACTGCAATGCAAGAAAGGTAAATCCACTATTGTTTTAACCTAAAAATTAAATTGTGGCTAATTTTTCTTCCTCCCTGTCTAGAAGCCATTTGGGAGGGAACTCACACTGATTCTAGACACTCCAATAGCTAAAGTGCCTGAAAAAAAATCCTGAGTTCATCACTCTCAAGTCCAGCTTTGGCAGCCAAAAGAAAAATGAGGAAGAACACAACAGATGGAGGCTTTTGGAAGCCCTTATCAAGAAATTCTAATGGATTTTGATTTGGGCATTTGAAATTTGTCCTGCTCTGACTTTTTCTGGTTCTCTGCCTAAAACTCGTAATGCTAACTACTCTTGCCTTTACTTCTCCTTCACATCTTACAGGAACGAGTAAAGGACTTTCTTTTCTCTCTACAGCTAATAGTTATGCAAATCCAAGGTCTTTTAGACATACCCACTGAAAAGATACCCCAGTTGCCACACCCTGTTCCCCTATTCAGCATGAAAGAAGCCAGAGCAGTCTGTGCCTTGGTTCCCTATTGGCAATTTGGGTAACCTCTTCAGAGGTTGGTGTGATAAGAATAAGAGGCAGAAATTGGCTAAGCATTTAGGGTAAAGAGAACCCCCTCCCCCCAAAAGTAGTTTCTTTCTTGGGTAAAAGCCAAAGTGACTTTGGGTCTCTTAGCAGCCTACTCTATGCCAAAGGCCCCAAATACCAAAAGTACTTGGGAGCTCTTATCTAATTCTTAAACCATTTTATGGTTACCTCTTCAGATGGGGGAATGTTAGAGTAGCAAGTGACTGCATAGATTAACTGATCAAGATTATAAAATTTCTATCTGTTGGAAGACGCACATTTCCAGTTTCACTGGTCAATCATCTGGTCATAGGACCACCTCTAGGAAGGATGGTTCACCTGTTATGCTAAATAGATGGGTGGAATACCTAGTGCATTAATGAAGATAGTGAATTTTTTCTGTCTGGACTGCAGCCTCCTAGGGCAGCGCTTCTGAATCCAGCCACAGACATGAAGTGTTGGGCCTTCAGGACCCTCATACACATGGCATGAAAAAAAATGAGGCCTAATATAATTTCCTAAGCCAGGCTAAAGTTTAGCGACCTGTCTCTGGCCTGTCACTTCTGCGTGGAGGTGACTCAGCAGAGCCCTATCTAAGATTGCCTCTGCCCAGTAACAACTGGCGTGGTAAATTCCCAGTGGCCTACAGTCTTCACCCCAGATGAAACATTCCTATACCCACCCCCTTTTCCACACCCCTTTTGCTTAAACTATATAAGTTGATGCCTGACGCAATAAAGTGAGTTCCTGCCTTGACAAGACTCCCGAGTCGGTATGGTTTTTGAGTCCCTGACACTCACCATCCCGATCAGCCCCTAAGAGAGGGACCCAGGCTGGTCCTGGCCTCTCCCCCTGTGCCGTACCTGTTGGAGCGTCCGACAGATTGGTGCCCCATATGAGGCGCTGCCTATCACGAAGTTTGCTGACGGGCCAATCAGTCTGCAGATAAGTGTACCCCCATAAATTATGGGGAAGTCGAGTTCTAAGCCTGACCCCTCTTTAGATTCCCTCAGGGTCCTGCTCAAAAGCAGGGGCCTTGACTTCTCAGACAGCCAAGCTCTCCAGGCATGGGGATACCTGCTAATGATCGCACTCTGGCTTCCGGAAAGCAACCTCTTTGGCTTCTGGAAAGCAACCTCTTTGATTGGGATACTTTGGGCCCAGGTAGAAAAAGGGGAGATCCCCCCTCTGGGAGCACTCCCCACAGTGTCAGCCTTAAAAGGCTGCTTCCCCCCTCGCCCTCTGAAATCAAAAGTGGTGGAGGCCTGGGCCCCAGCTAAGGCTGCTGACCCAGTCTCTGAGGTGCAACCAAGCCCAAAGCCAGATCCTAGGCCCTCAGGCCATACGGATCCACCAGACCATCCTGAGCCTCTGTACCCCTCCCTTGACCCGTTTGGGAGTGCCCCTTGGCCTGCAAGGACCCTCCCTAATCAAGAGCCCAGACCAACCCGTTCCAGGGTCCCTCCACCTCCCCTCCATACAGGGGTGGAGATTCGACCAGGGAGGGAGCCACCAACCTCTTTCCAGTCAATGTCAACCCTGGGGACAATCGGCCCACCGCTTGGTATCCTTGGCAGGCTCAGGACCTTAAGAACCTAAAGAAGGCCATTGCAGAAGATGGTCCCAACTCTCCCTGGGTGGAGGCTATTCTGGAGGGGCTGGCCCATGAGGCGTGTGTGTTGCGGGACTGGAAAGAATTAGCCAAAGCAGTGCTCCCGGGTCCCGTTTTCCTTAAATGGCTGGCCTATTTTAATGAGGAGTGCTGCATTCTTGGAGAAAGCAATCAAAACACCCAGCCACCCCCATACCTATTACTTTTGGCATGCTCTCTGGCCCTGCTGATCAGTTCACCACTGGGGCCCAGCAGGCGGCCATTGCTCTTCCCTATCAGGACCAGGTCCAGGCCGTAGGTATAGTTGCCTGGAGAAAGCTAGATGAAGGACCTACCAAATCACCCATATCTGGGATTACTCAAAAGGCCTCGGAGGACCTCCCCTCCTTTATAGATAGAGTTCAGAAGAGCCTGCAGAGAAAGTTCCCTTCAGGGGAGTTGCGCGCCTGGTTTGTCCAATTGCTGGTTTGGGATGGCATGACCACTGATCATAAGATAGCTTACGCTGGGCTACGAAACCAGGCCATGGACAAATGGATCATAGCTACCCGAGATGTTGGGTCCGCGTCTTATCAGACAAGGTCAATGGTGGCTGCACTTCAGGCTAGCCGCCAGGAGGAGCTTCAAACCCTTATCAATGTCCTACAACAGACCAAAGTGTCCGGTAAGCGGACCTGCTTTGGGTGTGGCAAGGAAGGTCACTTCCAGCGAGAGTGTCCAAACCAGTCCAAGAGATCCCCCGGTCTTTCCGGGGGAGGGGGAGGCCTGCGCACACCCTGCCCTAGATGTAAAAATGGCTTTCATTGGGCTCGTGATTGCAAATCCAAATTTAACTTTAAGGGTGAGCCTTTAAGCTCCCCTCAGGGCCACCCCCAGCCCCATTAAATGAGGGGGATGAGCCAGTTCAGACTCATTGGACAGTCCCATTGATCCCTGGCTTGTGGCCAAAAATGACCCTAGCCATAGGAAACAACACCTTCAAATTTCTCATTGACACTGGGGCAGACCACATGGTGATTAGAAAAGAAGTCCCACATTCCTGGCAGTTGGTGCCCAGCGCGCCTTTACTGGGTGTGGGCAGGCAGTCTGTATCATGGGAGACTGCTACTTGGCTACCCTGGGTAGATGGTAGATCCCAATGGGAGTCATGGAGAGGTGCACCCTCTTGTGGTCTCTGGCCTAACTGCCAACCTTTTAGGTCAGGACATTCTGGGCGAGGCTGAGGCTTTTATCACTACTGACCATAAGGCCTTCTATAATGACCTCCTAGACACAGAAGAATACAAATAACAGTTCAGAGAGGGCCAAATAAGCCACCCCAACTATAGGGACAACCCCTACTTTGAGCACCTCAGACAAAGACACTCTCAAGTTCACCCCCAATCCTAAGGGGGTGAAATTCAATGGACACCTGGGGACCCTGTATGGGTTGAGCAGTGGCCTCTCCCTTCACAAAAGCTTCAACACCTTTATCAAGTGGTCAAGCAACAATTAGATCTGGGTCACGTAAGGTCATCAATAAGCCCCTGGAATTCTCCTGTGTTTATCATTTAAAAAGCCAGTGGCTCCTGGAGACTATTACAAGATCTTAGAAAAATTAATGAGAAAATAATGCCTTTAGGGACCCCCCAGAGGGGGCTCCCCTGGATTCCAGCAATCCCCAAGACATACCACTTAACTATTATTGATATTAAGGACTGCCTTTTCTCAATTCCCCTCCACTCCGATGATACAGAAAAATTTTTGAATTCTCCATACCCTCAACCAATTTTCGTGAGCCAGATTTAAGATTTAAGTGGACCTTCCTGCCCAAAGGTATGGCCAATAGTCCCCCCATTTGCCAATATTACCTGGCCCACATTTTCGCCTCACTGATGGGGTGGCTGGATGTTTTATTCTATATTTATATGGATAATATAATTCTGGGAAGTCCCGAGCCCTCCAGTCTCCACGAGCTAAACTCTGTCTATCTATTCTTCAGGAAAACAACTCTAAGGTGGCCCCCAATAAAATTCAGAGTATCCCCCCTTTCAAGATACTAGGTACCACCTTATCTATCGATGCTGTTTCCCCCATAAAGCCTCAGCTTTTCATTCAGGACACTTACAGTCTATCCCAACTCCAAAAATTACTAGGGGAAATTAATTGGCTGAGGCCCTGGATACCCATCTCCACTGAGGAGTTGATTCCATTATTTGATCTCTTGCAGGGCCTTGACTTAGTCTCCAGAGTGGTTTTACCACCTCAGTGCCAACAAATTCTAGCTGAAGTCCAACAGTCCATAAATGAGGCCACTTTAAAAAGGTTTGATCCTGACACCCCAACGTCTCTTTATCTTCTCATTGGAAGTGCATTGTGCACTGCTCTTCTTGCACAAGAGGGTGAGCCTATACAATGCATTCATCTATCCGTAGGTGGAACTTCTCGAGCTTATTCCATGACCAACCAAATTGCCGACTGCATTATCAAGGGTAGGGACATAGCAGTCTGGTTATTCAGTATTGAGCCCCATTCCATTATCACTCCCTGTAGATTGACAGATTTTACCTGGCTTCAAAAAAAAAACAATGAGAGGATCGTGCTGGCTCTAGAGGAGAGGGATTTCTTGGCAAGATTGACTGCCACTATGGTCCTTATAAGTGGATAAGCTCCTTCTCAAGGTTGGAATGGGAGCCCCCCAGACTTTTTCTTTCTCAACATGACCCTAAATTCTTAACTGTGTTTACTGATGGAGGATGTCTGGGAGCCTCTCTGGCCATCTACCCTCCCCTAAAACAAGGACAAACTCCCATGCCCATTAAATCAATCTCTCACCAAGTTAAAGGGTCGCCACAGTTTAAAGAACTCTTTGCCATTGTCATGGCATTAGATTCCATATCAGAGCCCTTCAATCTGTTCTCAGACAGCCTGTATGTGGTTAATTTACTGCCCAACCTAGTGAAGGCCCATATTAGATTAGACTCCAACCCCATATCTCCTCTGATGATTCAGGCCCGTACTCTACTTAAACTTAGGGTAAATCCAATATTTCTCAAACATGTTAGAGGCCACCAAAATTTGCCAGGGTTTCTCTCTGAGGGAAATGAAATAGCTGATCAGCTGGCCTCTTCACATCAGTGTCACACAGTCACTGAGGTGACCCAATTTCATCAGTTGACCCATGTCAGTTGGAGAGGGCTTAGACATAAATATCCCCACGTGGCAGTCAAAGACCTAAAGAAAATTGTATGCACCTGTCGATCTTGCAAACCTTTCCTTCAGGTCCCCCCTCTTCAAAATTTGGGTACCAACCCCAGAGGCCTTAGGCCTAACAACCTCTGGCAAATTGATGTTACCCACTATGCCCCATTTGGAAAACTCAAATATATCTTCCTATCAGTTGACCTACCAGTTGATTCCTTCTTGCGTGCCTGCTGGGCGACAGCACACACTGGGGAAAAGGCCAAACATGCAATCAGTCACATGCTCCAATGTTTTGCCACCCTTAGACTGCCTGATCAAATTAAAACAGATAATGGCCCATGCTTTGTAAGCAAGCCTTTCTTTGAGTTCCTTCAAACATGGAAAATCTCACACTCCACGGGCATTCCTTATAACCCTCGGGGACAAGCCATTGTTGAGAGATTCAACCAAACCCTTAAGACTCAGTTACAAAAACAAAAGGGGGAGTCCCTGCCCCCACATGATCAACTAAAAAAGGCCTTATTTACCTTAAATATTCTAAATTTTTCCAAAGAAGACAAGTATTTGTCTCCCTTCCAAAAACATTGGTCCTCATCTACCAGCTACAGCTCCATTCTGGTCAAATGGAGAGACCCGCTCACTGGAGCCTGTAGGGGACCAAACCCACTTCTTACAGTGGGAAGAGGGTTTGGGTGTGTATTTCCCCAAAATGAAAAGAGGCCCCTCTGGGTACCTTCAAGAGACCTTAAATATTTTCCCTCACAGGATGATGGACAGGACAAAGGTGACTAATAAAATGCTATGATGGCACAACTTCATGATTAACAAATGCCAACAAAAGCAAAAGGTTAAACATGTCAACCAGGGGATAAATGCCCTTGAGAAGGCCTTTCTCTCTCTCTCTCTCTCTCTCTCTCTCTCTCTCTCTCTCTCTCACAGAAAATGGAGCACAAAATCCTCCTGATGATGGTCCTTGCCCTAAACTGTCTACAAATGAGGAGTCAAGCCTATGGGTTAGACAATCCACATCAACCCCAGAAGGTCACCTGGTTGGTGATCAATGTGGCCACATCAGATGCCATCAATAAAACTACTCAGATAACCCCCCCTTCTATGTGGTGGCTGGAACTGCAATTTGATCTCTGCGATCTTGCTGCTGTATCATGGGATGTGAGTGGACGAGTAGGCCAAGGGAAAACCAGGCCGGAATGTGGAGACAGTGGGAAGGGATGCACCCTGCCACTCATGGGATCCCCTAACTCTCCTGGCTGCTTGCATATCCTTAAAAGACATGCGTTGCTGTTGACAACATTCTATTTCTGTCCCAGGTCCAATAGAATTACATCACAATTGCATACTTATGAAAGCTGGGGCTGTGAGAGCACGGGGATGGGGTACTGGACTGAGGGTAAAGGACCCATCCGAGTTAGTAGGTTCAAGCAACAACAACTGTCTACAAACCCATTATATGGGTGATGTGAAAATTATTGTTGTAACCCCATACAGATCAGCTTTACAGAACAGGGAAGAAAGGAAGGAGGATGGGAAGCTGGAAAAATGTTTGGGTTAAGACTCTGTGTCTCAGGATGTGACCCTGGCCTCCTACTAATGATCAGGAGGGTTGTTGAACCCCTGCCTTACCAGGAGATGGTGGGTCCGGCCCGGTTTCCACTATCAAGGCCCACTATCCTTACCATGTCACTACTAGCCCAATGCCCGCCAATAATACCCTGGCATCAGAAACAACTGTGCCTGGTAACCCTGGCCCGGGCTTAAGTGGGACCAAGCATGAGGACATTCGTTGGGCAGTGCAGCTTGCTTATACTTTTCTCAATGCCTCTAGACCTGAACTTGTTGACCCATGCTGGCTGTGCCTAGATGCCAGCTCTCCAATGATGGAGGCCCTGGGGACAATGGGAAACTTCACAAACACTACTCACAGTGATCAATGCCGATGGGGCGGGATCAGCACAAAAACTGGCAGGCTCACCCTGCCTCTTAAACATGACAAAAATATGACCTGTGTTACCCATGGGCACCCTGGTGGACACTCCTGGGGGCGCTGTCAAAACATCACTACTTCAACAGGGGGTAACTGGATAGTCCCTACTGAACCTTCATATTATTGGCTGCGCCAAAATTCAGGTTTGACTCCTGGCCTTTTTCTTGCAGTGTTGCAACAATTGGGGGTGGGGGGGTGGACATACGCACCCTGGTCTTCCTCTTCCCTTATGTCATTTATCACTCTGCTGAGGAAATGCAGGGCCGGGAGAGACATATACAAAAGAGAGAGTTGATTTCCACGGTTGTGGTTTCCACACTTGTGTGCCTTGGAGCTGGGGGGATGGCCCTTGGAGCTACATCCTTAATTATGGCACAAAAAGGCCTCCAACAGATCATGACAGATATGGATGCTAGCCTAGATAAAATTGAGACAGCTGTTAGGTATCTCCAGGAGTCACTTTCCTCTCTAGCTCAAATAACTTTACAAAATAGGAGGGGGCTCAATTTCCTGTTCCTCCAGCAAGGTGGTGTATGCAAAGCCCTCAGAGAAGAATGCTGTTTCTATGCTGATAATTCAGGAGTGGTTAGGGATAATCTTGACAAATTAAGAGAGGACTTAGGTGTCAGTGAGAACAGGAGTCCTGGTACCAACAGTGGTTCACTGCCTCACCATGGCTCACTACCCTTATTTCTACTCTGGTGGGGCCTCTCATAATTCTTACACTTCTCTGCACTATAGGACCCTGTGCAGTTAATAGGCTTATAAATTTCATTAAAAAAATAGAACAAATACAATAAATGACCTTAAGAGTTCAGTATGATCGCCTGCCCACTTCTCTCCTAGAGACACCAGCCTAACCCAAGGCAGGACACCGACCGACCTAAATCAAGATCTGGCCAGTTACTGGAGCTCTTCCACAGGCTGAGGTGATGTCACAAAATAAAAGGGGATTAAATCTACTAACGGCTGAAAGGGGAGGCATCTGTTTATTTTTACAGGAAAAATGTTGCTTTTATGGGGGTGGGGGGGGGGGGGTCGGGAATAGGGGGGGGGAGGGGGAAGGAGATCTGAAAAAGAGGAGGTGAGAGTTTCAAGAAAACCCCCTCTGGACCAGCTTACATGGTCTCTTGCCCTACCTCCTCCCCCTACTTGGCCCCCTCCTCACACTTCTTATCCTTACTGTCAGGCCCTGGGTATTTAACAAATTTACGAGATTTGTTCACCAGAGAATAGAGGCAATCAAGTTACATCAGGTCAAGGTTCATTATCACAGGCTCATTAATCAGGAGCCAGGCTCTTATGATTGGCCATCATCGTATGATTGCCTGGCTCCTGCCCTCCATGTGGCCAATGATGGGTAAGATGTCCCATGACAAGTACTCCTAAGACAGGACATGCATATGGCCAGGTGCATGATCCGATGATGGGCAAGGCTTGGTCAGAGGGTCAGAGGTGACACAACCTAGAACAGGACATGGAGAGGCACCACAGCGAGTAAAATTCATGACGCCCAATGACGGGCAAGATCTCCAAAAGGGAGACAACCTAAGACAGGGGTTATGTTTCTCCACCCTCACAACAAAAATAAAAGGGGGGATATGTTGGACCTTCGGGACCCTCATACACATGGCATGGAAAAAAATGAGGTCTAATATAATTTCCTAAGCCAGGCTAAAGTTTAGCAACCTGTCTCTGGCCTGTCACTTCCCCATGGAGGTGACCCGGCAGAGCCCTATATAAGATTGCCTCTGCCCAGTAACAACTGCCATGGTAAATTCCCAGTGGCCCACAGTCTTTGCCCCAGATGACACATTCCTATACCCACCCCCTTTTCCACACCCCTTTTGCTTAAACTATGTAAGTTGATGCCTGATGCAATAAAGTGAGTTCCTTCCTCGACAAGACTCCCGAGTCGGTGTGGTTTTTGAGTCGCTGACACTCACCATCCCGCTAGCCCCTAAAAGAGGGACCGAGGCTGGTCCTGGCCTCTCCCCCTGTGCCGTACCTGTCGGAGCGTCTGACAATGAAGGTCTCTGTAAGTCTGCCTACTTTTCTGAATTCTTCAGAAAAGCATTATCTCTCTTTTTCTTCTTCATATCCCTTTCTAAACATGCTTTCTTTAATGCTTTGGGCTGCCCTATCATCTTGTATTTCCTTACTTTTTCTCTAAAGCTTCCTTCTCCCATCCATGTGGCTGCCAGCAAACCATGTGTCTGACCTCCATGTAGGCTCTAAACCTGCACGGCTTCATGGCTTTCTCACCTTCTCCCCTCCATTCTCCTCCTCAAGGCAGTTAGCAAGATTACCAGCTCCCTTGCCCTGAGGATTTTCATTAAAATTCTAGTAAAATTGTCCTAAAAGCTTTAAAAATAAAACAGAGGAGAGTAGGAAACAATAACAGGAATTTCCATTCCCCAGATCTGAACAACTGGCAAAGAATTAAGGGACGTGTCCTTTTACCTACTAATTTTTCTCCTTCTTGCCTTGAGAATGAAACTCTTGAGAGACTTACCAACAGGTGAATTAAAGCCCATTGCCTTTTGTAGTTATGGCCCTCCTCAAGACTCATTTGTAACACCCATCTTAGGAGCAAAGATTTTAATTTGAGATCTCATAGGAAAGAGGATGTTTCGACTCTCATGGACTCAGCTCTAGATTTATGTGCCTAGCAACAGGAATGTCTGTGTCTAGAAAAACTGGAAACTGATGAACTTCTTCCAACATGCTTCTGCGACCTCAACCCAACTTAGCAGGCTTCCTCCTCAATGTGAATGCCTGACTTCCTTACCCTGTTTTGTTTTGCTCTGGTAACTGCAGTGTGAATATGTCTCATCTCCTTACTTCCATTCCTTTGATTCCTCATATACAGTAAAATCAGTTTACCTTCTCTACTTTTGCTGATATGGCTCTCTTGTTCCAGTTTATTTCCTTAATAGTGAAACAATTCATGTAATACTCAAAGTATTTCAAATCCCAGATAATAAGCCTCTTATACAACCTTGATGTCCCAAGGTTCTGTCATTACTTGTACCTCTCTGAGATTAGATTGTCTTAGAGAAATTGTACATCCGCATATGTGGATGCTTCTGTTTCATAGAATTGTCATAAAAATGTAAGGCATGAACTGAATTTAGAAGAGGTTGGATGAATAAAATGATGTAGAGTTAAAATTTATTTGCGAATTAGCTGTGTGTTAGTGAAACACAAATCTCCATCTAAGACCAGTGCATGTAGAAGGTTGGGTGGGATAAAGGCTAGAACGAAGATTACTTATTAAGGTTGATAGTATCTGGAAGCATAGTACCTGTCCTGTGCTTTCACGACACTGTTCTTCCTAAATCAACATGTGCACCATGGCCCTCATTGGATGCTCATTCGCCTAATTACTAAAAGGAAAAATTTTGGCCTTATTATTTTAATTGTCTTAAATTTTTCTATTAGGTTCGTTATAAGATAATACAAACTAAATGCCTTTAACAACATACTTTTATTGTCAGATTGATCCTGGGTTCAGAATCTCAATGTCTTGGAGCCCTCAGGGCCATACTTCCTCTGATGTTTTTGAGGAGCTAATTCAGGACTGTCCTACAGCTTGGGGTAGTTCCATGGACTGTGGGAGGACAATGCTGATCTTCACCTACTATTTTATCTTTCCACAGTTTACAGTTACATGAATCCCTTCTTATATCATAAAATATAAATATTATGTGAATAAACTGTCTTAAGAATGAAAGTCATATATATGAAAATGTCAATTGGTCAGAATGCCATAAAAATTATAAATATGTATGGACTGAACATTGCATCTGTTGGTTAATGGTAACTGAGGGAGTAGTAGTCATCTTGTTTAGTCAGTGTAGAAGACATTGGTAAAATGCACAGACTCCAATAAATAATTCCTGACACATGCTTATTACAAGTAACTGTAATTAACCTCAATGGATCACATACAGAAAAAATAGAAGAGGGATAGTTGGGAACCAGAGTGGTTTAGTTGGAGTTAGATGGGTATAAGGGCAGATAATGGTGTGAATATAAGCAAAATACTTTATATATATGTCAGAAACTGTCAAAGATTAAATGTATTTTCATTTTTTTATAATTTTTTTACTGAATTTTGTGTATTTCATACAGAACATCTTAATCATCTTTATATTCCCTTCATTAATGGCACCCACCCATAGCACATCCTGGATTTCAGGTGCTTTGTCTTTTGTGTCAAAGTTATCACATCAAGTAAGTGACCCCAGATGTTCGTCAGTGCAGGTTCATCCACTGAGGTCTAGTCAGCCTATCTAGAGACCATCCAATTAAAAATTCAGCTCTTCCTCACTCAGCATGAATCAGCTGCCAATAGTTCTTTGGCTAGGATTAGGCCTGCTGCCTTTTTCCACAGTTCTGTGCCGAGTTTTTGCCTGCTTGAGTTTTCACAGTTCTTATGCATCCTGACACAATTGCTGTAGGTTCATATGAGCAAGGTCCCGGGAGCTTGTTGGACTCTATTTCCATATGGTCATGTACCTCCTCCCTTTGCTCTTATGGTCTTTCTGCCCCTGCTTCCACCATGGTCCCTGAGCCCTGGGTGGGTGGAGTTTAATATAGGAGTCCTGTCCAAGGACCCACACTCTGAAGATTCTTATTCTCTACACTTTGGCCACATGTGTCCTTTTCTGTTCATGACCCTTTGTCACATGAAGGAGCTTCATTAATGAGATTTGAGAGGTGTATTAATATAACCTCTACTTTTTCTACTATTTTTCATGAACCTTAAGTGTAGCGATTCCATTGTAGATGTGTCACTGAGGGTTGGGCATTTCATGAACATTCTCTGTATGTGACCAGTTGTGGAACTCTGTAATGATCTCTGTTTCAAAAAAGCTTCTTTGATGAGTGGTCACTGGGATCCTTGTCTGTAAATATAAGAATCCATATTTTGCACATACTAAGAAATTACATTTGTCTACATGTAACAACCTTGGGGTTTTCTCTAAGCTCCCTGACCTCTCCAGTCTTGTGTATTTGGCTATGTTTATAGTATTCACATGAGTTTCCTCCCATTGAATGGGCTTTTAAATGCTGACGAGGATGAAGATAATGGGGAGTGATCATACACTGATTGTGGGAATGCAAATTGAGACACACACTATTGTGGATAGGACAAAATTGGCCTAAAACTAGATAACTAGCTGGGGAAGTAGCTGATCTTAGATCTCTTGGCTTTCATGTTCTGGGTCCTGGATTTGATCCTCAACCCTGCAAAATATCTAATAAGCAAACAAACTTCCCTAAAACTGGAAAAATCATGTGGCCTGAAAATCTTACTGTGGCTATGGATATATAAACTAAATGAAATCAGCGAGTTGAAGATATGTCTGTTTCTTGTTTCTTCTCATGCTTCTTGTGGTACTATTCATGATAGCCATGAATAGCATCCACCTTGATGTCCAGCAGTGGATGAAAGGATAAAGAGTATGGGTTATGCATGCACAATGGCATGAATCCAGCTGTGAATAAAATGTGAATGAAATCTCATGGGGAAAACTGTGGATGAGTCTGTGGGACACTAGTGAGGTGAAATATGTCAGGCACCAAAAGGCAAGTGTGGCATGACCTCAGGGATGTAATCAAATTCATCACACAAGTTGAGTGCAAAAGAGTGGTTACCAAATTTCAGAGAGAGAGGATGGTGGGGAAAGTGTGATTGGCCGAGGTAAGCTTACGTTAGAAGAAGAAACACTTTCTCATACTCTTTTGTACTGTATAGGGAAAATAGATATTGGCAATATGCTTCATATTTCAGAACAGCTAGGTAAAAGCAGTTTTGAATGTTTTCATCCAAACAAGTGATAAATGTTTCAAGTGACAGATATCCTATTTACTTGTGCTGGTTACTTTTCAATTTGTGTATGAATTCACATTTGATGATACAAATATGCATAATTATGTGTCACTGTAACATGGAGAATAATGATGAGGAATTGAAGCTCCCCAAATTGTACTTCACCTATACAGTTCTGTGCACTGTGCAGGATGTAGAACATTGGCTTTCACTCTGAGCAGAGGTTCTTTCCTCTCATGAGCCAAACCCAATCCTTAATCATGTACAGCTCCAGCTTGTGCACCAATGAAAGAGAAGAATACAATTCAATCCATTTCAGGGTAGTTTTCTACAGTGGAAATAAGATTGATTTAGTTATCCTTTTGAACCCATGCTCCTGTCTGCAGGGGGTTTGAGCCGGCAACCCCCGTGCAGTGATGATTGGGGATGAGAAAGCACGCCGTTTGCCAGCCCATGTCGTCCCCAGTACCCAGGACAATCAGATGCAATGGGGAGCCTAGACAAGCAGGGACTCATTTATTGCCATTGTTACAGAGCTTATAAAGGCATCTGGAAATCCCCTGTATTAGTCAGGGTTCTTTAAAGAAACAGAACCAGTAGAATGATCATATATATATGTATGTATAGAGATTTATCAGCTTAGCTCACAGGAGTCTGAGTAGTCCAACAATGGCTGCACCATACTGGAGAGACTGAGAATCTGTAGTCTCTCATTCCACAAGGCTGGATGTCTCAGTAATCCCAATCTGATGCTGAAGGTCTGACAAATTCCAAAAGATCAGCTAGTCTTCAGTCTACAGCAGCAAGATGAACTCACCAGTGAGAGAGAAGGCAAGCAGCAAAAAGCCGCGCATTCTCCTCTGCCTTGGTCTTTTATACTGGCTGTCATCAGAAGGTAACACCCACATTTAGGGTGTGTCTTCCAGCTTTAGATGATCCAATCAAGAAGATCTCTTTCATTTCAGTTAATCTCAGATCCAATCAAGTTGACACCCAGGATTAGCCATCACAAGTCCACCCCTTGTCAACTTGACACAATAGTATCTCTATATGTCATGCTTAATTTTCAAATGAAAACAATGTTGAGGTCAAATTTCACTTAACATGATATAACTACCCCATAATTCAATGACCAATGCATTATATATCTTAGAGTAGGTAATAAGGTCTTCGAGGAATGCTTAGTCCTTTAATGTCTCATAACCCAATATAATCATATAGGTTCACAACACTTAACCACTTAACACATCTCA
>NW_008355790.1:4763459-4826932 GCF_000622305.1 Nannospalax galili
TAACAGTCCACAGAGCAGGTCATCTGATCTACTTGATTATTGAACTCATCTTCTGCTGAAGCCACTTTTTCATGAGCATTTACATGAGACACAAGTATGTTCACATCCTTTGCCCATTTGGAGAGATCTATCCACATACATCTTCCCCAAATGTCTTTCTCGCCAATTTTCCAATCATGTTCCTTCCAAATCCCTGAGCATCCAGCCAGACCATTGGCTACAGCCCATGAATCAGTATATAATTGCACTTCTGGCCATTTCTCCTTCCAAGCAAAATGCACAATCATGTGCACTGCCCGAAGTTCTGCCCACTTCTGAGTAGTGCCTGCATAGCATGCAGAACCATCTGTAAACCAAGCCCTAATCTTCTCTTCCTCAGTCAACCGATCATAGGGCACACCCCATGAAGTCATAGGTGCATGCTTGAGAACAGGAGGCATCGTAACAGGAGTACGAACCATAGTCATTTGGGCAACTTCTTCATGTAACTTGCTTGTGGCCTCTGGGCCTGCTTGAGCCCGATCACGTATATACCACTTCCATTTGATAATGGATTGTTGCTGTGCATGGCCTACTTTATGGCTTATGGGGTCAGATAACACCCAGCTCATGATGAGCAGCTCTGGTCTCATGGTGACTTGGTGGCCCATTGTCAAACGTTCAGTTTCCACTAAGGCCCAATAGCAGGCTAAGAGCTGTCTCTCAAAACGAGAATACTTGTCTGCAGAGGAAGGCAAGCCTTACTCCAAAATCTCAATGGCCTCCACTGTGATT
The DNA here is from genome assembly GCF_000622305.1 of Nannospalax galili. Classification (NCBI taxonomy): domain Eukaryota; kingdom Metazoa; phylum Chordata; class Mammalia; order Rodentia; family Spalacidae; genus Nannospalax; species Nannospalax galili. Next base: position 4,764,234 of record NW_008355790.1, read on the forward strand.
CCCCTATGGGGGCCTGCCAGAGACTCCAAACAGCATCTTTATCTGCCACTGATACCTCAAGCACCATCGAGTCTGCTGGATCATATGGCTCAAGGGGCAGAGCAGCTTGGACAGCAGCCTGGACCTGTTGGAAGGGCCCTTTCCTGTTCCAGGCCCCACTCAAAGGTAGCTGCCTTCTGAGTCACTTGATACATGGGTTGTAGTAATACACCCAGATGAGGAATGTGCTGCCTCCAGAATCCAAACAGCCCCACCAAGCATTGTGCTTCTTTCTTAGTGGAGGGAGGGGCCAAATGCAACAACTTATTCTTCACCTTAGAAGGAATGTCTCTGCATGCTCCACACCACTGAACTCCTAGAAATTTCACTGAGGTAGAAGGCCCTTGAATTTTGGTTGGATTTATTTCCCATCCTCTCCTGTGCATATGCTTAATCAACAAGTTGAGACTGTCTGCTACCTCCTGCTCACAGGATCCAATCAGCATAACATCATCAATATAGTGGACCAGTGTGATATTTTGTGGAAGAGTCAGGCAATCAAGATCCCTTCTTATTCTTCACCTTAGAAGGAATGTCTCTGCATGCTCCACACCACTGAACTCCTAGAATTTTCACTGAGGTAGAAGGCCCTTGAATTTTGGTTGATTTCCCATCCTCTCATGCACTTATGGTTTACCAACAAGTCCAGACTGTCTGCTACCTCCTGCTCACTGGATCCAATCAGCATAACATCATCAATATAGTGGACCAGTGTGATATTTTGTGGAAGAGTCAGGCAATCAAGATCCCTTTGAGCCAAGTTATGGCACAATCCTGGAGAGTTAATATACCCTTGAGGCAGGACAGTAAAGGTATACTGTGGGCCTTGCCAGCTGAAAGCAAATTGCTTCTGGTGGTCCTTATGAACTGGTATTGAGAAGAAAGCATTTGCCAAATCAATAGCTGCATACCAGGTAACAGGAGACATATTAATCTGCTTGAGTAAGGAAACCACATCTGGTACGGCAGCTGCAATTAGAGTCACTACTTGATTAAGTTTTCGATGGTCAACTGTCATTCTCCATGACCCATCTGTCTTCTGCAAAAGCCAAATAGGTGTTGGGAGCTGATAGTCTATTATGTACATTGAGCTGTGGCAGCCTTGTTTACTGAGTTTGTGTTATGCATACCAGTACCTAATCTGCCTATTCAGGAGGAAAGTGTTTATATGGAGAGCCTCACAATACCTGACCTGGAGGCAATTTTTTTGGTTCACTATTTTCCCTGGCAGAGGCAATTCCAGTGGTTTCCATTTGGCCTTTCCAACCATAACAGCCCTCACTCCACAGATCAGGGAACCAATGTGGGGATTCTGCCAATACCTAAGTATATCTATCGCAATTATACATTCTGGTACTGGGGAAATAACCACAAGATGAGTTTGGGAGGCTACTGGACCTACTGTCAATCAGACTTCAGCCAAAACTCCATTTACCACCTGACCTCCATAAGTCCCTACTTTAACTGGAGGGCCACAGTGCTTTTTAGGATCTCCTGGAATCAGTGTCAACTCAGAACCAGTATCCAATAGGCCACGGAATGTCTGATTATTTCCTTTCCCCAAATGTACAGTTACTCTAGTAAAAGGCCGCAGGTCCCTCTGGGGAAGGATGGGTGAGAGACAAATAGCATAACTCTTTGGTACTGTGACAAAGTCCTTCCTCAAGGGCACCCGTCCTTCCCTTCATTCAAGGGGTTCTGGGTCTGTAAATTGTCATGAAATTGGTTGACTGAGAGAGATTCTCTATTGCTACAATCCAATAATGACTTCCTGCCATTCATCCTAGAGCTTTTCTGCTTATACAGATCAAATAAAAACTTAGTAGGCTTCTTATGTATGTGGTCCCTGGAAACACCACGATTGATTAGCAAGTACCACAGATCCATTCGAGTCATGGCATTGTAGGTATTGTTTTGCCTTTGCCCCCCATTATGATAAGTATGCTCACTTTGTCTTTGGTAATTCAATACTGCCACCTGACCCCTACTCTGAGGTCCTGTTACACCTATTATATTTACATTTAATTTATGCAATTGAGCAGCAGCATCTCCAACTGTAAGATTTGGCACAAAGAAAAGAGCTAAAACAAAGTTCTTCAAATGTTCTGGTGTCTGTCTCAGGACCTTCCATCTTATAAAATCAGTAAAAGGCATGTCCTCTGGGCCCTCCCATTGTGGAGGATTTGGTGTTGCACTGCGAATCCACTCGAGCATACCAATTTGCCTGAGCCTTACAATCTCTTCATCAACACTAAGCCAAGGGATATCAGGTATCTCCAGCTCTCTGTCAGTAGGCCATCTTTTGATAAATACCTCAGCCAACCAATCAAATAATCTTTTAAGACCTTTTTTTTAACTGCACAAGCTTCCATATTAAACCCAGTCAGGGAGCCCATGTCAATAAACTCAGCCTGATCCAATTTTATGTTCCTTCCACCATTATCCCATACCCTTAAAATCCATTCCCAGACATATTCATTAGATTTCTGTTTGAAAGAATTAGCAAATTCTCTAAGTTCTTTAGTGGTGTAGCGCACCTCCTCATTGACCACACTTTCTATCTCTCCTCTAGGGGCCTGCTTAGCTTTCAGTCTGGTTATAGGTCTAGAGGCAACAATAACTGGGCCCTGAGGGACATCAGCTTCGTCTTGCTCAATGGGATTAGCTTCCTCAATGGGATAAGTTGCCTCAGGCAAGGGTGGGGAGGGTGGGTCTGATGAGAGTGGGGCAATTAGTTCATCAGGTGAATCAAATTCCTCAGCATCTGAGGATTCTAAATCCTCAGCCTCCTCAGGGTTCTCCCACACATCTCCATCCCACATGTCAGGATTCCAATCTTTTCCTACCGATGCCCACACCTTTACTGCTGACACCCTTCAAGGCTAGGAATTAAAATTACATTGTAGGTCATCCAAATGTATAATAACAGCTCCAGCTCTGTTTTCTGCAGGTCTCTGGCTGCTGGAGAGAAGATTCTCTTCCAGGGCACACTTGGAAACATTTAAAATGTTGATTTGAATCCAGAGCTTATCAGTTTTATCATTAAGCTCATTGTTTATCTTCATCAATTTATCCAGAGATGCTAGAAGTAACCAGCCAGCATCATTATTTTTCTTATTTTTCCACAAATCTTCAAATGTTTTATGTATAGAGTCACTATATTTCTTGCTCTTCACAAGAGGTGAGTTAGGAGATTCAAATGGGTCTATCTCCATAATTGCTTCAAATAGTCTACACCATGGATTTTAAGTGCTCTCCATGCTCCCTGAAGACTCTGAAAAAAAAGTCAGGGTTCTCCAAAGAAACAGAACCAGTAGGATGAATATATATGTATAGAGATTTATCAGCTTAGCTCACAGGATAGAGTCCGAGTAGTCCAACAATGGCTGCACCACACTGGAGAGGCTGAGAATCTGTAGTCGCTCAGTCCACAAGGCTGGATGTCTCAGTAGTCCCAATCCGGTGCTGAAGGTCTGACAAATTCCAAAATATCAGCTAGTCTTCAGTCTACAGCAGCAAGAAGAACTCACCAGCGAGAGAGAGGGCAAGCAACAAGAAGCCCTGCATTCTCCTCTGCCTTGGTCTTTTATACCAGCTGCCATCAGAAGGTAACACCCACACTTAGGGTGTGTCTTCTGGCTTTAGATGATCCAATCAAGAAGATCTCTTTCATTTCAGTTAATCTCAGACCCAATCAAGTTGACACCCAGGATTAGCCATCAAATCCCCCCCCAAAGTCACAAAGATATTTATTAAGACATAGTGCCTCAAGACACAATCATAGGAGACAGAAAAATAATGCTTAGAAAACAAGTCAGGCCATGCCCCAGTAACTTCCTCTCAGACTTCTGCAAGACGGGGCCTTTAGGTCCCCACACCCATCTGCCATTAAAATGTGGTTTTTAAAGTATAATTGGGATTTTTGAATTTTATTTCCAATGAAAATAGAATGGCTAAAAATTATTCCTACCAACATTGGCTTCCAAATATTTTCCTGATCTTGTTTCTCACATGAAAAAGATCATGTGAGATGGCTAGACTTATTATTTTGTGTTACAAATTTTAAGGAAATACTATCCCATCTGCCATTAAAATGTGGTTTTTAAAGTATAATTGGGATTTTTGAATTTTATTTCCAATGAAAATAGAATGGCTAAAAATTATTCCTACCAACATTGGCTTCCAAATATTTTCCTGATCTTGTTTCTCACATGAAAAAGATCATGTGAGATGGCTAGACTTATTATTTTGTGTTACAAATTTTAAGGAAATACTATCCAAGATTAAACTATGTTTACACACTAGTAAAGGGCAACAGTGAGTCTGACTTTATCATAGTTCTAAACTGAGCAACGTAAGCTCTGATCACTCAGAGTTGACTTCCAAAATGAGTGCATACTGCTGAGATAAACAAGTGTGGTTGAATAGAATATGCATCTACTCTACTAGGACAGGGATCAAAGGGAAGATGCTGAAGAGACTGCATACTCACCTTGGTTCTGAATCCTCTGCAATTGGTGGAGGGCTCATAGACTTGGGATCAGAATTCTGGATGGGTTGTTTGGTACTTGTGCTGTACCTCTAGGGCTAACAATGCTGTGTTTGGGGAATCACTATGTCTGTGTGGCAAACATTTGTAGAGAGAATACTGCTGATAATGCCCAGGTGGGACCTGAGTCTCAGGCATCCAGAAGAGGAAGTTCATTCAAACAGTTCTCCTAGGTTTCCAGACTCGCTCTGCTTCACTGAGGGGCCGGTACTATTGGAGAGGAATTGCAATGAGGAAGCAATCCAGAGGCTTTCTCTTCACAGGACAAAGCAGAAAGGTAAAGGAGAAGTTGTTTTGGAACTGATAGACACCAAATAGTAAGAGACACTTTCAGAGGACCATGAGTTGGACCTATGCTTACAGAAAAGAGATATCATTTCACGTGAAAATAAATCAATAAACTGATTAAAACAATGACAAGTATGAGCATGTGTGGATTTCATTTATTTTGTGGCAAATGCTTGTGACCCTAAAACAATGTAGATCTCTGTGATTTTTCACCTAGGTATTCTGACACTTGAGGTGACATTTCTATGTCTAGGATGCAACAAACTAACACTTGAAGAAATTCCTGTATTATAATGCTTATCTTAGTGGAACTTTTTTTAACAAGCAAATCGAACATGGATGGAACTCTCTCTCAGGTTACTTTAGTTTCTTCAACTTTATTTTCAGGAGAAGTTTCAGGTTTATTTTTGCATAAATTATTCCTCAGAATGAAAACAATTAAGAGAATAAATAAAATCAGAAAAGGAATTAAAAATAATTAGAATGTACTTGTGCTCTCTTGCTCCTCTGAATTTTGTTTTCCCAGGAGGTGGGCCACTGTCAACATTACCTCTGTAGCGTCTCAGTGTACGGTCTGGTGGACCCCATTTCTCATCACAATGGGAGTGGTATTTACTGTTGTAGGTTCCTTTCTTATTACATGTGGTTGCTGCTGAACAATTGCTTGTGGGGAAAGACATACTGACCCACTTCTTGATATGGCACTTAAGTTCTGGACCACGCTCTGTGCCATCTTTGACATTACTGATATCAGGTATAGCCATCCCATAATGAAAATCAATACACCAACAGTTGACATCATTGAATTGAGTCCAACGCAATGTGTGGTTGCTCTCACGCCTTCTCTATTCCTCCAATCAGTCATCCGGTCCCAGACCCCAGGACTGGTGAAGTTTCTGCAACACAGATCTACTTTATTGCAGGAAGGTACAAACTTATATAGGGGTAGCAGCCCAATCACAGCGTGGCATGTAGGATTCCTTATTAGCATAGCAGACTAGTATCCTATTACAATCTAGTGGGCCAGATGTCCTATTAGCATGATAAGCTTCAGTTTCTTTAAGCTTATGATTCCTGGAAACCATGTGACCTAGATGAGTTCCCTTCTGACAAGAAACAGGAAGCACTGCATTCTAGCATGACAGTCATGTAAGGCAAAGGGTAAAATCAGTTTCCACAACATCTTTCCACAACATGTCCTTCTATTTTTTCATTTTTTTGAGAGAGGGGTACAGAATACAGACAGCATAACAGAATGGTTCAGAAGGTAAGGGAATTATCCCTCATTGTTGGCCTCTTCCTCTAAGATGGTGAGTCTCTTTAAAGCCAATCTGGCCGATTCCGTGCCAATCAGTGGGAGTCGAGATTCTTTGCCTCAGCATTGTTGTCCCCACCTCAAGAGTGACCCAGCATTGACTACCAGCCCTCAAAGGGTGAGTCCCCTAGTGCAGTTCAGCAAAGGTATGAGCATCAAGAGGATAAACGTGAGGAGGCCATTTAAGAGTTTGTGAGCCAGATTGTTGTCCGATTCTTGAAGGTTGAATTATAAGTTGGCGAGAGCAAGGAATAGTGGGTCATTGTTTGTAGAGTCATGTTTGCCCTCTGGATTGGCAAAATCTGAGGAGCTAGGATGTTGAGGCAAGGTGACAGCTAACTGAACTAGAGAAATGAGAGTTTTAACAAAGTTAAGGAGATCCTTGACAACACAGGGCCCAAAAATCAGAAGGGTTAGGAAAACAAGGGGACCAGCAAAGGTAGACGGGAGCATGGTAAGGCAAGGGGAGATAGAAAACATAGACTCATACCATCCTTGAGATTGATGTCTCAGTTTCTCTTGTTCAAAGAGTCTTTTTCTGACTCTATGTAGTGACTTTTCTACAATTCCAGAATTATTAGCATAGAAACAACATTTTTCTCCCAGCCTACGCACAATCCCCCTTGCTGGAGGAGTATGAGATCAAGGCTTCTCCTGTTTTGTAGGACCATCTCAGCTAATGAAGACAGGGATTGCTGTAAATGGGAGACAGAACTTTCTAAGTCTGCGATGTCTGCATCTATGGCTCGGCTAAAAGCTTGGTAATTTTTATCTTGAATAACAAGTGCAGTGGCACTCATTCTAACAGCACCAGCCATGCCCAAACCAAGAAGGACCATGGTGGTAGCAATAACTTCCCTCTTGTGTCGGGTGAAGGAAGGCAAGGAAGAAGAGGGAGAGAGCCTGAGATCCATCTCCTCACCTGAAAGATAAGTAATCTTAGGAATTAGTTGTACCAGGACACAAAACCCTTTGATCTGGTTAAGGGTTAGGGCATGGATACATGGGGTCAGTCCAGAGGAGCAGGCCCGCCAAGAGGTATTGGATGGTACAAGATAGACATCAGTGGGTGGGATGGTCTCGGTGACATTGCAGAGTGGTGCATGGGGGAAGGTATATTGGTCCCAGGGGAAACTACACAAAGTATAGTTTCCTGAACAGATGGTAAAGTTAACTTTGGTCCATTGTCCCATCAGCATTTATTCACAGAGGTAGCATTAGTGAAATTGTCCCGGAGAGCTATGCCATCATAAAATGGGGGCCTAGAGCTCAAGCATAGCCAGCAGTCAATGGTATAGTTGGGTTTGGAGGCATTGAGTGCATTAAAGACATCTCTAACCAGGCTCAAGGGCCCTGGTGCTGGGGCCCTCATTGCAGTGTCTCAGGCTTGAATGTTACCCAGGGGGCTTGTGGTAATGGGAATGTTGGTGGAGTTAGGAGCAGGGACTGGCAAAGGAACACGAAGGACCTGGTTGGGTCCTATAGACTTGGGAGGGTTGATAGTGTGTGAGGTAATGAGCTGGATCCTGAACAAAAGTCCAGGATCCCAATATGACTTATATGATCTCATGCCCCAGGTTTTTCCAGAGTCCCAGCCCATAGCTCTTTTTCCCCGTTCTGTGAAGGAAATATTAAGAAGGGGACATCTTCTGTTAGTGAGATCTGATGAGCCCCAATTAGAGCAGGTTCATGATGCTCTTTTCAGAGTGATGAAGTCATTCTTTGAGAGAGGGCTCCAATAGATGTCTCCAGTAGACACACAGGACCAGTCTGCACAAAAATATCTGACGGGCCCCCATATTTGTTCTTTTGATAATTGGATCTAGCATTACCTGAGCAAACATAAAGAGAGGTGTCACAGGCAAGGTCTTCCTTCCAGGTCATTCCCCCCAGTCCCTGTAGAGTGAGCATAGGCTTACTTGAAGTACAGGGAACCAGGTATTGAGGGGTGTGACCTTAGATGTGGAGTTGACTATCTCTCCATTGGCTACATTGATAATCCGCCAGGTAAGGCTGACTGGTTGGTGAGGGTTATCGGGAGTTGCAAGTGCTCAAGAGTCAGCAATGAAGATGACACAAATAATAAGGAACACAAAGGTTTTCCTCTGGACTGAGGACTCAGCTTAGCTAATGCTTACATTTGTGGAGAGGGGTGTTCAAGGTCGCCCCAGGTTGGTGGTGGCTTTTGTGGTCTGTGACATTGGATTGGTCTCTCAGTGGTCATTTTCTCCAGGGCCATCATCTCCGGGGTTGATGGTTGTGGGGGAAGTCATTTCATCGCAAGCAATTCTGATGTTCCAGCCTGGGATCCAAAAAAGAGCTGGGACGTTATCAGGAAAGACACAAGCATAGCCTTGCCCTTGTGTTAGCAACAAATGGGGCCCTCTCCATTTGCCAGTGAGAGGGTCCTTCCATCTCACCATGGGGGCAGGTGTAGGCTGAGTGAATGCCCCCCAATGCTTTATTGCTGGTGGGAGGCCATGGGAATCAAATTTAAGAAAATTTAGGACAAATAATGCTTGTTGTGTAATGAAATTAGGATCCTTGTAGCAAGGACCCTTATCATTATTTCCTCTCATTTTTTGCATTTGTTTAATAAGTGTTTGTGGGAACATTCAATAATTCCTTGACCCTGAGGATTGTATGGAATGCCAGTTACATGTTTTATATTCCAGTCAGAACAGAAATGGCCAAAGGTAGCAGAAACATAACAAGGGCCATTATCTGTTTTTATTTGCCAAGGAACTCCCATAAGGACCATTGCATATTTTACCATTTTTGTGGCATGAGAGGCCATCTCACCAGAACAAGCTCATGCAAAATGAGCACTAGAGTAGGTATCAATAATATGATGGATATACTTAAGCTTGCCAAAGGGAGGAAAGTGAGTGACATCCATTTTGTTGGGGCCAAGGTCCCGAGGGAGAGTTCCAGTGGGTTGTAATGGTCCCAGAGGTAGGAGAGGGGCACAAGAGGTGCAGGCATGGTCCAAATTCTTGCAGTTCTGAATTGGCAGAGTGGGTAGAAGCCTATGAGTAGCTTGGGGAGAAAGATGAAAAAGGGCATGTAAGTCTCTAGCTTGTTGAATTATGGTGGAGTCTAGGGTGACGCTCAGGACCAGTTTGTCAATGGCGGCATTGCCCTCTGCCAGAAGCCCCAGGAGACAGGTATGAGAGTGCAAGTGTTGAATATACCAAGGGGCAGAACGCTGCTCGAGTAATAGTTGTAATGAGGAGAGCAACATATTGAGGGGACTCTGGCAGGGCTGGAAGGCTGCAAAGGCCAGGTGTCATAGAGTCTGGACTACATAAGCACTGTCAGAAAAAATATTACAGGGAGTTGTAGGCAAATACTGAAAGACCTGTAACGTGGCTGTGAGCTTTCCAAGCTGCACAGATCCCTGAAAAGGGAAAAACTTATGGGAGGAGAGTTTTCCTTCTTGGTAAGTTACATAGCCGAATTTGTGCTTACTGGAATCAGTAAAGATTAGAGGAGCCTTAGGAAGAGGGTTATGTTTTGGAAACGCCTGAAGAAAAAGGGACAGGGGAAATTGTCTTATTCCTTGAAGGAGTTTATGTTTAGGATAATGATTGTCATACTTTCCTTGATAGACTAGTAGGAGAGTTTGGAAGCCAGGTTATCAAGGAACAATGACTGGAGCATGTGAAGTGGAAGGGGAACAACCAACGATTTGGAGTCATGGCCATACAGAAGACGGGAGGTGTGAACAAGTTTAAGGGCTAGCATAGCCCATGCCTCAATAGCCGGGATGACCTTGTGGAGTTGACTCCATGAAGAGTGGACCCATATCAGGGGGCTCTGTGTCTCCCAGAGTGCTCCAAAAGGGGTATTTTTAGTAGGGCTAACTAGTGCCTGGATGGGTAACTTTGGCTGTATCCTATTTACAAATGCTTGGGACAGGTGAGAATTGATCGTTGTGACAACATGTTGTGCCTCTGGATAGACCTTGTGGGGAATGGATACCATATCAGTACCCCACAAGAGGTCAAAGAATGGTGAAAGATCTTCTGTGGGCATGGGTAGGAAACCCCATATCCAATTTATGTTGTGACAGAGGGTCTGCGCCTCTGAAAGGGTAACCTCATTTGGCAAGGTAAGAACAGGGGCTCTAGGGAGGATGACATCTTGAATAGAGTGGCCCAGAAAGGTATAAGTGGCAGGTAACTGAATTTTGACTGTGACAATGGTGGGGCCCAATGCTTGCAAATTCATTCTGAGTATTTGAAAGGCTCCTTGCAAGATCTTAGGATCCTTATGGGCAATAAGAATGTCACCAATATAATATAAAATATAAACTTCAGTCAGCAAAGGCCTGCAAGCATGGGCTACATAATATTGGCAGATAGTAGGGCTATTTTTCATGCCCTGAGGCAAAACCTTCCATTGGTAGCATTGAGCTGGAAGGTTATGGTTAGTGGCAGGCACAGAGAAGGCAAAATAGGGCTTATCATCATCATGAAGGGGAATAGAAAAGAAACAGTCCTTAATATCTATTATAATAATTGCATATTCTTTGGGAATAGCAGTAGGATGAGGCAGTCCTGGTTGAAGGGTCCCTAAAGACTTCATATGCTCATTAATAGCCCTTAAATCATGTAAAAGTCTCCATTTTCCTGATTTCTTTTGTATTACAAAAATGGGAGAATTATGAGGACTAAGGGAGGGCTCGATATGATCCAAGGATAATTATTCCTGGACCAAAGAGATCAAGTGAGTTAATTTATGTAAAGGAAGAGGCCACTGCTCCACCCATATGGGAGCTTTTGTGTCCCACGTTAGTTTGATGGGGGCGGCTTGGGCAGTGGAGCAGTGGCTGTCAGAATTGGGGGTGAGGATGGGGGCATTACCCAACTGCTGGTCTACAATACGGTTGTCATAAAAGTCTTGTCATCCTTAATTAAAACAGCTTCCATGTCACAAAGGACATCTCTCCCCCACAAATTATGAGGCAGTCCCACAGCTAAGATCAGTCTAACAGCTCCTGTATTGCCACTTGGATCAGACCAGATTACCAGACTTTGGACTTGTTGGGTGTTCTGTAAACCCCTAATTCCTTATATAGGGTGGGTCCAGGTTTACAGTGCCAATGAGACAATGCTTCCTCTTGTCTGATTACAGTAATATCGGCCCCTGTATCAATTAAGCCTTTAAATTTATGACCGTCTAGGGAGAGTTGCATCCTAGGCTTATGTAGATCAATAGGTATTGTCCATTGGATGTGGGGGGGTGTATTCCCTTACTCCCTTTTTGGGGTGGGGCTGAGAGGTGCCCCATTGCCCATTTAAAGGCACCTTTTGTATTGGGTTACTGTCTGCATCCATCTTAGATCTGCATTCTCTTGCCCAATGAAAGCCCTTGCAGCAACTTGGGCATTTAGAAGGGGGAATCTGACTCCTTTTGGCCTCTTTCATGATTAAGGCAGGTGCATGACCAATGGCCCTGTCCCCCACAGGCCCAACATTTGCCTTTGTCCATCTCAGCCTGTGGCTGATGAACAGCCAGTGCCTCAGCAGCTGTGGCATGGGCCTGAGCGGTCCCCACATCTTGGCAGGCCAGAAACCATTCAGAAACATCCTTGTGTCTAACAGGTCCTATGGCAAGGCAGCACTCTGTAGAGCAGCCCTCATACACGAGATCCTTGAGCAAAGCATCAGCAGCCCCTGGATGACTGATTTTTCTATTTATACTTTGTTGCCACCTTTCAACAAAATCAGAGAAAGGCTCTCCTGGTTTTAGTATTAATTTGGTTAATTTTGTATCATCACGAGTCAGCATACTTTGAAAAGGGTGAAGGGCACAAAGTTGTACTTGTTTAAAGCAGCAAGGAGGTCCCTGTGCTTGAGCTTGGGGGGTTTCAAAATTGCCAAGTCCTATCAGTGCGTCAAATCCAATGTTTTGGATGTTGGCATTTCTACTGCGCTCTGCCTGTTGTTCACATTCATCTTGGTAAGCAGCTTTCCATAAAAGGAAATTGCCTCCCTGTAAACAGGCACAGGCAATATTTTGCCAATCATAGGGGGTATTGGCCACGTGGCTTATTGTGTCTAATAACTGACCAAACCAGGGGAATTGAATGCCATCCTCAACTGCTGCCTTACGCAGCTTTTTTAAGGTATCATGAGGATATGGATTCCAAACATTGGAGTTTTGTTGTCCCTGATTAATGGTAGCCAGGAAGAACAGTGGGAAATCACCCATTGTATCATAAAAGAGGGGCTTAGGTGGGAGGGGCTTCCAGTCCTCCTCCAGGATGGAGGGGTAGATGGGCTGGGAGGATGCTTCCTTGAAACCAGTGTAAGAAGGCAGAGGGTAGCCACCACCCCATAATGGTGGAGCAGAGGCTGTCTTAACTTCCTGCTTTTCACCCAGGGAGCTCTCAAACCCTGGTTCCTCATTCTTTATATCATCATTAACAGTCATTGTTTCATCAGAACAAGGGTCAGCATCCTGTTGCCGTATTTGTTCATCTATCTCCTTTAATAGGAAATTTTCCTGTTCAGGGGCTTCGGGGGGAACACCCTGAAGTGAAGCCAAAATGGCTGTCACAATGGGGTAGAATGGCCCAGACTGTGGGTGTCCCTCCCTGACTTCTCTGCATTGGGCCAGGAATAGAACATGGGCGCATTGCTTGGGATCTCAGCAGCAGGAATCCATAAACCAGGGGCAAGAGCTAAAATTTCATCTAAAACCTTGGTTACATCCTTCTCTATTACCCTAATATGCCTACTCCTGAGGAGAGGAACCAGCACAATAGCATGAGGGCCAGCAGCAGCTCAATGGCTATTCCCCATACCAGAGGTCACTCGCCCTGCAAGACGTACCCAAAGGGACTCAGGAACTGTTCAAGGAGACAATTAGCAAAGACAGGAGTGGCACACCAAAACAAAGACCACGAGCCAGAAGAAAAAGCAGAACAAAAAGGAAGCAGTGAGCAACCATGGGAGAATCACTGGCAAAGTGGGCATCAGGGGCCCAGAGTGTTACAGCTCAGCATGTTACAGCTCCATGGAGGAGGGGTCTTTGTGCCCCACATTGGGCACCAGCTGTGGTCACTCTCTCACCTTCTCCGTTCCTCTGATCAGTCGTCCGGTCCCAGACCCCAGGGCTGGTGAGGAGTCTGTATCAGCGTAGCTGCATTCAGATGCAGGAGACCGGGTTCAGTGACACAGATCTACTTTATTGCAGGAAGATACAAGCTTATACAGGGGTAGAAGACCAATCACGGGATGGCATGTAGGATTCCTTATTAGCATAGCAGACTAGTATCCTATTACACTCTAGTGGGCCAGATGCCCTATTAGCATGATAAGTTTCAGTTTCTTTAAGTTTCAGATTCCTGATAACCACGTGACCTACATGAGTTCCCTTCTGACAAGAAACATGAAGCACTGCATTATAGCATGACAGTTATGTAAGGCAAAGGGTAAAATCAGTTGTAAGACTTTCCACAACAGCAAAGTGCTATGATCGATTAGAAGGGGAATCATTTCCACATTCTCACAGTGAAGTCTTCCACAAGGCATATCAGGCATTGGGTAACTCAAATATTTCATATCCTTGCTGTTGTTATCACATTTACCAGAACAATCACCCCTGATGTTCATTTTCATGTAGCAGGCCAAAAATTTGTTAAAACTGTACCTGATGGCTGTTACATCTACCTTCATAGCAGTGACCGCTGTTATTGCATGTGGTTCCATCTACCATGTATATATCTTCAGGACATGTATCTTCCATTGTACCTCTCTGAAAGATCACATGCACTGGTTTTTTATCTACACACAGTGCCTGGAGGCAATAACTGACAATCTCTGCAACAAGGCCCAACAGCATATGCTGCATCACCTTTCATAACACAACCCACTTCACAACGTGGATCATTTTCAGGTGCCTCAATAGTTCCACAGTGACATAGGTCTCCTTCTTCAATGAAAGTATTCCCACACATGTCCATTACTATGATAATTTGATTTGGTGCATCATACCTACAGCCACTGAAGTTAAGGATGTTCATCATCTCCTTATAACTACAGTTACTGAATTCAAGAGCATACTTTTCCATCGATCCATTATGTACTTTTTATCTCCACCTATGCATGTTGTCACCACATGTGTCACACCCACAGTATGTCCCAGCATATGTGTCATAGTGAATCCCAAGTTTGTTTATGTTTCATCCATACTAACTTCAGAGTTAGTATGTTGTCAACAAATTCCACCTGCATACATGTTCCCAAAATAGCTATCAAACTCGTATTCTAACCAAAATGCATTAAGAGGCGATTAAAGCCTGATATCAAGACATTAAGAATATTTTTGTCCCATCCAAGTTCTAACGAGGCCCAACCCTGCTTAGCTTCTGAGATCTGACCAGATCGGGCACGTTCAGGGTGGTATGGCTGTAGGCTGACTAGATCCAGCAGATGGACAAGCACTGGGGAATGTCTGGGGGCACATACAACACAGTGGACAGTAACAGGGATGACAGAGTATATGGGATCCAGTGGGGGGTAGGGGGCTATGGGAGGGTGCCATTTGGGATGTGGGTATATAGATGAATAAGATTGTTTGGGATGTTCTGTATGAAATATACACACACACAAAAATCAACAAATTTAAAAAATGAGTTATATTTGAGGAAGAAACATAAAAATTTGCTTCATGTTAATTAGGTAAGGTGAAAAACATTATCATTGAAATCTACTTGATGATTTTTATATCCATGCTCAGGTGCCAAGGATCCAAGTGTAACCGACCTTGACTAGTAATAATCATATACATAGAGATTAGAAACACATGTGCAAACATCTAAGTGTTAGTGGCATTAAAAATGAGGTTTTCTGTGTGAAACAGTGTATTTTAAAATGAAATGAAGATCTTTTTTAAAAGTTAAAACCTCATTCAATTTTATGTCTTACAGGGTTTGTACTGAGTTCAATATTGTATAACTGTATTAACTCAACTGTGAACCTAAAAATTTACAGCCAGTTTTGAAAGAGATGCATCTTTGCTCTGGAAATTGTTATTGAATATGTTAATGCTGTAATGAAATGCTTCTTCTAATCATGTGGTTATTAAATAAATAGTTTTTTTAAAAGAATATTCTTCTCTGCTACCACTTGGTTTTCTTCATTCCAGATCTCAAGTGCAGTTAAAATGACTTCTATGTGTATTTGAACAAAGAACCAATTAACTACATTGAGAGTTAATGTTGCGTGTTATGTAGTATTTGTGACATTCTTACTTTGATAAATAGTTTATTATCTATCACCAGAGAAAAATCTAGAATGCTTTCATGAATTCACTAGCCATGATAGTCACTTTGCATCAGAACGGATTTAGGTATCTCTTGAAGTTTCATTTCTGTACTGTTTCTTCATCTGTTAGTGCGCATCTCCTTGGAGGCCATTGTGTGTCCTCAGTGCTCACCTTGTAAAGCACATGCTCAAATGTGGAAGAAAATCTCTTGGGCATGGTTTCATAAACAGTCTTTTATCTGTAGTGTTCCCTGAACCGCCCCCCCGCCACCAACCCGAACAGGAAGTAATAGCAACCATGGATTCTGGGTCTTCATCCACATGGGCCTGGAAGTAGCAGTCATTATGATCAAAAGGTTGGTCCTCAAGGAGAACACCTTGGTCAGTGTAGGTGAACACAAATAGGTGTTGGGATACCAAAAACTTCTTGGGCTTCATAGAGATGAATTGCCTCTGGCTTTCAAAGTGCAAGCTATAATATAGTCAGCCTGGAGGGTTCTTGTCTCTACTAGGGTCAGTGACTCTCAAGGGTATCACCACTTCTGGGCACCTCTGTACTGAGCATGCACAGTGACCATTCTGAAATTAAGAGCAACATCCCAAACCAGGCTTCAGCAGAGAGGTCCACACAAGCTTCCAAGTCTTACACACAGTCATAATGTTCTAAAGAGAGCAGAGAGGAGCAGAAGAAGGCTCTGCTGTCCTGTCCTCGTTTGTCTTGTTGCATTTACAAAGAGCTGACCTTCAGTGATATGACTTCTGGCAGGGTTGATCCATCAGACGGGCTGGACTAAGAGAAACAGGATAAAGAAGGGCAGACACAGGTGTGGGTACAACTTTGATCAAGTCTGTAATAGTAGAAAACAGAAGGGTATGTGCAAAAATGTACTAATATTTGGGCTAAGCCTGGCAACAGTTCTCATGTATTTTTCTGTTTAGCTGGAAACATTTTTCTGAAGAAATATGCATCTTACACCTGCCCATGATTTTAGTAAACCTCCCTTTTTTCTCACTATTGCTCTGTGTTCTTACTGTGCACCTGCCCTCAACAGCCCATAGGACCATCAGCTGACAACTTACATTTTCCCTGTTTTCCGAGTTATTTTTTTGAATTTTAATTACTGTGGATTAAGTCGCCAAACCAAAGATGAATTCCCTACCAAATGCACAGTTTGGATGCTCACTTCAGCCATTGTCCTGTCATTGCCGTAGGAGGCCGGGCACTTATTTTTGTCTGAATGTTATTCTATTCTCAAGCTTTCACTTTCTTTTTTTTCTTTTTACAACACTTTATCCCTTTATTCTCTGTATTTTTTTAACCAAACAATTTACATTGTTTATTTATCCAAGCATATACTACATAGCAGTTTAAAATAAAGTACAGCTATAAGAATCAATGTAGTATCTCAAACACTGCTCTCAAAAAGAAGTTAAAGTATAATTTATGTAAAACAAACTTTTCCAAGTGTACAATTTATATAACCTTGGACTTAGGACTACCTATATAAGCAACAGAGAGGGTATACCAAATGCTATACTGTGGTATGTTTCTAAAGCAAACAAACAAAAAAACCCTAAAAGGCACAAATACGTTCAAAATTATTAGAGCTAGGGGTTGGCTTGTGATGTTAGTCTTTTTCTCTTTGTATATTAGAAATCTCTCATCATCTAAAACAGAGGGAAAAAATCATTTTCTTTTATGCTTTCTTCCATTAAGGTATTAGCAAACCCACTAAAATATTTTATGTTTTATTTCCATAAAATATTCTTTTTAGAAATGAGATTTTGCTAAAATTCAAACACTAAAATACTTGTTGAATTCTTTTTCAAAAATTATAAAATAACTATTAAAATATTATGAACTGAAAGCTCTGATATTACTTAGTTGTAACATTATTTGAAAGTCAATTTTTTATTGAAGTTTTGTAATTTTTTTAAATAAATAATTTATTGAGAATTTCACACATGCATATAAGGTGTTTTGATCAAATCCATGCTCACTCCCTCCCCTCTAATTCCTCCCATATCTCCCCATCACTTTTTTCTGATAACTTCATGTACTCTTTCTTCCTCTTCAATTTATTTATTTATTTTTATGGGGCTTTTGGCTACTCTAACATTCCTGCCTCTGAAGTGGTAAAATCCTAAACTGTTTTAAGGATTAGATACAAGCTCCAAAATACTTTAGACATTTTTGCCCTTTGGAACAGAGTACGTTGCTAAGAGGCCCAAGGACACTGTAAGTTTTAGCCAAGACTGGCTACTTTTCTTTTGGGTCTTTATACCCTAAATGCCTACTAGCTAATTCCTAACTCCTATTCTTATCACACCATCCTCTGAAGAGGTTACCCAAATTGCCAATAGGGAATCGGGATGCAGACCACTCTGGCTTCTTCCATTCTGAACAGGGATGCAGGGTCAGGCAACTGGAATACCCCTTCATTGGGTCTATCTAAAAGACTCTTAAACTGCATAATTCTTAACTCTAATGGGAAAAGAAAGTCCTTGAATCATGAATAGGCCCTGTGAAGAAGGAAAGGCAAGAGTGATTAGCATTACAAGTTCTAGACAGGGAACTAGAAAAAAGACAGAACAGGGCAATTTTCAAATGTTCATATGAGTGTCCATTGGAATTTCTTGACAAGGCTTCCAAAAGCATCTGTCTATTGGGTTCGTCCTCATTTTTCTTTTGTATTCCAAGGCTGGACTCTAGAGTGATCCATTCAGGATTTTCTTTCAGGTATTTTGATAGCTGTTGGAGTGGTTAGAATTAGTGTCAGTTGCCTCCCAAAGGCTTCTAAATAGGGGGAGAAAACAAATTTATACATAATTTTAGAAGAAAAGCTGGGTGTCTCCCTTAGCTACAGGTGGGCACTACAGTATTGGAGACCAAGATTTGAAGTCTTACGTCTGAGCAGCACTTGATCACAAAATCATCAATGAGAAATAATTGTCTAAATAACTTTTTATATAGACTTAAGCCTAATGTCTGGGAATTGTAATCCCTTTAACTCTTCAAGAAATATACTGATGACTTTACTCTTTGGTTATGCTTTCCTTTTGCGTGTTTAAGACCATACAGTTCTGTGGTCGCTGGCTGTGGCTGCTCACCTCTGGCTATGGCTGCTCTCCTGCTCTCTCAGTTCCTCCAATCAGTTGTCTGGTTCCGACCCCAGGCCTGGTGAGGAGTCTGCGCCACCATCACTGCATTCAGACATAGGAGACCAGGTTCAGTGACACAGATCTGCTTTATTGCACGCTTATATAGGGGTAGTGGTCCAATCACAGCACAGCAAGTAGGATACCTTATTAGCATAACAGACTTAACTTTCTATCACAGAATAGTGGGTAGGATGCCTCATTAGCATACTGGGTTTCAGATTACAGAGCCTGGATTCCTGGAAACCATGTGACCCTGACTGTTGCAATATCTAAGTGTTGCAATTTTGGATTCCAATGGTGGTGATTAGGGAGTGGTGAGCTCTAGGCTTCAGTGTCATGATCTGCCAATGGGGGCAAATGTCACAAGGCATTTCTTGTGGCTCCAGCAGTCAGGCCGTTGCCTTGGGCCTGCTGTATGGTTGTCAATAAGACTTTCACCCTAGGCTCAAGCCTGTCTCCCACAGAGTTGGCTCAAATATATCAATTTATTTTTATACTTAAGGTTATTTGAGGATCTGTTCCTCAGGGGTCACATGGGCTTGAGAAGAGCTACTGGCTCCTTTCTTTTACCAATGCCATTTATGTGAAGATAAGTCAAAGGTCCTGCTCTACAATGTCTGGCTTCACTTGGAAGCATGAATGAGATATTTTCTTTGAGTTGACCTTCCTCTTTGCAGACTGAACAGTGGTTCAAGTCCATCTCATGGGGTCTCCATGTCCTCCCTGAATAAGAGGACAGGTGACTCACCACAGTTACAGGACATTTTAAGGGATGTTCCATAGTCCCTTGTAAGAGTCAACCTTGGAGGGCAAGGGGAAAAAACTGTCTTTTAAGTCCTTCTGACCATATTAGTATAGGCCTCAAACTATGGCTGTTAAACATCCAATAAGGTTAGTTCCACCAGTCTGGTACTTTTAATTATCACGTGCTATGTTGATAAGGCTTGGGTAAAAACCAAATATTCTCAGATAAACTTTGACTAGATATATATTTTCTTCCTTAAAATAGTTGACCAAACTATGACCATAGACATTTTAAGATTATGTGTATATTTTTATTTTTGTCTCATACTTTATATATCATAACAAACCTAAACAGACCTTCATCACTTGCTTAGGCTTTCTCATTTTTTCTGTCTATGTTGGAAAATATCTCCATTCCCATATCCTTTTAGTGTCTTTTACATTCTCATTTTTTAAAAATAATTATGAGACATAATAGCATTAACAAATAAAGTTTCCATCTGTTGTGAGACTTCTTTTCCTGGAGATACTAAGCAATGCTTATTCCCTTTTAAGGTTTTAGTGTCAAGCTATTGTCAAGCCAATGTTTGACTAAAGTTTTACTGGGGAACCAATGAATTTATTGAGCTTACTTACCAAGATAACTGAGGAGTTGCTGAGATGTATGTATGACCTGAGGGTATACATACTTGAATGCCTTTACCCAGCATGGGTCATGCCTTTTCTTCCTGGCCTTTCCTGGATTTTAGGACTTTAGGAGGACTTTAGCCCTCCCCAAATCCAGAAGGACATGTGTGATTAGGGTTAAATTACAAACAGTTGACTGGGAAAAGTGACTGGATAGTCTGGTGAGGGTCCAACGGCCCTCCTTTAATGATTGAACACAGCCATCAACAAGCCCAATTGTAATAATAGTTAGCCATCAGGCTCAGCTGAAGTCATGATGATTGTAGTTATTTCATGCAGAAGGGACTGCTGTATAGCATCATCTTATTAAAAGGACTTGAAATTTAAAAGGTTTGTTGCTAGGATCCACATATGAGGGAGAACATACATCATTTGTTTTTATAAGTCTTCGTTATTTCATTTAGTATAATGGTTTGTAGATCTATCCATTTACCTGAAATTTTCTTTATTTCATCTTTTTTCTACTGCTGAATGGAACTCCACTGTGTAAATATACCACATTTATTTGACCACTCCTCAGTTGAAGGACACTAGGTTGCTTCCATTTATTAGCTACTGTGAAAAGAGCAGCAACAAACATGGTTGTACAAATGTCTCTACAATAGGATGAGTCCTTTGGATATATGCAAAGGAATGGTCTAACTGGGTCATATGATAGGTTCATTTTTAGATTTTTAGGAGTTCTCCACACTGTTTTTCATAGAGGGTACATGAGTTTGCAATCCCACCAGCAGGGAATGAGAGTTCCCTTTTCTCCACATCTTTGCCATCCTTGGTATCATTTGTTCTCTGGATCCTAGCCAGTCTGATTCGGGGGTAAGATGATACCCTAGGGTGGTTTTAATTTGCATTTCCCTAATTACTAATGATGTTGAACACTCTTTAAGATGCTTCTTAACCATTTTTACTTCTTCCTTTGAGAACTCTCTGTTTAGATCTTCAGGCCATCTTTTCATTGGGTAATTTGGTTTGTCAATCCTTTGTTTTTTTGAGTTCTTTATATATTCTGGATGTTAAACCTCTGTCAGATGTGTCACTGGTGAAGATTTTTTCCCATTCTGTGGGTTTTCTTTTTACGTTTTTGATTGTTTCTTTTGCTGTACAAAACGTTTTAGTTTAATAAGGTCTTGTAAGTTACTGCCAATATTTTCTTCTAATAGTTTCAGGGTTTCCAGTTTTACATTGAGGTCTTTGATCCATTTGAAGTTGACCTTTGTGCTTGGTGAAAGATAAGGATATAGTTTCATGCTTCTGTAGGTGGAGATCCAGTTTTGCCAGCACCATTTGTTGAAGATGCTGTCTTTCCTCCATTGTGTGTTCTTGGCACTTTTGTCAAATATCAGGTGTCTGAAATTGCATTTACTTAGGTTTGGATCTTCAATGATGTTCCATTAATCTATGTGCCTGTTTTTGCTCTAGTACCATGCTGTTTTTGTGCCTATAACTGTGTGGTATACTTTCAGATCTGTTATAGTAAACCCCTTGCTCTTTGTGCTCAGGGTTACTTTGGAGATCTGGGTATTTTGTGCCTCCACATGAACTTAAGGATAGATTTTTCAAATTCTGTGAAGTATGTCATGGGGATTTTGATTGGGATTTTATTGACTGTATATATTGCTTTTGGTAGGATTGTCATTTTCACAATATTAATTCTTCCAGTCCATGAACATGAGATATCCTTCTATCTCCTGGTGTCTTTCTCAATCTCTTTCTTTAATGATTTAAAAATTTCACTGTAGAGATCTTTGGTTTCTTTGGTCAGATTTATTCCAAGATATTTATATATTTTTTACAGCAATTGTGAATTGGAGCATTTCCCTATATTCTTTCTCCAATTGCTTATTATTGGTATATAGAAAGGCTACTGATTTTTGTATATTGATTTTATAACCTGCCAGTATACACAAAGTGTTGATCAGTTCTAGGAGTTTTGTGGTGGAACTTTTGGGATCTCTTAGGTATAGTATCATATTATCTGCAAAAAGTGATAGTTTGATTCTTCTTTCCTATTTAGTAGTTTTTTAATTCCCTTCTACTGTCTTTTTGCTCTAGCAAGAGTTTCAACCACTATGTTGAAAAGGAGCAGAGATAGTGGACATCCTTGTTTGGTTCCTGATTTTAATAGGAATGCTTCAAGTTTTTCTCCATTTAGAATGATGTTGACTGTGGGTTTGTTGTATATAGCTTTAATTATGTTGAGTTATGTTCCCTCCACTCCAATTCCTTCTAGGACTTTGAACATAAATACATGCTGAACTTTGTTAAAAGCCTTTTCTGCATCTATTGAGATGACAATGTGTTTTTTTGTCTTTGAGTCCATTTATATGATTAATGATGTTTATTGACTTGCGTATATTGAACCATCCCTGCATCTCTGGGTTAAAGCCTACTTGATCATGGGGAGTGATCTTTTTGATGTGTGCCTGTATGTGGTTTGCAAGTATTTTGTTGAGAATTTTTGCATCTATGTTCATTAAGTATCTAGATCTGTAGTTTTCTTTCATGGTTGTGTCTTTACCCGGTTTGGGTATTAGAGTGATGCTGGCTTCATAGAAGGAATTTGGGAGTTCGCCCTCTGTTTCTATCATTTTGAATATTTAAGTAGTATTGTTTGGAGGTCTTCTTTAAATGTCTGATAGAATTCTGCTGTAAATCCATCTGGGCCTGGGCTTTTTTTTTCACTTGAGAGGCTTTGTATTACTCTTTCAATTTCCTTATATGTTATGGGTTTGTTTAAACTGTTGATCTCTTCTTGGTATAACTTTGGTGGTTCCCATGATTTCAGCTCTCCATCCATTTCTTTTAGACTTTTAGATTTACTTATTTATTATTTTCAGACTTAATGCACTTTATTTTTCTCAGATAAAAACCTTAGGTAGTAGCCACAGCTGGAGCCTTGGTTCTCTGCACAGAGACTCTGGTGTGGGTTTTCACAAGATGATCTGTGAATTCCTGATAGGGAGACTTGGTGAAGACTGTCTCTTTCCAGAGGTCAGGGGTTGGATAGCTGTAGGTCTTAGAGATGGCATCAAAGGTGGCCTTGGAAAAGTTGCCCAGGGTGGCAGAGACATATAGATTTTTAAAATATTCCCTTATAATTGTCTGGATCATTTTGGCGTCTGTTGTGATGTTTCTCCTTTCATCTCTGATTTTGTTGATTTGGATTTGCTCATTCCTTCTTTTGGTTAACTGGGCTAAGAGTCTGTCTATCTTGTTTAGCTTTTCAATGAACCAGCTCTTAGATTCATTGATTCTTTGTATTGTTTTCTTTGTTTCTATTTCATTAATTTCTGTTCTGATTTTTGTTATTTCTTTTCTTCTGCTGGGTTTGGGTTTCATTTGTTCTTGCCTTTCCAGTGCCTTGAGTTGCAATGTCAGGTCATTTATTTGGGCTCTAATTTTTAAATGTAGGCACTTAGAGCTCTAAACTTCCCTCTTAGGACTGCTTTTAATGTGTTCCAGAGGTTGTGTTGTGTTGTATTGTCCTTTTCATTGAATTCCAGGAATTCTTTTATTTCTTTCTTAATTTCTCCTTTGACCCACTCATTGTTTAGGAGTGTGTTGTTTAATGGTCATGAGTTCATGCAGTGACTAGGGCTTTGTCCAGTGTGGATTTTGAACTTTATTGCTTTGTGGTCTGGTAGACTGCATGGAATTATTTCAGTACTTTTGTGTTTGTTGAGGTTTATTTTGTGGCCCAGTATGTGGTCAAATTTTCAAAAAGTTACATGTGTGCTGAATAGAAACTGTATTCTTTGGTGTTTGGGTGGAATAATCAAAAGATGTCTGTTAGGTCCATTTGATGTATGGTATCGTTTAATTCAGATGTCTGTCTGTTTATTCTTTGTCCAATTGACCTGTCTAATGGAGACAATGGGGTATTGAAGTCCCCTACTCTTACTGAGTTTGGGTTAATCTCTGTCTTAAAGTCCTGTAGTTTTGTTTTTATGCACTAGAATTTGGTGCATGTATATTAAGGATTGTAATATCTTCTTGGTTAATTGGTCCTTTGATCAGAATGAAGAAACCTTCCCTATCTCTTCTGATTAGTTTTACTTTGAAGTCTATTTTGTCAGATATTAGAATTGCAACCCCTGCTTGTTTCTTAGTGCCGTTTGCTTGGAATATTCTTTTCCATGCTTTTACCTTAATGTAGTGCCTGTCCTTAAAGAGATGGATTTTGTTTCTTAATCCATTCACTTAGCCTGTGTCTTTTGACTGGGGAGTTCAATCCATTGATGTGTAATGTTATTATTGTAAAATGTGTATTGGTTATTGTCACTTTGAATGCTGTTTGTGTTCTCTGTATAATTTTGTTTCCTAGATTATACCTTTGTTTTATCTTCTTTTAGCTCTTTGATTTGTTTGTTTGTGTGCTCTTTAAATTTGTTGAATTCCTTGATCATGTTTATGACTGTTCTTTTAAATTCAGTGTCCTGCATTATCTCTAGGGGGTTCTCCTTGTAGAACTCTTTTACAGAATTGGTGGAGTTTGGTGGGGACATAGTGTTTTGGCTTTACATTTTATGATTCTTTCATTGTGTTTTTTTACATGAATTTCTTTTGTTGTTTATGATTCTAGTATGAGGATTAACTTGAAGTATGCTTCTGTTTATATTATCCAGATGCCTAGATCCTTTCTTTATTGATTATGTAAAGCTGGTTAGTATAGGGTTCAGGTTCTCTCAGGTTTAATTTGGAGAGAACTGATGGCTTCAAATCAGCTTTTCAGGCGTACCCACAGAAGCCCAATTCAGGTTCCAGTCGGGTACACTCAGGCTTCCTTTACCACAATGGAGGCAGGATCTGGGTGCTCTCAGGCAGTACCCTGTGTTCTCAACCCTATGCCAGAAGGAGGCCAGAGGGAGGCCAGAACTGAGTACTCTCTGGTGGTCTGATGAGATCCCAGCTGCTACACAGATGAACCCACACTCTCAGGCTGTCTGCTAGGATCTCAGCATTAGCCTACCAAAGCAAGATCTGCCCTGGGGCCTTGGGAGGTGCCTCACAGAATCCCAGGTAGGGGATGGGTATGGTGCAATTAGGGGAAGCTCATCACTCTGAGGAGGCAAGCTCTCAGGCAGTCCCCTGGGTTCTCAGGCCCTATGTAGATAGAGGCCAGAGGGAGGCCAGAACTTGGCACTTTCCAGCAGTCTTGCCAAAGTCTTTTTTATTTGCAGATGATATGATACAATATATAATGGACCCTAAACACTCCAACAGAAAATTCAAGAAAGTAGCAGAAAATAAAATTAACATGCAAAAACCACTAGCCTTTTTACAAACAAAAAATACTGAGAAAAAATCAGAGGAAAAATAAAATTTACAATAACCCCAACAAAAATATCCTACAATAATTCTGATGAAGCTATTGAAAGACTTGTGCAATGAAAACTTTAATGGACTGAAGACAGAAATGGAAGAAGATACTATGCAATAAAAGACCTCCATGCACATGGATTGGTAGGATTCATTTTGTGGAAATGACCAACCCACCAAGAGAAATCTACAAACTCAACAGTCCTCATCAAATATCCAGTGCAATTCCTTACTGACGTTGAACACATAATCTTAAATTTCATAAGGAAATACATAAGGCACAGGATAGCCAAAATCATTCTGTACAATAAAGGAACTTTCTGAATGGAGAGATAACCATCCCTGAGTTCAAGTTATATTTCAGAGGTATTGTGAAAACATGATACTGTCATAAAACAGACATAGTGATTAACAGAAAAAAGTTGAGAACCCACTTGTAAGAACACAGTACTGCACACAGCTGATTTTTGACAAATAGGACAACATCACACTTTCGAGTAAAGAAATCTTCCTGGTCAAACTGGATAGATACATAGAAGAATGAATCTAGATCATTATCTCTCACCTTATATTGAAAGGAACTCCAAATCGATCAAGGACCTCAACATAAGACTTAATACCTTGAATATGATAGAGGAGAAAGGATAGAATATACTGGAACTTATGGGCACAGAAAGGACTTTCTGAGCAGGTCTCCCAAAATCAAGCTTTAAGACTAACAATTGATAAATGGGACCTTGTGAAACTAAAAGCATGTTTATAGAGGGCACCATCATTTGAGTGAGAAGAGTCATCCTACTGAATGGGAAAAAAAATCTTTAAAGGATGTATACTTGTTTCCCCTTCTAACCTTGGGCATAGACCTGTTTTTGCTCTTTGTACCCCCGATCTCTGGACATTCAGTCCAGACTGCCCACTGTGTCCTGATCCCCTGCACTCAGATCAGCTCAATTTTCCATTCTATATTGTTGGACCATTCAAAGGCTGCCCCAACCTCACCTTGCCTTTGGACTCCTGAGACCAGCTTTCTACCCTGGTTGTCACTGTCCCCATCTTGCCTTGGAGTCCCAAGACCAGTCTTCTTCCCTGACAAGTATATTGTACACACTAATCAAAGAAACCTCTTTTTTTTTGCAGCAGATGGATGCTATAACAGAGTTCCCCAACTGGTCACACATGGAGAATGTATGTCTGAGAATTGCCCATCCCTAATTGACATATCTACAGTGGAACCTCTACACATAAGGCACATGGAACATACCAGAACAGGGGGTGGAGAGAAGCTCAACTCTCACCAGTTATGCTTCTTTATACAACAGAGTATGATGCATACAGAAGGCCACAATTGGATAAGTTTAAGGGAATAAGATACTACAGAGAATGTGTCCCAGGATAGGATGCCTATATAAAACCTCACCCACCCTTGGCCTAGGGACCATTGTGGAAGAGTGTATGGAAAGATTGTAAGAGCCAGGATTGATCTATGAACACAGGGAAACAGAGGCTTTCAGGCCACTGGAAGCTTGCTCATGTGAATTTGTGGCCATGGTTGCATTGTGCACAAAATGCATGCCAACTCAATCAGACAAGGACCCAATGTGCAGAGAGGGAAATGGGTGGCAGGCCCTGGCCTTACCCTGGAAACTGTTGGAAACTGTTGGGAGAGGGAGAGTAGATCCTTTTTAAGATCTCTAGAGAGGTTGACTCCAGTGGATGAACTTGCACCAAAAGACATATGGATACAAATGCTTGACTAGATAGGATTTAGCATGTATGACAGAATGCATGATGTCCAGTTGTGGGGGACTGTGGGTAGAATAGATGGGGCAGAGAATCTAAATTTGATTAAGATCTATTATATGAAATGCACAAAAACTCAGTAAAATATTTAATACATATACATATGTATTTGACAGATGATTAGTACCTAGACTATAGAAAGGACTCATAAAAAAACAACCAACAAAAAAATAACAATTAAAGAAGAGGCAAGGAACTAATCAGAGAGCTCTCAAAAAGGAAATATGAATGACTGAGAAATATTTTTTTAATTTTTAAAAGAAACTTTAATTTTGTACATATGCAATATAGAGAACAGAAAACGAAGAGTCCATAGAAAAGTCATCCAGTCCCATGCAGCTCAGATGGACATGTCTTTCTAGATCCTGTGTGTGTAAACACATTTAGGTAATTGAGACTCTACAGTATATATCACACATTCCTACACATTGTGACTATTCAACTCAAAAACCCCACGCTACATGAATATTTTGATAATCAAGAATATACCAGGTCATCTCAATCTGTCAGACAAAACTGTGTAATCCTGTGTTTCTTGGCAACAAAAATTTCACAGAAAACAAAATTGGCAGCAGGCCTCTAGATAGAAATATTGGCAAAGTTACAATTAAAATCTGCATCTCTTCATGTTTGGTTTAAAGGAAATATAAAGCACAGACTACGGTAAGCATAGTGTCAAGTTTAATATCAGATCTAAATAGCAAGATGATGAATTAATGCATTCCTATGGTGTAGGCAGAAGATATACACAGATCAGCAGTTCACATGAACATCAACCTGGGCACATCTGTGCAGATCTATCATGATCTCCACTGCCAGCCTAATGAGTATGTCTTGACTCACACCATCCATATGTGACATAATAGTTCTCATGTTCCAGAGAAATCTTTTCAGTTGAAGCTAACATAGTCAAAGTTGGCTAATTCTTATACTCACTTTAGCTCATTTATAGAGCCTAGAATGTTATGGAATGAACTTTGTGCACAACAAACAGAAGTACTTTACCAAAAATCCTCACAAAGAGACCCATGGTTATAATTGTTCATTCGTCTGTGTGTGGAGACAGTAGTAAAAAAGTCCTTCCCTTTTCCATCCTCTTCTTCTGCACAACTTTAGTGTCTTAGTTCAAGATAAATCTAGTGAGATGAGCAAAGGTGCCTCCCAGAAGATGAAGACAGGCCTTGTTCTTTTTTTTTTTTTCTGGTGGAGGTGTTTTTATTTTGAAATTATGCGAATGAGAATAATTTACAAAATTTGCTATATTGACAGAAACTTGGGAATCATAATAGCATTTAAGGGGTTTATTTAGTAGATACTCCTAGCATGCCTAAAACTGGTGTATGTCAATTTTTTAATAAAAATTCCATCTGAGGAACAATATTATTGAACTAATATTCACAGTGCCTTCTTAAACACTAAAGTATATAGAGATTATTTTGCTACTTCTAACAAATTAGGGAATTGGGACTTATTCTTTAATACCCAGAAGAACTAACTGAAATTCACATCAGAAACAATGGCTAGACAACCTGAACCAATGAGCAAGCTCAGTAGCCTCCTTTCCGCACAATCTTGTCGTTGTACCACAGCCACCATTTGGTACTGTCATCACAGTCAGCATCTGCTCCAGTACATCAAGTGTGACAATTCCACTGCTTGAATGCAGCCAGTCCCATGAAATAACAAAAACAGTTCTTCAAAGGTGGTGTTAGCCCTCTCATTTTCACCATGTTATATACTTTATTTACTGGTGAACGTATAGGGATGCTGCATGCCACAGCGCTTAAATGGTGGTAAAAGACAACTTTTGAGGGTCAGTTGTCTCCTACCATTCAGGTCCTGAAGATGGAATTTGGGTCATCTTGGCAGCAAGCCATCTTGCCACTATGTTTTCTTTTTTGTGTGTGTTTTTTTCTTTTTCTTTTTTTTTTTTTTTGAGACAGGGCCTCACTTTGTAGACCAGGCTGGCCTCAAACTCAGAGATGTGCCCATCTCTGTCTCCTAAGTGCTGGGATTAAAGGGGTATGCCATCATACCCAGCATATTGTGCACTTCTAAATGCCCAAGACTAGATGTTGCAATAAGGACTTTAGCATAGTGCCAGTGCTACAGTAAGGTACAGTTCCACTGAATAAGTGGCCCAAACCTAACAAAAACTATCATTAGAAAGTGTCTTCTAAATAGCAACTCTGGCTTAGAACCATTCCCATCTCTACCAACCCAGGGCTCAGGCTGATGCAACTGTCATGTTCTGAGGGGATATTAACACTTTCTTTTCTAAGTGGTTCCCGACAAATTTTAACACAAGGGTATCTACCATGTTGTTCACTAACTCTACTTTTGTCATACACTGACAATCTCTTTAATGTCTAGCAAGACTGGATGCATATTTGCACTTGTCTGTCCCTTATATATACTATACACTGCAAAATGAAACTCAGATGTAAGGGACAATGGCCAAATGTGCGTTACGATACCTTGCCTTAGTATTCAACTCTTCATACTTCTTCTTTTTTCCTCTCTCCCCAAACCAGCACAAATATGTACTGCTTAGAAATGGTTTTATCACTTCCTTTCCAAAGCACAGTATTTCACTATGAGTTTTAACAAAAGACTATTTACAAAGTGTGTTATTTACTATATCTACCCTTAACATAAATTGTTCAGTTCTAAACATCCAGAGAGATGGGATGTTTGAAACGAGGACTTAAATTTGTCCAGTGTACACACAGTCGTGTTGGATAAACTTTACACATGTAACAATGGTTACATATGAAAGTGCCTTCTAATAAGAACATCTGGTCTGCGACTCTTCATTTCTTCCAAGTTCTACGTCACATGTGATATAGGCACATGCCACCTACATAGAATGCAGTTTCACTGTCCTTATCAGGAGACAGCCTTTCTCTGAATTTTAACACAAAGTACACAAAATGTGTTTGTTTACTGACTCTACTGTTGTCATACATTGACAACCTCCTTAATACCCTCAGACTAGATATTATAAAATTAGAACTCGCTTGTCCACAGTATTTACAACAGCTAAGTACAGCAAAATTAAAAGAAATGCATACAAATCACAGGGTGATGGGTAAACTAAAAATGTCTAGTTTACACTAATGAAATCTTTCCTAGTATCTTCTCTGTTACCTACATCAGTTCTGAACAAGTACAACCAGTACATTGTTCTCTGATGGGGTTTAACAGTGCTATTTCTAAACAATATTTCCCCAGCTTGTACAAACTATTTACAAAGTATTAGCCTACGGTTTCTAATTTTAAATACATCACACATTTAAAAATACGTAGAAAGTCCAGGTATTTCAAGTAAGAATGCACTTGCTAGCTCACAGCGCTGGTAAGTAAAATTGTACACACAGCAATGGTTATAATCTGAGACATCTATGTATAACCATTTGGGCCTTCTCTCTGCCTTCAAACCAGTAGACCAACTATAGGCATATGTAATGTGCCCAAAATAACTTAGAGAACAAGTTTTCCTATGAATTTCAGCAGTGTAGGATATGTGCCAATGACTACTTTGTCATACACTGGCAACCTATTTAACATCTTGAGACTACATGTGGAAAAATTTGGACATGTTTGTCCACTATATGCAGTATATACACAGCAAAACAAAAACCACAAAACATACAGAAAATGGCATTTGTAAAGGTCCAAGCGTGAACAAACTAACATGTTATGTTTTGCAACTGCATCCGTCCACCTTCTTCAAACCACTGAACAAGCCCAAGCCACACTCACTGCTCACAGAGGGGGTTTCACAACTCCTTTTCCCAAAGATATTTTACTACCTCTACATTTAACATATGTTGGGTACTTCTAAGCATCTAGATAGACATTTCGAGTAAGGACTATCTGTGCTGCTGTACAGAGCAGTCTTCAATAAACTGTGCACATGTAACAATAGTAATAATTTTTTTGATTGTTATATTTCAGTTTATTCATTGATTTTTAAAAATTACATTCTTATTTCATATGTATTGACTGTAATGTTTTAACAGACAGAGAAATATATAATAATTTACTTCAGCTTAAATTCAGTGAGCTCTGGAAACTATTTCCACAAGGATCTTCCATTATTTGTGTATTGTTTTGCCTGCATTAACACATAGGAAAGTTATTACATTCTCAGCGATTAAAATCTCAACTGTGAATTATTTTAATTAATTAATGAAGCTATGTGTTTTAATAGAAACTGACTAAAGAAAGGATATTGCATGTATAAATTTATAGATTTTTTAATATTAATACTATATTATTTTCTCTGGTTCTGTAATTTTTCCTCTAATTTATGTTTCCTATGTGGTCTCAATTTCTTAGGCCAAAGCAGGTTTGCTTAAGTTGACTATTTGCTATTCCTGTCAATGACATTACATTTCTGAATACTATAGGAAAAACAATGTAATTATACATATTATTTTATTAACTATGTTAAAGTAGATGAAGAGAAGAAAGGAGAATATATATGCTTTTATAATGTGTTTATAATTAGTTACAAAATTACTTATAGTGGCACTCCTTGTTTTTTTTGTTGTGTTACTGAAAAAATTGTCTGGTATCATCTGTTTGCAGCCTGAGAAATTTCATAGCATTTGTTTCTAGGTGAGTATTCTGTAACAAATTCTTTCAGTGTTCAACAGGCAATTAATAAATAATTTTCTTTTCCCTTACTCTTTGAAATTCAGCCTTGTGGAATCTAGACTTTTTAGTTATAATGTTTTTTACCTTAACTTCTATTTTCCCACCACCATCTGACTTCAATCTTTCCCACATGAAGTCAAACGTTTTGTTGGTATGTCATTCATATTATGAGTAATTGTCTTATATCATGTTAAGTTAGTTTTGTTTTTCAACCTTAAAAACATGAGGATTTTAAGGTAGATCTCCATGCATTTCTTTTAATACAAGTTTGTTGAACTTGTTGATCATGTAGATTTATAATTATAAAATAATGTTGACAAATTTCAGGTCCTCATGCATATATTTTTTTCTGCTTCCTTTTCTTTCTTTTTAAAAAATTATTTATTTAATAACCACATGATTAGAAAAAATCATTTTATTACAGGAGGATTTTAAGGTAGATCTCCATGCATTTCTTTTAATACAAGTTTGTTGAACTTGTTGATCATGTAGATTTATAATTATAAAATAATGTTGACAAATTTCAGGTCCTCATGCATATATTTTTTTCTGCTTCCTTTTCTTTCTTTTTAAAAAATTATTTATTTAATAACCACATGATTAGAAAAAATCATTTTATTACAGCATTCTCATATTCAATAATAATTTCCAGAGCAAAGATGCATCTCTTTCTAAATTGGCTGTAAATTTTTAGGTTTACAGTTGAATTAATACAGTTAAACAATATTGAACTCAGTATACACCCTATAAGATTGGGGCTGGAGAGATGGCTCAGCAGCTAAGAACACTGACTGGTCTTGCAGAAGACCCGGGTTTGAATACCAGCACCCACATGGCAGCTAACAGCTGTCCATAACACCAGTTCCAGGAGATCCAACAGCCTCTTCTGTCCTCCACAGGCTTTGCATGACAGAGATGCACTTACCTACATGCAGGCAGTACATACATACACATAAAATAAAAATAATAAATAAAAACATTTTTTTAAAAACACTCTAAGACATAAAATTGAATGAGCTTTTTTTTTTTTGGTCTTTTTGAGACAGGGTCTCCCTGTAGCCCCAGCTGTCCTGGATTCACTATGGAGACCAGGCTGGCCTCGAACTCACCGAGATACACCTACCTCTGCCTCCTGAGTGCTGGGATTAAAAGTGTGTGCCACCACACCCAGCTAGAAACACTCATTTTTAATGCTACTAACATTTAGATGCTTGTACATGCGTCTCCAATCTTTATGCATCTGATTATTACTAGTTATAGCCGGTTACTTTCTGAGATCCTTGGCAACTTAGCATGAATATAAAGTCATCAGATAGATTTCAATGTTAATGTTTTTCACCTCTACTAATTAACATGAAGCAAATTTTTATTCTTCTTCCTCAACTATAACTCAGTTTTTAAATTTGTTGATTTTTTTGTGTATATTTCATACAGAACATCCCAAACAGTCTTATTCATGTATATACCCACATCCCAAATGGCACCCTCCTATAGTCCCCCCCCCAACTGAAGCCCATGTACTCTGTCATGCTTGTTACTGTCCACTATGCTGTTGGTGCCCCCAGCCATTCCCCAGTGCTTGTCCAGCTGTTGAATCTAGTCAGCCTATCTAGAGTTCCTTGTTTTAGGAAGATGAGATCTACCTCATCTAGCAGCAAGTGGTTACCAATATTCCTTTAGAAAAGATTGGGGTCTGCCGTTCATTTTCCCAGGTCTAGGCTGGGTTACCGTCTGGGAGTCTCTTAGGCCAACCTGGCCAACAACTCAAAGGAAGGTATCTCCTGTCTGGCATGGTTTCTTGTTATGTAGCCTTTAGCTATACACATGGAATCTTAAAGAATTGTATTGATCCTTTTAATCTTTGGTTATACTTTTCTTTTAGGTGTTTAAGACCATAGTGTTGGCCCAGAAAAACAAACTTACTTTTACTCTGAAAGTCTTTTGAGGACCTGTTCCTCAGGGGTCACATGGGCTTTGGAAGAGCCCCTGGCTCTTTCTTTTACCAGTTCAAGGTATTTGAAGATAAGTCAAAGATC
Source organism: Nannospalax galili (assembly GCF_000622305.1). Lineage (NCBI taxonomy): Eukaryota > Metazoa > Chordata > Mammalia > Rodentia > Spalacidae > Nannospalax > Nannospalax galili. The sequence goes on from NW_008355790.1 coordinate 4,798,116, forward strand.
ATGCTTGACCATGGCTGGCTTCACTTGGAAGCATGGAGGAAATGTTTCCTCTGTATTGACCCTGGTCTTTGTAGACTGGACACTGATTCAAGTCCATCTGGTGGCAGTCTCCATGGGCTTCTTGATCAAGAGGACAGGTGAATCACCACAGGTACAGGACATTTTGAGAGATACTCCATAGTCCCCTGGAACTTAGTTGACCTAGGAGGGCAAGGAGCAAAACTGTCCTTTATGTCCCTCTGACCAAATTAATATAGACCTCAAAGTATGGATGTTAAACATCCAAGAAGTTTAGTTCCACCAGTCTGGTACTTTTAGTTGCCATGTGCTATGTAGGTAAAGCTTGGGCAAAGATCAATGTTCTTAGATAAATCTTGCCTGGACATATATTGCTCGAGCTATTTGTATGTATAATTTGTCAGTACATTGTTCAATTAATAAGGTTCCCTCTTGTTTTCTTAAAACTAGCTAGGAATTATTTATCTCTCACATTGTATAACCTTTCTACCATGTTTTCCCCATTTAAAGTGCCCCCATTTTCCCCATTTCTCCCTTAATAATGTGCTTCTCCTATGGTGACACCTCTCTTGAGCTCCTTTCTTTTTATCCCCAAGGTTCCTTGTGTAACCCTCCCTTCCCCCTTGCCTTAAAATAACCCCATTTTTATCCATATCTCCCTTACTATGCCTGTTTCCTACTGTTACTCTCTTTCAGATTCTTCCTTTTCCTTTACTTCCCTGCTTCCTTTAAATTATCCTTGTTCCTGTATTTACATCTGGATACATACTCACTTAACAGGATTTGGTGTCAGGATCCACATATGAGGGAGAACATTCATTGTTTTTTTTTTTTGTTGTTTTTTTTTTTCTGAGTCTGTGTTACTTCACGTAGTATAACAGTTTCTAGTTCCATCCATTTACCTGCAAATTTCATGATTTCATCTTTCTTTACTGCTGAGTAAAATTCCATTGTATAAATGAACCATGAACCAATTATCCACTCATCAGTTGAGGGACACTTAGGTTGCTTCCATCTCTTAGGAGCCATATAACTGGTCAAATGGTAGGTTCATTTGTAGTTTTGTAAGAGTTCTCCACACTGCTTTCCATAGGGGTTGAAAAAGTTTGCAATCCCATAAGCAGTGGATGAGCATTCCCCTTTCCCTACATCCTCTCTAACATTTGGTATCATTTGTTCTCTTAATCTTAGCCCGTCTGAATGGGGTAAGATGAAATCCTAAAGTGGTTTCAATTTGCATTTCCCTAATTACTAATGATGTTGAACACCTTTTAAGATGCTTTTTAGCCATTTTTATTTCTTCTTTTGAGAACTTTGTTCAGCTCCTTAGCCCAACTTTTAATTGGGTTACATCTTTCTTGATTGTTTTTTAAGTTTGTTACATATTCTGGATGTTAAATCTCTGTCAGATGTGTTGCTGGTGAAGATTTTCTCCCATTCTGTGAGTTTTCTCTTCACTTCCTTGGTTGCCTCTTTTGGTCTACAGAAGCTTTTTAGTTTAATGAGGTCCAATTTGTTGATTCTTGACCTTGTTTCCTAAGCAATTGGTGTCTGGTTTAGAAAATCCTTTCCTACACCTATATCTTGTAGGTTATTGCTAATGTTTTCTTCTAAGAGTTTCAGAGTTTCAGACTTTACATTGTGGTCTTTGATCCATTTGGAATTGACTTTTGTGCAAGGCGAAAGATAAGGGTTTAGTTTCATTCTTCTACACGTGGAGATCTAGTTTTACCAGCAACATTTGCTGAGCATGCTGTCTTTCCTGCAGTGAATGTTTTTGGCCCCTTTGTCAAATATCAGGTTGCTGAAATTGCATTTACCCATATTTGGGTCTTCAATTTTGTTCCATTGACCTAACAGTCTATTTTTGCGCCAGTACCATTGTGTTTTTATGTCTATAGCTCTGTAGTACAGTTTAAAATTTGTTGTAGTAATACCCCAGGATTGCTTTTAGTGCTCAGGCTTGCTTTGGCTATGCAAGGTCTTTTGTGCTTCCATATGAATCTTAGGATGGTTTATTCCAAACCTGTGAAGAATGTCAATGGGATTTTGATTGGCATTGCATTGATTCTATAAATAACTTTTGGTAATATGGTCATTTTCACAATATTAATTCTTCCAATCCATGAGCATGGAAAATCCTTCTATATTCTGATGTCTTCCTCAATCTCGTTCTTTAAAGATTTAAAATTTTCATTGTAGAGGTCTTTAATGTATTTGGTCAGGTTTATTCTGAGATATTTTATTTTTCTTGCAGCTATTATGAAAAGGAATATTTCCATGTTTCTACTCTTTCTTTGATTGCTTCTTATTGGTATATAGAAAGGCTAAGACTTTTGTAGATTAATTTTGTAACCTTCCACTTTACTGAATGTGTTAATAATTTCTAGGAGTTTTCTGGTGGAATTTTTGGTCTCTCTTAGATGTAATATATCATCTGCAATAAGGAATAATTTCATCTCTTCTTTTCCAACTAGTGCTCCTTTAATTTCATTCTCTTGTCTTATTGCTCTTGCAAGAGTTTCAAAAAGGAGTTGAGATAGTGGACCGCCTTTTCTGGTTCCTGATTTTAATGGGAATGCTTCCAGTTTTTCTCCATTTAGAATGATGTTGGCTGTGGGTTTGTTGTATATGGCTTTAATTATGTTGAGATATGTTCCTTCCAGTCCAATTCCATGTAGGACTTTGAACAGAAATGCATGTTAAATTTTGTCAAAGCCCTTCTCTGCATCTATTGAGATGAACATGTGGTTCTTGCATTTGAGTCTATTTATATGATTTATGACGTTTATTGACTTACATATGTTGATCCATCCCTGCATCTGTGGAATAAAGCAGACTTGGTCATGGTGGATGATCTTTCTGATGTGTGTCTGTATGAGGTTTGCAAATATTGTGTTGAGAAGTTTTGCATGTATGTTCATTAAGGATATGGATCTATAGTTTTCTTTTGTGGTTGTGTCTTTACCTCTGTTTGGTATTAGAGTGATGCTGGCTTCATAGAAGGAATTTGGAAGTTCTCCCTCCATTTCTATCTTTTTGAATAAATTATTATTGGATGTAGATCTTCTTTGAATGTCTGGTAGAATTCTGCTGTAAATCCCTCTGGTCCTGGGCATTTTTTAGTAGGGAGGTTTTGTATTACTGTTTCAATTTCCTTATGTGTTATAGGTCTTTTTAAGCTGTTGATCTCTTTTTGGTTTAGTTTTGTTGGTTCCCATGCTTTTAGATACCTGTCCGTTTCTTTTAGGTTTTCAAATTTAGTAGTGTATAAGTTTTTAAAATATTCCCTTATAATGCTGTGGATCTTTTTGGTGTCTGTTGTACTGTGTCCTTTTTCATCTCTGATTTTGTTGATTTGGAGGTACTCTTTCTTTCTTTTGCTTAACTGGGCTAGCAGTCTGTCAATCTTGTTTATCTTTTCAAAGAATCAGTCCTTGGATTCATTGATTCTTTGCATTGTTTTCATTGTTTCTATTTCATTCATTTCTGTTCTGACTTTTGTTATTTCTTCTTTTCTGCTGGTTTCATTTGTTGTTGCTTTTCCAGTGTCTTGAGTTGCAATGTTATTTATTTGTGTTCTTTCCAGTTTTTTAATGTAAGCACTTAGAGCTGTAAACTTCCCTCTAACGACTGATTTCAATGTGTCCCAGAGATTTTGTTGGGTTGCATTGCCCTTTTCATTTAGTTCCAGGAATATTTTTGTTTCTTTCTTAGCTTCTCCTTTGACCCATTCATCATTCAGGAGTGTGTTATTTAGTCTCCATATGTTCATGTAGTTACTAGGGTTTTATCTGGTGTTGATTTTAAGCTTTATTGCATTGTGGTCTGATAGAATGCATGGACTTATTTCAATCTTTTTGGATTTGTTAAGGTTTGTTTTGTGCCCCAGTATATGGTCAATTTTGGAGAAAGTTCCTTGGGGCCCTGAATAGAAACTATATTTTTTGGTGCTTGGGTGGAATATTTAGTAGATAATCTGTTAGGCCCCCTTGATGTACAGTACTGTTTAATTCAGAAGTCTGTTAATTCTCTGTCCTGCTGACCTATCTAATGGAGACAATAGGGTATTAAAGTCCCCTACTATTAATGAGTTGGGGTTAATCTGGGTCTTAAAGTCGTGTAGTACTGCTTTTATGAAGTTTGGTGCACCAGAGTTTGGTGAATATATTTTCATGATTGTAATATCTTCTCGGTCAACTGTTCCTTTGATCAGAATAAAGGGCCCTCTTTATTTCTTCTGATTAGTTTTAGTTTAAAGTTTATTTTGTCAGACATTAGAATTGCAATGCCTGATTTTTTCTTAGTACCATTCACTTGGTATATTTTTTTCATCCTTTCACTTTAAGATAGAAGTGAGATGAGTTTCTCACAGAAAACAAAGATGGATTTTGTTTCTTAATCCATTCAACTAGTCTGTGTCTTTTGACTGGGGAGTTCAGTCCATCGATATTTAATGTTATTAATGAAAGATGTGCAATGATTCCTGTCATTCTTATTTCTGTTCATATTCTTTGTGTAGCTGCGCATTTCCATAATTATACCTTCATTTATTTTCCTTCCATAGTCCCTTGGGTATAGTTGTTCCTTTCTTCAGCTCTTTGTATTGCTTCAAGAACTCTGTGAAGGGCTGTTTTTGTGGGCATGTATTCTTTCAGCCTATTTATGTCATGAAAGATTTTTCTTTCCCCTTTGACTATAATAGACATTTTGGCTGGGTGTAGAAGTCTGGGTTGGCATCTGTGGTCATTTAGAACTGGGAATACTTTGGTCCAGGCTCTTCTGGCTTTCAGTTTTCACTGAAAAGTCAATTGTAATTCTGATACATTTTCCTTTATATGTGACTTTTTGTTTTTCTTTTGCAGCTTTCAGTATTCTCTCTTTGTTCTGTATGTTTAGTGTTTTCACTGTGATGTGCCACGGAGAGTTTCTTTTCTGGTCCTATTTGGTGTTCTATGTGCTTCTTGTATTTGTATGGTAATGTCTTTCTTTAATTTTGGGACATTTTCTTCTACAATCCTGTTGAATATCTGCTGCATACCATTATCCTGATATTCTTCTCCTTCCTGTATTCCTATGATTCAGAAATTTGGTCTTTTTATGGTATCGCACAAATCCTGCATATTCCATTCTTGTGTTTTCTTAAATTTTTCATAATCTTTGCTTGAGTGGTTCAGTTCATCCACTTTATCTTCTAGTCTTGATATTCTGTTTTCCATTTCACTCAGCATATTGGTGAGTCTTTCCCCTGTGGTTTTTAATCGGCTTACTGAGTGTTTCACTTCCTTCTTCATTTCAGCCTGAGTATTCTTCAATATTTCTAACTCTTTTGAATTCATTCAGAAGTTCATCCTTATCTTCTTTCAGTTCTTTGATTTTTTTTCTTAGTGTTTTCTTTAAATTCACTGAATTCTTTTACCATGCTTATAATTGTTCTTTTAAATTCCATGACCTGTGTTATCTCTAGGGCGTTCTCATTATACTCCTCTAGAGGATTGCTGGTACTTGGTAGGTATATATTATTTTGGTTTTTCATGTTATTATTTTTTCTCTGTGGCTTTGACATGTGGGTTTCTTTTGTAGTTTCTGATTCTTGTGTAAGATTCAAGCCTTCTTTTCTTGAGTTTAGGTCTGCTTCTTTTTGTAAACTTTATGTGCCTTTGTGGTTTATTTGTTTGTCATGAAAAGCTGGTTGGTCTAGGCTTCAGGTTCTCTCTTTTGATTTTATATTCCAGTGTCCAAATTGCTTTCATCTTTCTGCTCAGGAGTTCCCACAGAGGCCCAAGCTGGATGAGGATCAGATGTTCTCAGGCTTTCTCCTAAGGTCTAGATCCCTCCAGGAAAAATGCTGGCCTCAGGAAGCTGGTGTCTGTGCCAGCCAGGAATGCAAAGGGTGGTGGGGAAAGAGAGAAGCCTTGAGGGCTCCTGGTGACTACAGGGAGGAATTGGGTTGGTCTGGATGCAAAGGATCAGGAAGCAGTCGGGATTCTGGGCCAAGATCTCAGTCTAGGTCTCTCGGATGCCAAGATAAGAAATGGGCCAGTACTCAGGCTAGGTGGTGAGATGGGGTGGGGGAGCTGGGAGGGTGAATGAGGTTGGGGGAGTGAAGTCTCGAGGGTGCAGCTGAGCTTACCCAGGAAACATGCTGACCCCAGGAATCTGATGGCTCTGCTGCACAAGGATGAAAATGGAGGACCAACAATAGTAATAATTTTTAAAATCTTCAAAATATGAGCATTCTGGCCCAGAACACTTCTATTGTCAACCAAACAGTGGGCTAGAATGCTCAAAACTTTGTGAAGACAATCAATCCTAGGAATTTTATCAGAAAATGTAGAAAATGTATTCATTTTCAAACTACATTTGTCACACACTGGTACCCTCTTTAACATTTAGAAGAACTAGATATTGGATGTCAGGACTCCTTTGTCTTCATGTACACCATGTTCACAGGAAATTCAAACAAAATGAGACAATGATTCCTCTTTCTCACTGTGAGCACTCTGGCTCAGAGCCTTGCATTTCCTTCCTTAGGAACCAGGGCAAAAACATGTGCAACCTGACTAGTTTGGCCATTCCTCTCCAATGGTATTTCTATATGAATTTAACAAAATGTATGCACAAAACATGTTATTTTACTACTTGTTATAAAATATGTCAGTCACTTCAGAACATCTAGAAAGACTAGTTCCAAAAATAGTATCTAGCATTGTCAAATACATTTATACAAACATGTATGAATATACACACACTATAATATTATGATGCATACACAATCCAATAGTTATACAAAAAATCTTCTCCACATGACCAGTCTGGCACTGGACCGCCTCTTCCTCCTCCTTCTTCAGCTCCATCTTCTAACTTACTGAACACAAAGGAATTTTGCTCTTGAGATCTTTCTAGAGGTGGCCTAATAATTCCATTTCAAAGTCACTTCCAGAAGACATGTATGTATTAAGCAAAACAACTGGGCACACACGTGTCATTTGGTATGTCTACTCCACAATTCATCTGCAGTCTGTATATGTAAATGTCCAGATTTTGCTAAGGTTTTATTTTAAAAGGTTTGGGGACAGGTTGAGAGCTGTGTTTTCGTATTATATACCCAAACATTCGACCTTCCTGAGCAGTTTCAATTGGCCGCAGGTTCTGGCACATCCCTACTTCTCCATGCTCACCTTCTGTTGCAGTGTTTGTTCAGTCTGCCACATCCCCCCCAGGGCCGTCCCTAGCAGCAGTGATGGTCTTGGGTTCTGGTGTAGACTGTCTTCTCAGGGTGCAGAACACTCTGAAGGCGGACCTTGGGTTTCGGGTGGACTCCATGTCAGGGTTAAATGTTCTTGTAGACCTGACCTGCCCGAGGCCAGGAATCCCGTAGAGTTGAGGCTGTGCTGGGCTGTGGTCATTGTCAGTTTCCTCACTGGTGTCCCCTGGATGGTCTGGATGCACCGAGCGGCTGAAGCCGGCTCTGGGTGTCCTCATGGTGGAAGCCCAGGCTGTTCCAGGATGCCCTGGATCTACACCCCGGCTGCATGCTCTGTCAGAACTGACTTGGCAGTTCTCTTCCGTGGGAAAAAGTGAGAAATATATTTTTTCATGTTCAACATCTCTAGCCAACAGAGAAATGCATATTAAGCTACTTTGAGATCTCATCTTATCCCAGTCAGAATATCTAAGATTAAGATTAAAAAAAAAAAAAAAAGACAAATGCTGATGTGGAAGTAGGGAAAGGGGAAAGTACTCACTGTTAGAAGGAGTGCAAACTCCATCAGTCAAGCAGCTAGAAACAGAGCTATGATTCAGCTGTACCCTCTTGAATATACCCAAAGAAATCTATATATTAGTAGAGAGACAAGTGCTCATCTTTATTTACTGAAGCTCTACTAACAATACACAGGAAATAAAAACAGCACTGGGATTTTTATTTACTAGCCTATGGTGACTAGCAGGGGCATTGTCCCCCATTACTGAGTAACTCCATTTAAACTCTGATTATATATGAATATGTGTCTATTTTAGGAAGCTTCTACTGTAGTAGATTTCCATAGGCCCTTTTCAAAAGGTCCTTAGTAGAGATGCCTGGTGGCACACACGTTTAATGCCAACAGTCAGGAGGCAGAGACAGGTGAATCTCTGTGAGATGGAGGCCAGCCTGGTCTATATAGCAAGTTTCAGGCCAGCTCTAGCTATAGGGAAGCCCTGTCTCAAAACAAATAAATAAATAAAAAAAGGGAAAGGTAGTTGCTGTTAGTTACTCCTGTTCTCTAGGTGTCCTCCTGTCCTCAACCATACTTAACCCTTAGACTCCTGATCACTTCTCACTATAGTAGATTAGTGCATCTCTCAATTCTCATCAGAGAAACCTTTTCTTGTAGTATTTAGTGATTAACACAGAGACCCGCAACTGTTCAATATTTAAAGCATAGTAGACTCTGGAGAGCTGAGTACTAAATTGGACATCTATATCACAATCCATCTTCCCAAGTCTCAGGGGTCGTGTAGAGGGGTGGAAATATCCTAAGAACCAGACGTAATGGAAAGTTACAATGAAACTCTTTTTCAGACATTCATAGCAGTTATGAACTCACAGTGGATGTAGTAGCAAGCAAATGACTTGTGCAAGCTCATGCCAGAAAAAACCGTATCAGGAGGAGGAAGGTGGACACTAAGCCCCACTCTAGCTGTGAAGCTATTGACGATTGAGAGCTGCTAAGAGAGGGCGAGTCAGTTGTCTTTAAGGGTACAGGCTCTGGTAGGTCAACTCTGCTTCAGTGTACCCTCAAGAGTATATGGGCAGCACAAATTGGACGTGCTGGGTTAGAAATAAATAGGACAGGAAGATGAGTGTGTAAGGAGGTAGGTGTGCTCTGTGAGGAGACGGTGTGTGTGTGTGTGTGTGTGTGTGTGTGTGTGTGTGTCCAAAATACATGGTATGAAATTCTCAAAGATGATAAAAATATTATTTAAAACTACAATGAAAAATAAATACAGTTAACTCTGAAGGAAATTGTGACAAGAGATGGCTGCTGAAAGAGGCAGAGAGAGACTCTTTAAAGTGTGGGACTCATGATACCTTAACCAGGTTCCAGCAGATAGGTCTACACTGCAGGACATTTTGAGACATAAATTAACACTCTGTAAGGTTTATTACATATATATAAAACATTAAATTGGGAGAGGGACAATTAAGTAGGGAGGTGATGATGGGGAGAAAAATCTAAATACCATCAATTTATATTACGTGAAAATTGCAAAAATACAATAAAAATTGTTTTTAAAAAATGTTTCAGATACTCTCTCTGAAAATACTTTTATTTTTTATTTGTATTTGTATTTTTGCATCTTTGTGTATTTATTTTTAAAATATATATATTTTTAATTTTATGTGTACGGGTGTTTTGGCTGCATGAATGCAAGTGTACCACATGCATGCAGTGCCCAGAGAGTTCAGAATAGGACGTTGGATTCCCTGTAACTGGAATTACAGATGGTTGTGGACACCATGTGGATACTGGGACTCGAACTTGAGTACTCTGAGAGAACAGCCATGTTCTCAACCACTGAGCCATTTTTCCAGCCTTCTGATGCTATATTTCGTAATGAATTTGACTTTCTTAAAAAAGTATTTTATTATTTTATTTGATTTTATGTGTATGAGTGCATTGCCTGCATGTATGTAAGTGTACCTGTGTTATAAAACGTCCATCATCAGATGAGGGCACATAGTCCCTTGCACAGGAATTAAAGTCAGTTGTTAGCTGCCATGTAATTGATGGAAACCTAACCCAGGTCCCCTGCAATAGGAGCCATTGCCCTCAACCCCTGAGCTATCTCTCCAGACTTCTAATATGCCTAAGCTTTGTGAATTAAAATTCTAGTAGACAGTCATCCTTCTGACACTGATTCTGTTTCTTCACCCTGAGTGTACACCTGGATGGGATTACTCCCATTTCTGTGACACTTTGTGTAGATCATGGCATGTCTACTTATTTACTAATATCTTGATTTCTCTATCAAGTTGTAAGCTCTTCAGAATCCATTCCATAATCATACATTCACTTTTGCAGAGAAGTTCAGTTGACAGGTGTTCAAAATGACTCTGAAATCATAAGGATCTTGTAAGTAGACCAGGCTGGTCTTAATCTCACAGAGATCTGCCTACCTCTACTTCTTGTGGGCTGGGGTTAAAGGCATGTACCACCATTCCTGGGTCTTCGACTCTACTCCTAATGATTCTTAATTCCGTTAAATATTGTATATTGCAAAGGAAAACTATCCACAAGGAAAAACCTAGCCTAATATTTAAATAGCATCAAGACTGAAGATATCAAGTCCTGAATTGACCAAATTAAGTTTTTTTCCCATGTTTCTATGGTATGGCTGTACTAGAGATGTATAGGATTGACTAAAATTTCATTCTTCTCATGTAATCTCACTGATGCAGAAAAAGCTATTTTTGTCTTTATCCTCACGATCATCAATAGTATTAAGACAGAAGCAGGTTTGGGATTATATATTAAGGAGATTCCAAGGATTTTAGCAAAGTCAGAGAAGAATCTATACCATTTGATGTGAACTGTTAGTTTCCTAGTCTTGACCCTATTAATGATAAAGTTAGCAAGAAACATAGAGGACAAATGTCATTATTGGTATCAACATCGATTTGACTGTTTGAACTAATGAGATTAGAGATACAATATTTTAGAGAGTCAAATATTTTTCTTAGTAGGAAAATATTTTTAGCAAACAAAATTATCTGTATTTCCTGTTTCATGACTTGCTGATTTTATAAATTGTCATGCAATATGGCACTTTATGCAAAGTTTTCAATTTCTTTAGTAACATAACTAAGATATCTGCAATTAAAAAATCAAAGACAGCTGAAAATGCTCAGGTTTTTAAGAGTATTGACTTACAAAACAATTAATTGTTAACCTCATTATTCCTTAAGGCCCTTACAAAATAATAAATTAGAAAAAAAGGAACAATACTTCCTAAAGTGCATAACAGTTATTGAAAGCTGTGTAAAAAAAGCTTATCCCTAAATAAATGACTTGAACACATATAAATGCATGATGTCAGCATCTCAGTGTGTCTGGTATTTGGGCACAGCCTACCTGAGTCTTTCCATCTGGGTCTCACTAAGCTGTATTTGAGGTGTTGTTCAGACTTTGGTCTCATGTAGATTCCCAACTAGAAACAAATCTGCTTTGTCACCCATTGAATTCTTGGCATGATTGTCATCTGTTGTTTGTACATCTGAAAGTCGTGACTTCTTAGTGTCTGTTGTATGGGAGACTCCCACAGATCTCTGCTCACTGAAAAACTTGCTATCTTCCCATATTTGTAAGGAAACACACGGAACTTTCCATTTTCACCCCAAATGCTTCTCTGAAGGATCCAATGATGATGACTATGTTATTACTATGTTGTTTCATCAATGTTCCTAATAAACTCCACAGTTTGCTTAAGCTTGAAAACTTACTGCTTCATCAGACTTGCCCAACATTTTGTATACATTTTCTATTTGGGGAGGCCAAACTTATATTTTGAAAAATGAATTTAATTAACTTTTATTTCCAAAGAAAACTAGTATATCCAACTGTAGGATTCTTTCATTTCAGAGACATGACTGTTATGATTGACTTGCAAGAACATGATCACTGCACATACAGTTTTGCATCAAAGAACCTGAAGGACTGCTAGAAAAATATCTTTCAATTAAGGTTCATATGGGGTCCTTCTGTAACTGGGAGAAAGAGGCTGAGCTGACCTTGGATTTGTGGCTTTGTTGTTGGCTTGTAAAATATGAAGAAATAGAATGAATGGAAATAGCTATTTATGAGTCATGTAAAACTTAATATTTCATATATAATATAGCTAAAACTAATGTAATATACCCAATCAAGCCTATCATTGGTAAAATTGGGCCTCAGATATAATTTGGTTACAAAACCACCTTTAACCTAGAGAAGGAAGTAAAGGAGGAATGAAAGAGAAAGAGAATAAAGTGTTATAACACACACCAATGGAGAGTCTATGAGGAAACTGATTATTCAAACAAGGTGACAATACCGTTAGGAAGATGTTAATATAAATTCATGTAAAGTGTATATAAATAGATATATCAATATAAGACACATATAAGTATTAGTTTTTCAGCATATAAAATGAGTTAGCATTATATGCTAGCTAATTCAAGTTTCCTGTTTTCTTATAAATTTGTTTTCATGTTGAAATATTTATATTTTATTTATGACATAAATTTGTACATCTTTCTGGGGTACTGTATGGAAAATTGATACATTTATGTGCAGTGTGTAATGATCAAATCAGAGTAATTGGCATTTCTATTTCCTTTAAAATATATCATTTTTATTTTATTTTTATTGAATTTTGTATATTTCATAAAGAACACCTTAAACTTCTTTATACCCTCTCACCCATCTTCACCCTTCTATATCTCCCCACTGGATTTCAAGCATTCTGTCTTTGATGGTAAGACCTTTTGAGTCAATTTCATGTCCCCAGTCGTCACTCAGTACAAATTCATCCACTGAGGTCTAGTCAGCTTACCTAGAGTCCCTCTCTTAAAAGACCAGCTCTTCCTCATCCAGCAGTAATTACTTGCCAATAGTTCCTCAGTTAAAACTGGGGCCTGCTGCTGACTTTCACAACTTTATGCTGGGTTTTTGTCTGCTTGGATTTCCATGAGCATTGTGCATGCTGACACCATTGCTGTAGGCTCATGCGAACAAGTCCCAGGAGCCTGTTATACTTTATTTCCATAGGATCATGTACCTCCTCTCTGACTGATAATCTGTCAGTTCCCCTCATCTGCAATGGACTCTGAGCTCTGGGTGAGTAAAGTTTAAAATAGGAGTCTTGTACAAGTAGCCGCAATCTGGAGACTTTTATTCTCTATGCTTTGACCATTTGTGTCTTTTGTGTTCATTGCCTTCTGTTACATGTGCGAGCTTTGTTGATGAGAGTTGAGAGATGCATTAGAATTCTCTCTACTCCTTGTTCCACTCTGCTCTGTGAACCTTAGATATAGAGGTTCCGTTGTAGATGTGTCAGTTAGGGTTGGGAATTTCACAGGCAATTTCTGTGAGACCAGTTGTTGAATTCTGTAAGAGTAGCTGTCTGTTGCAAAAGAAACTTCTATGATGAGTGTTGACTGGCACAATTGTATATAAGGACTCAGTGCTAGGAACCACAAATGAGGGAGACCATATGTAGTTTTTTTCTCTAAGTCTGTTTTACTTCACTTAGCATAACTGTTTCCAGTTCTATCTATTTACTTGCAAGTTTCATGGTTTTGTCTTTATCACTGAGTAAAACTCTATTGTGTAAACCTGCTATATTTACATTATCCCCTCATCAGTTGAGGGACACTTAGGTTGCTTCCATTTCTTGGTGTTTTTGACAAAAGCAATGACAACCATGGATGTACAAGTATCTGTGCAGTAGGATGAGTCCTTCAGATACATGCCAAGAAGTGGTTCATATGATGGGTTCAATTTTAGTTTTTTAAGAGTTCACCACACTGCTTTCCATAGTGGTTGCACCAGTATGCAATCCCACTGGCAATGAACCCTTTCCCCCACATCCTCTCCAGCATTTGGTATCATTTGTTCTCTTGATCTTAGCTAATCTGATTGGGGTAAAATGAAATTTTAAAGAAGTTTTAATTAGCACTCTCCTAATTATTAAGGATGTTGAACACTTTTTAAGGTGTTTTTTAGTCATATTTATTTATTCTTTTGAGAATTCTCTTTTCAGATCCATAACCCATCTTTCACTTGGGTCATTTGTTTTCTTGATTCCTCTTTTTTTGACTTATTTATGTATTCTGGATGTTAAACCTCTGTCAGGTGTGTCACTTGTGAAGATCTTCTCTCACTCTATGAGAGCTCTCTTCACTTCCTTGGTTGTTTTTTATGCTATACAGAAGCTTTTTAATGAGGTCCCATTTCTTTATTATTGACCTTAATTTTTAAAAACTATTTATTTTTATTTTATGTGTATGCTGTATTGCCTGCATGTAGGTAAGTGCACCTGTGTTATGCAATGCCCACGGAGGACAAAAGAGGCTGTCGGAGCCCCTGGAACTGGAGTTACAGTTGTTAGCTTCCTTGTGGGTTCTGGGATTTGATCCCGGGTCTTCTGCAAGAACAGTCAGTGTTCTTAACTGCTGAGCCATCTCCTTAATTTTTGACCAATTGATATTCAATTTAGAAAGTCCTTTCCTACACCTATGTCTTGTAGGGTACTGCCTGTTTTCGTCTAACAGTTTCAAAGTTTCAGGTTGCACATTGAGATCTTTGATCTATTTGGAATTGACTTCTGTGCAAGATGAAAAATAAGGATATAGATTCATCCTTCTGCAGGTAGAGGTTAAGTTTGCCAGCACCATTTGTTGAAGATGCTTTCATTCCTCTTGTTTGCTTTCTTGGCACCTTTGTCAAATATCAGGTACATTCATATTTGGGTCTTCTCTTGTGTTCCATTGATTTATGTGTCTATTTTTGTGCCAGTACCATGCTGTTTTTAAGACTGTAGCTCTGTAATATAGATTGAGATCTGGTATGGTTATCTTCCCATTGTTGCTCCTCCTTCTCAGGATTTCTTTGGCTATCCTGGGTCTTTTGTGATTCCATTTGAACTTTAGGATTTTTTTTCATAATTCTGTGAAGAATGTCATAAGAATTTTGGTTGCAGTTACATTGAATCTATATATTACTTTTGGTAGGAAGGTCATTTTCCCAATGTGAATTCTTCCCAATCATGAGTCTGAGAAGTTCTTCCTTCTCCTCAACTGAGGTGTCTTTCTCAATCACTTTCTTCAACTATTTAAAAGACTCACTGCAGAGATCTTTCATGTCTTTGGTCCGGTTTATTGCTAGAGCTTTTTGAGGCTATTATGAATGAGAGTGTTTCTATGTACTCTTTTTCCAATTGCTTGCTACTGATTTTACGTAGATTGATTTTTTTAACCTGCCACTTTTGTTGAAAGTGTTAATAATTTCTAGGAGTTTTCTGTTGGGATTTTGTTGACTTCTTATGTACAATACCGTGTCATCTGCAGATAGGGATAATTTGACCTCTTCTTTCCCAGTTAGCACTTCTTTAGTTTCCTTGTCTTGTCTTGTACCTCTAGGAAGTTTTTCAAGCACTATATTAAAATGGAGTGGAGATGATGGACAGCCTTGCCTGGTTCCTGATTTTAATGAAATGCTTCCAGCTTTTCTCCATTTAGAATGATGTTGACCATGGGTTTGTTGTAAAAAACTTTAATTATGTGGAGGTATGTTCCCTCCAGTCCAGTTCCCTCTATGACTTTTAACATAAATGCATGTTGAATTTTGTCAAAGGCCTTTTCTTCATCTATTGAGATGATCATTGTGATTTTTTTTGTCATTGAGTCCATTTATATGATTTATAATCTTTATTGACCCTACATAGGCAATTTTGGGCATTCTCTAAGGGTCTGGGCCCCTAAGACAGTTGGGGAGGCCTGGCAGTGGGAGGGAGGCCTGACAATTCTGAGAGATCTGCTAGTCTTCAGATCTAGTCTTGTGGTTTGAAAGGAGGGGGATGAACATGGTGAGATTTGGGCAAACTCACCTGGCAGAGACCTAATCTGGTGTTCTCTGGAAGTCTCCCAGGCAGTCGCTGAAGGTTTGAGCCTTTACTAGCCAGTAGGGAAGACTGGCCTTGGGTCAATGGGAGGGACTGTAGGTGTTCACAATTTATCAGTGGAACTCATCTAATTCTTTGAAAAATATATAATAAATTCTTAGTCTCTTTTGCCTCTTGCCTTCTTTCTTACTGGTGAGTTCATCTTACTGTTGTGACCAATTTCTTTGCATTCCAGCATAGACTGAAGACTAGCAAATCTCTTAGAACTGTCAGGCCTCAAGCACCAGATTGAGACTACTGAGATAGCTTCATGAAGTTCGCAACTACTGGATTCTCAGTCCTTCCAGTGCAGTGAAGCCACTGTTGGACTACTTGGACTCTATCATGTAAGCTAATCTAATAAATCCATATACAGATATATTCATTCTACCTGTTCTGTTTCTTTAGAGAATCCTGACTAATACAGATTGTGGTTCCAGGAGTAGTTCTAGACAAACAGAATTGAAAGAATGAATTTCTTCGATGGGCTTAGTGGCATTGGGAGCAGGCTCTCCAACTCAAGGAAGTCTGTAGACTCTCCTGGTTGCATGGAGAGCACTGAAAATCCGTGATTGAAGAAATTATGAAGTTAAATGCATTTGAGTCTTCTAACTCACCTCTTGTGAGGAGGAAGGAATTTAGCAAATCTATACAAAAAGGATTTGACAAGTTTTGGAAAAATAAGGAAAATGATGATGCTGGCTGGTTGCTTCTAGCATCTTTCATAAAGTGATGATGGAAAAGAATAATCTCACTGATAAAATTAACCAGCTCCAGATTCGCATCAACAGTTTAGAAGTTTCCAAGTGAGCCCTGGAAGAGAGTCTCCTCCCAGCAGTCATAGAGTTAAAGCTACAAAAATTCAAGCTGTAGCCCTTATTATGTGTTTGGCTGACTTAAAACACAATTTTTATTTTTTAATACTTTCTCTATTATTTTTTTATGTGTATGAGGGTATTGCCTGCATGTTTGTAAGGGCCCCCATGTCATACAATGCCTGAGGAGATCAGAAGAGGGCATTGGATTGCCTAGAACTGGAGTTCTGGATGGGTCTTAGCTGCCATGTGGGTGCAGGGATTCAAACCCTGGTCCTCTGCTAGATCAGTTAGTGTTCTTAACTGCTGAGTCATCTCTCAGTCCCTAAAATGCAAGTTTAGTTCCCAGCCTTGAAGAGTATCATCAGTAAAAGTGAGGGCATTGGTAGGGAAAGACTGGGATCCTGTAACTTGGGATGGAGATATTTGGGAGAAACTGATGAGGCTGAGGACTTTGAACCCTCAGGCTCTGAGGAATTCATTTGGACTGATGATTTAATCTCCCCATCCTCAACAGAGAATGTATTCCCACACCCTGCAGACCCAACTTCCCTACCCTTCCCTGACAAAACTAATCCCCTGCCACAAGATAAAGCTGATGTCCCTTAGGGCCCAGCTATAGTTGCTTCTGGACCTGCAACCACTCTAGGCTATGCAGGTCCCTAGAGGTGAAATAGAAAGTGTGGTCCATGAGGAGGTACACTACACCACTAAAGAACTTAGTGAGTTTGCTAATTCATTCAAGCAGAAGTCTTAATGAGTATGCGTGGGAATGAATTTTAAGGGATAATGGTGGAAGGAACATAAAATTGGATCAGGCTGAATTTCTCAATATTGGGCCGCTGACTGGAGATTCCAAATTTAATATGGAAGCTCACACAGTTAAAAAAAAGGGGGGAGGGTTGTTAAAAGTTTATTTGATTGGTTGGCTGAGGTATTTATGAAAAGATGGACTACTGACAGAGAACTGGAGATAACTGATATTGCTTGGCTTAGTTATTGATGAAGGGATTTTAAGTCTCAGGCAAATTGACATGCTCAAATGGACTTGCAGTGTAACACTGAACCCTCCACAATGGGGAGGGCACCAAGGACATACCTTTCACTGATTTTTTAAGATGGTAAGTACTGAGAGAGGCACCAGCATATTTGAAGAGCTTTGTTTTTGCCTTTTTCCTTATGCCAGATTTTCGAGTTGGAGATGCTGCTGCTTGTTGCATCAAGTAAATGTAGATGCAGTAGGTTTAACTGGACTTTGGAGAAGGGGTCAGGTGGCAATACTGATTGCTAAAGACAAGGTGAGTGTACTTATTGTAATGGGCAGCAAAGGCAAAACAATACCTATAATGGCATGACCCACATGGACCTTTGGTACTGGCTAATCAATCATGGTGTTTCCAAAGACCAAATACATAAGAAGCCTACTAAGTTATTTTTTGATCTGTATAAGCAGAAAAGCTAGAAAACAAATGATAGAAAGCTGACATTGGATTGTAGCAATAGAGAATCCCATTCAGTCAATCAATTTCCACACTTGAGACAGTTTACAGACCCTGAACCCCTTGAATGAAGGGAGGGCTGGGTGCCCTTGAGGAAGGACCTTGTTAAAATACCAAAGAGATATGCTGTTCTCCTTTCCCCATCCTTCCCCAGCAGGACCTGCAGGCTTTTACTAGAGTAACTGTACGCTGGGGAAAAGGAAATAATCAGACTTTCTGAGGCTTATTAGATACTGGTTCTGAGTTGGCACTGACTCTGGGAGACCTTAAAAAGGGTTGTGATTCCTGAACTCATACCGTGGTTATTTCCCCAATCCCAGAATGTATAATTGGGATAGATATAGTTAGAAATTAGCAGAATCCCCACATTGGTTCCCTGACCTGTGGAGTGAGGGCTATTATGGTTGGAAAGGCCAAATGGAACTTTGAACTTGAAAAACCATTGGGTGTTTAGTGTTTGTTGCTGTGGAGCTTGAAACAGTTATGCTTAAAGTGCTGTGGACAATGGAAGGGCCTGGCTTGTGAAGTTTCAAAGGGAAGCAGAGACTATCAGGGTTTTGTGTGATAACTTGAACTGAGAATCTGTGGTTTCTAGTCAATTGAGACAGAAGAATTAGCTGTGATTAAGAAGAGACCAGAACCACTGAAGTGAAACCTTTGTTTTACTGGGACAATTGATGCTGGTTGACTGGGGCTGAAAATCAGCTGTAAGTAACAAGAGACCAGTGTCACTGTGGGAAGTGATTTCCTCAGGGTCAGCATAGAAGCTATGATCTAGAGGGGGTTCGAGCCTCCATCTCAAGCTGGAAGCTGTACTTGGTAATATGTAAGAGTCTCCTGCATGGTTCTGGTTGAAAGTGTGAAGGGGTCACAGAGAGCAGCTGAGTATTGGTACCCTGAGAGGCCAGGAATAGCCATTGGTGAAAGTACAGCCTGTTACAGTGAAGACCCGAGGACTGAAGGGGCCATGGAGATAATCTGAGGCTTTGCACCCCAAGAGAACAGAAGAGGCCATTGGTGAGGGTGCAGTCTCAGTTTCAGTGGAGACCCAAGCTTTTTGGAGATGCTAGGACATAGGATGACCACCAAAGTCAGCAACAGGTGTGGAATGGAGTTGGCCTCAGTCTGTGACTGGGCTGTGTGTGCTATGGATAGCAGAGTCAGTGGAGCTGCCAGACCCTTTGGAGCCCAGAAGATCATGAATAAATGCAAGATATGCAGCCATGAGCTACTTTGTTGTAGTTAGGTTTTGCTTAGGTGTGCTCCATTCTTCCCTTTTGAAATAAGGAAGCACTTATTTTGGATTTACAGGGGCCCACAGTTAAGAAACTTTTAAAAGAGACTATGGACTTCTAAAGAGTTTGGATTTTTTTAAGGACTGTGGAACTTTTAACATTGTACTGTCTTATATTGTGATATTGTTAACATCATATCTTGGGGACAAGAAGTGAAAAGGCTGTGGTTTCATAGTGATGTGCTAATGTGCCAAGTTGACAAGGGGTCAATTGTGCTGGATAGCTTTAGTTGTCAACTTGACACACCCGGGTAGAGGGAGCCTCAATTGGTGAATTGCCTCCATTGGACTGGACTGTGGACATATCTGTGGGGCATCTTGTTGATTGTGGAGTGATGTGGGAGGGCCCAACTCACCATGGCTGGTGCCACCCCTGGGCAGGTGGACCTATGTTGTATAAGAATGTAAGCTGAGCATGGGCCAAAGGAGCAAGCCCATAAGCAGAGTTCCTCCATTGCCTGTGCTCCAGCTCCTGCCTCCAGGTTCCTGCCTTGAGTTCCTACTGTGAGCCCTCTCAGTGATGAACTGTGACCCAGGAGATGTAAGATAAAATAAATGCTTTCCTCCCCCCAAAAAAATCTTTAGTGCTGTTCAAATCTATTATTATTTGCCTATTGCCTTTCTGTCTGGCTATTCAATTTGTTTTTGAAAGTGGATCTTTGGATTATGTGAATATTATTGTATTATTGTATTAGCAATGTAACTTTGTGTCTGCTGGCATTAAACACACACACCACACACACACACACATGTACTTTCATGCCATCCTGACGGATTGACCTTTTGATCATGTATGACTTTGAATCTCATATTTTTCACTTAGCTATATTATATGATATAAATATGTGTTCATGTGACTGTGGTAAAATATGGACACAGATTACAGCAGGTGAACATTGGCCTTTTCCGGCCACAGGCCATCCACCTATCAGAAGGTAAAGGATAACCCTGAAATACATCATTTCTCAGTAACATCAGAGTTTAAGTAGCCCTGAGGACACCCTGATAATGGAGTTGTGGACCCTAAATCTATCTGACAATAAAAGTATTTCACTTTCCGGGCATGGTGGTACACGCCTTTAATCCCAGCACTCAAGAGGCAGAGGCAGGCAGATCTCTGTGAGTTCAAGGCCAGCCTGGTCCACATAGTGAGTTCCAGGACAGCTGGGCTACAGGGAGACCCTGTCTCAAAAAGACCAAAAAAAAAAAAAAAAAAATAGTATATTGCTTAAGGCATTCAGTTTGTGTTACCTTATGATGAAAGTGATATAAAACTAATAAGAGTATCAAAGTCTCACATTAAATTATGCCCTTTTAAACACTAATTTCAGCAAAAATTAGAAAAAATATGATTAAGGAAATGATTTAAAAAGATGATTAAGGAGACTATGGAAGCTCAGAGGCAGCCACAAAGCCTGAAGATGTTACTACCTTAAGACATTGTTACAGTTGTTTCTATTTGACTCCTCCACCCCAGCCTGTGAAATGTACTCATCTCCAACTGGTTAAGTTTTAACTATCAGCTACTTAATTGCCAGTGGAATTTATCCCCATACTGTTATTTTATTCATCCCCCCCTTCTAAATTTTGTGTATGCCTTATTATTATTTATTTATTTATTTATTCTTTTTGAGACAGTGTCTCCCTGTAGCCTCAGCTAGCCTGTAGCACACTATGGAGACCAGGCTGGCCTTCAACTCACAGACATCCACCTGTCCCTGGCTTCTGAGTGCTGTGTTTAAAGGCATGGGACACCATGCCTGGCATATGAAAAAAAAAAAAAGAGTTGGTATGCCTCACTTTTTGATAAGAGGTCTATGAAATAAACATCTGAATGTGAGATGTGTGGTATCTTGAGTTATGCACTGACCTTAGCAAGATATAAGAAATGACAAACACTTGATTCCTTAGATTATTTCATAAAAGGGGTGGAACTATGTTCTCCAACTTGAAACAAACTCACTGTTCCATAATATGATTCAGTACTGAAGAAATAACCTGGAGCAAGAGTTCCAATATGAACAAATTAGAGAAGTTAAACTGATGTTACTGTGTATGAGGGACAAAAGGAAAGGCAGTAAGGAGATGAGATTTATTCACACTAGAGTTACTGGGGCAAAGCAAAAGAAGGTAAGGAAGTCAGACACCCACAGTGAGGAGGAAATCTGAGTAAGTTTGAGAGAGCAGAAGCGCCACCAAGAAGAAGCTCATCAGTTGCCAGGTTCTGTGCCAAGCTCTTGTTGCTATGTACAGAAATCTAGAATTCACTTCTTGAGAAACAAAGGAGAGGATTTAAATTCTATTTGTCGTGTGAGGCCTCTTGTCAAATCTTTGCTCCTAAAATGGGGATTAGCAACAAGGAAGACCATAAGTAGAAAATATCACAAGCATCACTTCATCTATGGGTAAGTCATTCAAGAGTTCTATTCTAAAGAGAGAAGCACAAATCATTAGTAGATGAATAGACATACCTCCTCTAATTCTTTACCAACTACTCACATGTGGAGAGTGGCAATTCTCTTTATTATTTCCTAATCTTCTCTATTGGATTAGGTGACTATAAACAGGATTGCAGGATTGAATGTGGTAAATACATTCAAGTAAGAGTGAGACTGGGTAGTGATTGGATAGAAATTCATGAATTTCTGGATAAAAGATGGCACTGGATAAAAGATGGCACAAGACAGTCACCTCATAGTCTCCATTATTGTGACCTATACCACTGTTTGAATGAAAATGTCGTATTCTTTCAGGAGTTCTGGGCTGTCAGATCATTATAAGAGTAATATAAAATTGTCTGGCTTAATTTTTCTCCCAATTTTTCCTGTTACATTCTTCCAGAGTAAGTTCAAGAAGGAAATTCTGACATGCCATGTTGCTGCAATCTCAATAGCGCCACAATAGTAACAAATTTTTCCTTTACCACACAAATCTGTATAATAATTGTCAGAGTTTTTCAAAGCATTCAGGGATAAAGACTCATTCTGCCAGGATTTTAACAGTAATTTCAGGATATTGTCATCAAATGATCATTTATCGATCCTTTTAATTCTGGGGGCTCTTGGCATTCTGTTTTCTTACCTCACAGATTTTCCCAAGCACTCAGTCACTTTTGTCACCTTCAAGATGAGAATAATGTCTCCTGAGATAGCTCAGTTGGTAAAGTGCTTTGCTCTACGATCATGAAGACTTGCATTCAATGCACAACACACTTCCTTTTTATTTTATTTTATTTTTTATCAATATATTTGTTTTACATGATTAGAAGAAACATTTCAATACAGCTTTAACATATTCAGTAACACAATCCAGAGCAAGGACGCATCTCTTTCAAAAGTGGCTGTAAATTTTTAGGTCCACAGTTGAATTAATACAGTTATACAATATTGACCTCAGTAAAAACCCTATAAGACATAAAATTGAATTTTTTAACCTTTAAAAAAGATCTCAATTTCATTTTAAAATATGCTATTTCCTACAGAAAGACTCAGCTTTAATGCTACTAACACTTAGATTTTTGCAATTTTTAACACATTTTTCCAGAAATATATTGAAGCAGGTTACATAAAAATATATGTACAATGAAGTTCAAGGGGATGCAATGTAGGAATAAGAAATGAAAGAACAAAAGATTTGCCAACATGGGAAATAATGAAGGTTTCCATTGTTCTTTTTTTTTTTTTTTAAATCCTAATGAGTTATTGGATTGCTAACAGAGCATAGGGTGGGGTTTTATTTACAGAAGAATGGGCACTCCCTCATTTATGGCTGAGGTGGAGTTTTCACTCAAATGTAGATCCTGTGACTTCCTGCCAGCTGCATAAAATATGGAGAAAGGTGCCTTATGGTATTCTCAGCTTACATATCCTTAGCCCCTCCCCCACATGCATCTGAGGTTGACTGATTGGGTGGGAGGGGTAACTGTCTCCCCCGCTGATTCCTTGATGAGCCTGGGAAGGAGGTGTGAGTATAGCTTGCTGGCAGAGGTTGCAGGACACTTCCATTTAACATTCCATCACTTTTTCTGTCTCTTACATTCTTTCCACCAACCTCTTCAGCAAAAGTCCTTAGCCTTAGCTGGGGTGTTAGGTGGGATGATCTTCTTCCCGTTGAGGCAAGGCACTGAACTTTCAGGTCTCTGCATCATCAGCTTTCCATGGCTCTTAGTTCAGTGGGATTCCATTTATGAGTTTGGTGCTAGGATCCACAAATGAGGGAGAACATAGGTCTTTTGTTTTATGAGTCTGTTACTTCACTTAGTATAATAATTTCTAGATCAATCCATTTACCTGCAATTTCCTTATTTCATCTTTCTTTACTGCTGAGTAGAGTTCCATTGTGGGAATGTACCACATTTTCATTAATCACTCATCAGTTGAGGGGGACACATGTACTCACACACACAACTTGCAAACACACAAAAACATATACCTGTATATACACTCAAGAAATAATGAAGATAATAATGGCAAATAAAAACAAAAGTAAATGAGATTAATGTTCACTCTGAAATATGTTTCTTGCTACTTACATGTAATGGCAAATCAAAGTCTAAAACAAATTTCCAATCCTCTATTAAATAAGCCTTAATGAATTTTATTGTAGATAAAGTAATTACTTTGATAATTCACAGTGTCCAGTGCCTTGACAATGGAAATTTAGAAGGATTTCAGGAAGATCAAGTAATGACTTTTTCCATGAAATACATGTAAGGACTATGAGAAAAGGCAGTGAATGTATTTTATTTATTTATTTTTATATTTTTATTGAATTTGTGTGTATTTTTTCTTTTAAGTAAATAATTTATTGAGAATTTCATACATGTGTGTCAGGTGTTTTGATCAAATCCCTGCCCACTCCCTCCCGTTCAACTCCTCCCAAACCTCCCCATCACTTTTTTCTGATGACTTCATGTACTTTCTTCTTTGATTTAATAATTTTTTATGGGGCTTTTGACTATTCTAACATTCCCACCTCTGAAGAGGTAACCCTAAAATCTTTTAAGGACAATTTGTGTGTATTTCTTACAGAACATCATAATCATCTTTATACTCCCTTCTTCATTGGCTCTTCCTGTAACCCTCCTCCTGTCCACTGCATTTCATGCATTCTGTCATTGATGTTAAGATTTTTTGAGTCAAGGTAGTGTCCCCAAATGTCCCTTAGTGCAATTCATCCACCAAGGTCTAGTCAACCTGTCTAGGGTCCCTCTTTTTAAGAAGATTAGCTTTTCCTCATCTAGCAGTAATCACCTGTCAAAAGTTCTCCACCCAAGGTTGGGGCCTGCTGCCCATTTCCAAAGTTCTATGTGGGCCTTTTGTCTCCTTGTATTTGAATAGGTCTTGTGCATATTGACACCATTGCTGTAGGTTCATATGAGGATGGTATCAAGAGCCTGTAAGACTTATTTCCATATGGCTGTGCACCTCCTCTCCTGGCTCTTACTGTCTTTCTGCCCCTTCTTTCACAGTGGCCCCTGAGCCCTGGGTAGGTAAAGCTTAATATAGGAGTCCTGTCCAAGGCTCTTCACTCTTCCAACTCTAATTCTCTATGCTTTGTCTGTGTCCTTTCGTGTACACGTACTTCTATTGTATATGGGAGCTTTAGTTGATGAGAGTTGAGAGATGCATGAGTATTCTCTCTACCCCTTATTCTACTATGTTCCATGAGTCTTGGATGTAGGGTTCCCTTATAATGTGTCACCTAAGATTGGGAATTTCAGACAATCTCTGTGTGTGACCAACTGTGGAGTTCTATAACAGTAGCCAACTGTTGCAAGAATGTATATCTCTTTTAACTTATTCAAATTATTTATCATTAGAAATTGAAAAAAAGAGTGACTAATACTTATAGGAACTGTTGGAAACTGAGTACTGCTGGATGAGGGAGAGTAGAACTTCTTTACAGTCTCAGGATAGGCTGACTACACCTCAGTGAATGAACTTGCAATGAAAGACACCTGGATACAAATGCATGACTGGATAGGACATAACATATATGACAGAATGCATGAGGTTTAGGGGGTACAATTGGGGGTATAGATGAGAGCGGGTGTATAAATTTTGTTAAGACCTATTGTGTGAAATTCACATAACTCAACAAAAATATTAATGAAAAAAACCCTTTCTTCACCCAAGGACTTTTGGTGATGCAGCTATCTGTGTGTGATTTCTACTCTTGTTAGTAATTCATTACCTCTACTCCTGTAAGTACCCCAATAAACTCAGTGGTTCACCAAAAGAATTTCTTCATGTTAAGGAAGATACATTTCAGCTTTTCATTAATATTTTTTGTAATGATTTGCAATTTTTAAACGTGAATGTGGTGCATTTGTGTTCAAATCCACTTCCCTTTTGCTACTCTCCAACTTATCTCCTATCTCCCTAACTCTAGTCCTTCCAAGCATCATGTGACCTTTAAAAAAACACACTGAATTCATTTAGAGCTACTTGTATGTGTGTGGGTACCACGTGTAGCCTCTCACAGGCTACATCCCTCAAGAGATCTGACCCTTCCTCCATCAGCAGCCATCAATTGCCAATAGCAACTCAACTAGTGGTGGGATTTCATGAGGCCCTCCCCTGTACATGCTGGGGTTTTGGTTGGTTTGATCTTCTGCTGGTTTTGTGTATACAGTCACAGTTTCTCTCAGTTCATGTGTACTAAGACACTATTATGAAATAAATTTGCTTGCTTGAATGAGTAGTGTCTCCCAGTAGGCTCAAATATTTGAATATTTGGCCCAGGTTTATGGTGCTGTTCGTGGAGGCATTCGTATTCTCTCCACTTGTTCCTCTATGTTCCATGAGCCTTAGGTGTAGAGGTTCCATTGTAGATGCATCACTTATGGTTGGGCATTTCATAGACAATCTCTGTGTGTTGACCCATTGTGTAATTATCTCTGTCTGTTGCAAATGCAGCTTCTTTGATGAGTGGTCACTGGTATACTTGTCTGTAAGAAGAAGAATTCATATTTTGCACATAGTAAAAAAATACATTTTCCTAGATATGAGACAGCCTTAGGGTTTTCTCTAAGCTCTGAGACCTCTCCAGTCTTGTGTATTTGGCTATGTTTATAGTATCTACATGAGCTTCTTCCCACTGAATGGGCTTTTAAATGCTGGTAAGTATAAAGATAATGGGGAATGGTCACACAATGATTTAGGAATGCAAATTGAGACAGATACTATTATGGATAAGACAGAATTGGCCTAAAACAAGATAACTAGCTGGGGAAGAAGCTCAACTTAGATCTCTTGTCTTTCATGTTCCATC
Source organism: Nannospalax galili (assembly GCF_000622305.1). Taxonomy (NCBI): domain Eukaryota; kingdom Metazoa; phylum Chordata; class Mammalia; order Rodentia; family Spalacidae; genus Nannospalax; species Nannospalax galili. The sequence continues at coordinate 4,824,704 of NW_008355790.1, forward strand.
CTGGATTTGATCCTCAACCCTGCAAAGCAGCTAATAAGCAAACAAACGTCCCTAAAACTGGAACAATCAGGTAGCCTGAAAATCTCACTATGGGAATGGATATATGAACTAAATGAAACCAGTGTGTTGAAGATATGCCTGTTTCGTGTTTCTTCTCATGCTTCTTGTGGCAATATTCATGATAGCCAAGAATGGAATTCACCCTGATGCTCAGCAGCGTATGAAAAAATAAAGAGTATGGGTTATGCTCGCACAATGGCATGCAACCAGTTGTGAATAAAATATCATGTGCAAAGCCATTGATGAGTCTGGGGGACACCAGTGAAGTGAAATATGTCAGTCACCAAAAGGAGAGTATGGCATGACCTCAGGGAGGTAATCAAGCTTTCATCACACAAGTTGAGAGTAAAAGAGTGGTTACTAGATTTCAGGGAGAGAAGATGGTGGGGAAAGTGTGGTAGGCAGAGGCAAGGTTACGTTAGAAGATGGAATACTTTCTCATACTCTTGCACTATATAGGGAACATAGATATTGATAATATGTTTCATATTTCAAACAGTAGGTAAAAGCAGTTTTGAATGTTTTCATTCAAACAAATGATAATTATTTCAAGTGACAGGTATCCTATTTACTTGTGCTGGTTACTTTTCAATTTGTGTGTGAATTCACATTTGATGATGCAAATATGCACAATTGTGTGTCACTGTAACATGGAGAATAATGATAAGGAATTGAAGCTTTCCCAAATATGTGCTACACCTATATAGTTCTGTGCACGGTGCAGGATGTAGAGCATTGGACTTTTTCTCTGAGCAGAGTTTCTCTCCTTTCATGAGCCAAAGCCAATCCTCAGTCATGTGCAGCTCCAGCTTGTGCTCCAATGATAGAGAAGAACATAACTCAATCCACTTCAGGATGGTTTTCTTTTTTTTTTTTTTTTCATACAAAACTCAACTGTATTTCTATACACTACCAATGAAAATCTAGAAATGAAATTCAGAAAACAATTCCATTTATAATAGTATCAAAAGGACTAAATACATAGGAAAATAATGAAAGACGTGCAGTAACTGTACATAGAAAACTGTGATGCATCACTGGAAGAAGTTAAAGACCTAAATAAATGGGAAGACAGCTATACCACAAGTTGAAAGTCTTTACAATATTAAGATAATTCTCAAATTGCTGTGCAGATTCAACACAATCCCTACCAAAATCCCATGTACTCTGTGTTGCCAATGTGGTCAACATAATTCTAATAATACCTAACAGATATGGAGACAAGAAATCCACATGGAAGTGAAAACCAAAATCATCTTATAAAGGCAGGACAAAGGTGAAGGACTCACACAGCTCAATTAACCAGTTTACTACAAAATTAGCTTTATCTAGACAGTGTGATTCTGGCATAAACTCAATAGGAATATAGATTAATGGAAAAGAATTGAAGGCCAGACACTAGATCTCTGATGGACTGATTTTTCAACAGGGCACTAAAGTAATCTAATCAGGAGAAAACAGTCATTATTGGGATTACTAGAAACTCACATGCAAAAGAATCAAGTTGTACCTCATACCAGATGTAAATATTAACTAAAAATTGATTGTATATCTAAATGTATGAGCTAAAACTCTTTTTTTCTTCTTCTTTTAAAAATATTATTTATTCAGATTTTCATACATGTATATAAGGTGTTTTGATCAAATCTATGCCCACTCCCTCTTCTCCAACTCCTCCCATATCTCCTCATCACTTTTTTCTGATATCTTCATGTACTCTTTCTTCTTCTTTGATTTATTTTTTTAATGGGGCTTTTTGCTACTCTAACATTCACCCCTCTGAAGAGGTAACCCTAAAATCTTTCAAGGATTAGGTAAAAGCTCCAAAATGCTTTCAACATTTTTGGCCTTTGGAATGGAGTCTGTTGCTAAGAGGCCCAAAGACATTGTGACTTTTAGCAAGAAACTGGCTACTTTTCTTTGGGGTCTTTTTGCCCTAACTGCCTAGCCAGTTCCTACCTCGTATTCTTATCACATCATCCTCTGAAGAAGTTACCCAAATTGCCAATAGGGAATTGGAACAGGGAGGCAGGGTGAGACATTTGCATCACCCTGCAACTGGGTCATTCTAAAAGACACCCAAATTGCATAACTCTTATCTCTAAGGGGAAAAGAAAGTCCTTGAATTGTGAATAGGAGATGTGAAGGAGAAGTAAAGGCAAGAGTAAT
>NW_008355790.1:4827081-4829041 GCF_000622305.1 Nannospalax galili
TTTTGTCTTCCAAGGCTGGACTCTAGAGTGATGGATTCAGGATTTGCTTTCAGGCATTTTGATAGCTGTTGGAGTGGTTAACATCAGTGTCAGTTCCCTCTCAAAGGCTTCTAGATGGGAGGAGAAAACAAATTTATCCATCATTTTAGAACAATAGCAGATTGTCTCTCTTAGGTACAGGTGGGCATTGCAGTATTGCAGACCAAGATTTGAAGTCTTACATCTGACCAGCGCTTTCTGATTAGAAACAAAATTATCAATGAGAAATAATTGTCTAACTTTTTATATGGACTTAAGTCTAATGTCTGGGAAGTGTAATCCCTTGAACTCTTAAAGCAATATACTGATGACTTTGTTTTTAGGTTATAACTTTCCTTTTAGGTGTTTAAGACCATAGAGTTGACCCAAATAAGTCAATTTATTTTTACACTTTAGGTCATTTGAGGACCTGTTCCTCAGGGGTCACATGAGCTTGGGAGGAACTCCTGGCTCCTTTTTTTTTTTTTTTTTCTAGTTCCAACTATGTAAAGATAAGTCAAAGGTCCTGCTCAACCATGGCTGGCTTCACTTGGAAGCATGGAGATATTTCCACTGAGTTGACCCTCCTCTTTGTAGACTGGACACTGGTTCAAGTCCATCTTGTGGGGTCTGCAGGGCCTCCTTGAACAAGAGGACAGGTAACTCACCACAGTTACAGAACATTTTGAGAGATGTTCCATAGCACTCTGGAACTTATTTGACCTTGGAGGACAAGGGGCAAAACCTTTCCTTTAAGTCCCTCCAACCAGATTAGTATAGGCCTCAAAGTATGGCTGACAAACATCCAATAAGTTTAGTTCCACCAGTCTGGTACTTTTAATTACTATGTGCTATGTAGATAAAGCTTGGGTAAAAAAGCAAAATACTCTCAGATATACCTTGACTAGATATACATTTGGTTCCATAAACTAGTTGACTAAAATATGATCTTAGAAATTTTAAGACTGTGTATATTTGCTTAGGCTTTTTCATTTTTTCTATTTTGGAAAATATTTTCATTCCCATATCCTTTTAACATCTTTTACATTCTCATTTTCTTTTCCTTTCTTTCTTTTTTTTTTTTTTTAAATAATTAAGAGACACAAGAGCATTAATAAATACATTTTCCATCTGTTGTGAGAATTCTTTTCCTGGGGAGAATAAGCAATTCTTATTCCCTTTTAAGGTTCTAGTGTCAAGCCAAAGTTTGATTAAAGTTTTACTGGGGAACCAATGAATTTACTGAGCTTACTTACAGAGATAACTGAGGGGTTGCTGAGGTGTATGAATGACCTCCTAAGGGTATACACACTGGAAAGCCTAACCCTAACCCTAACCAAGCATGGGTCAAACCTTCTCTTCCTAGCCTTCCCCAGATCCAGGAGACCATGTGTGATTAAGGCCAAATTACATACAGTTGGCTGGGAAGAGTGGCTGGATACTCTGGTAAGGGTCCAATGATTATTCTTTGCCCTTCTTTAATGAAGGATCACAATCACCAACAAGCCTAATTGTGGTGGTGTCTAAACACCACCAGCCACAGCTGAAGTCATGATGATGATACTTGTTTTATACAGAAGAGACTGCCATAAAGCATCATCTTATTACAAGGACATGGAATTTAAAAGGATTTGGTGCTTTGATCCACAAATGAGGGAGAACATATGTGTTTTATTTTTCTGAGTCTGTGTTACTTCTACTTAGTATAAGTTTCTAGATCCATCTATTTACCTGCAAATTTCTTTACTGCTGAGTAGAACTCCATTTTGTAAATACACCACAATTTTATTAACCAGTCATCAGTTGAGGGGCACTTAGGTTGCCTTCATCTCTTAGCTATTGTGAAAAGAGTAGCAACAAACATGGTTGTACAAGTGTCTCTACAATAGGATGAGTCCTTTGGGTATATGCCAAGGAGTGGTGTAACCGGGTCATAGGGTAG
>NW_008355790.1:4829092-4836350 GCF_000622305.1 Nannospalax galili
TATAAGGTGTTTTGAACAAATCCATGCCTACTCCCTCCCCTCCAACTCCTCCCATATCTCCCCATCACTTTTTTCTGATAACTTCATATGCTCTTTCTTCTTTAAATTTTTTTAAATGGGGCTTCTGGCTACTCTAACGTTAATGGATGTTACAGCATTAACATATTCAATAACATTTTCCAGAGGAAAGATACATCTCTTTCAAAAGTGGCTGTAAATTTTTAAGTTCACAGTTGAATTAATACAGTTACACGATATTGTACTCAGTAATATCCCTGTAAGACATAAAATTGAATGTGTTTTTAACCTTTAAGAAAGATCTACATTTCATTTTAAATATACTGTTTCCTACAGAAAGACTCATTTTTAGTGCTACTAACAGATATTTCCACATGCATCTCTAATCTCTATGTATCTGATTATTTCTAGTCACAGTCAGTTACACTCAGATCCTTGGCACCTGAATATGAATATAAAGTCATCAGGTAGATTTCAATGGTAATATTTATCACCTCTACTAATTAACATGAGGTAAATTTTTATGCTTCCTCCTCAAATATAACTAATTTTTTGATTTGCTCTTTGTGTGTGTGTGTGTGTTTGTGTGTATGTGTGTGTGTATCATACAAAACATTCCAAACAATCTTATTCATCTCTGTATCCACTTCCCAAATGGCACCCTCCCATAGCACCCCTGACTGGAGCCCATATACTCTGTCATCCCTGTTACTGTCCACTGTGTTGTTGGTGTCCCCAGCCATTCCCCAGTGATCTAATTTTTTTTTACAGCAATTATGAATGGGAGCATTTCCCTGTATTCTTTCTCCAATTGCTTGTTATTGGTATATAGAAAGGCTACTGATTTTTGTAGACTGATTTTACAGCCTGCCACTATACTGAAATTGTTGCTCAGTTCTAGAAGTTTTCTGATGGAACTTTTGGAATCTCTTAGGTATAGTATCATATCATCTACAAAAAGTGATAGTTTGACCTCTTCTTTTCCAGTTAGTACTCTTTTAATTTCCTTCTCCTGTCTTATTGCTTGTGGGAGACAGGCTTGAGCCTAGGATGAAAGTCTTAATGACAGCCATACAGCAGGCCTGAGGCAATGACCCGACCGGTGGAGCCACAAGGAATGCCTCATGACATTTGCTCCCATTGGCAGATCATGAGACTGATGCCTAGAGCTTGCCACTCCCTAATCACACCCTTGGAATCCAAAATTGCAAAACTTAGATTTTGCAACAGTCAGGGTCACATGGTTTCCAGGAATCCAGGCTCTGTAATCTGAAACCCAGTATGCTAATGAGGCATCCTACCCGCTATTCTGTGATAGGACGTTAAGTCTGTTGTGCTAATAGAACGCTAAACATGTTATGCTAATATGGTATCCTACTTGCTGTACTGTGATAGGATGCTAAACCTGTTATGCTAATAAGGTATCCTACTTGCTGTGCTGTGATTGGACCACTATCCCTATATAAGCTTGTGCCTTCCTGCAATAAACGAGACCTGTGTCACAGAACCTGGTCTCCTATATCTGAATGTGGCTCCGCTGACACAGTCTCCTCACCAGCCCTTGTGTCCGGGACCATGCAGAAGTGGCAACAACAGGAGGCAGCACAGGGCAGGCAGAAGAGCGGCCTCAGCCCACAGCAAGTGGAGGAGCAGCCTTGATGCCCATGAGAATGAAGGAGCGGCCACCACTGGTGGTGACTGCAATTGCTCTAGCAAGAGTTTCAACCACTATGTTGAAAAAGGAGTGGAGATAGTGGACATTCTTTTCTCATTCCTGATTTTAATGGGAATGCTTCCAGTTCTTCTCCATTTAGAATGATGTTGGCTGTGGGTTTGTTGTATATAGCTTTAATTATGTTGAGGTGTGTTCCCTCCAGTCCAGTTCCCTCTAGGTCATTGAATATAAATGCATGCTGAATTTTGTCAAAATCCTTTTCTGCATCTATTGAGATGGCCATGTGGTTTTTGTCTTTGAGTCCATTTATATGACTAATGATATTTATTGACTTGTATATATTGAACTATCTCTGCATCTCTGGAACAAAGCCTACTTGATAATGGTGAATGATGTTTTTGATGTGTGTCTGTATGCAGTTTGCAAGTATTTTGTTGGGAAATTTTGCATCTATGTTCATTAAGGATATGGGTCTATAATTTCCTTTTTTGGTTGTGTCTTTACTCAGTTTGGGTATTAGAGTGATGCTGGCTTCATAGAAGGAATTTGCAAGTTTTCCCTCAGTTTCTACCATTTTGAATAATTTAAGTAGTATTGGTTGGAGGTCCTCTTCAAATGTCTGGTAGAATTCTGCTGTAAATCCATCTGGCCCTGGGCTTTTTTCATTGGGGAGGCTTTGTATTACTCTATCAATTTCCTTATATGTTATGGGTCTGTTTAAACTGTTGATCTCTTCTTGGTTTAACTTTGGTGGTTCTCTTGCTTTTAGATATCCATCCATTTCTTTTAGATTTCCAAATTTAGTAGCGTATAGGTTTTCAAAATATTCCCCTATAATCGTCTGGATCTTTTGGGTGTCTGTTGTAGTATTTCCCCTTTCATATCTGATTTGGATTTTCTCTTCTTTCTTTTGATTCACTGGGCTAGGTGTCTGTTTATCTTGTTTTGCCTTTCAAAGAAACAGCTCGTAGATTTATTCATTCTTTGTACTGTTTTCTTTGTTTCAATTTCATTAATTTCTTCTCTGATTTTTGTTATTTCTTTTATTCTGCTGGGTTTGGGTTTCATTTGTTCTTGCCTTTCCAGAGTCTTGAGTTACAGTGTTAGGCCATTTATTTGGGCTCTTTCTAATTTTTTATTATAGGCACTTAGAGCTTCTTCTTAGGACTTCTTTTAAAGTGTCCCGGGGATTTTGTTGTGTTGTATTGTCTATTTCATTGAATTCCAGGAATTTTTTAAAATTTCTTTCTTAATTTCTCCTTTGACCCACTCTTTGTTTTGGAGTGTGTTGTTTAATTGCCATAAGTTTGTGCAGTGACAGGGCGTTGTCCAGTGTTGATTTTGAGCTTTATTGCATTATGGTCAGATACAATGCATGGAATTATTTCAATATGTTTTGGATTTGTTGAGGTTTGTTTTGTGGTCAGTTTTTGAAAAAGTTCCATGGGGTGCTGAGTAGAAAGTACGTTCTTTGGTGCTTGCATAGAATATTCAAAAGATGTCTGTTTGGTCCATTTGATGTATGGTGTCATTTAATTCAGCTGTCTCTCTGTTTATTCTTTGTCCCGTTGACCTGTGGACCTGTGACCAATGGAGTCAGTGGGGTAATGAAGTCCCCTAGTATTACTGAGTTGGGATTAATCTGTGTCTTAAAGTCCTGTAGTGTTGTTTTTATGAATTTGGGTGCACCAGAGTTTGGTGCATATATGTTAAGGATTGTAATATCTTCTCGGTTCACTATTTCTTTGATCAGAATGAAGTGACCCTCCTTATCTCTTCTGATTAGTTTTTCTTTGCAGTCTATTTTGTCAGATATTAGAAGTGCAATCCCTGCTTGTTTCTTCTATTTGCTTGTAATATTCTTTTCCATCCTTTTAACTTGAGGTAGTGCCTGTCCTTGAAGGTGAGATGGGTTTCTTGCTGACAGCAAGGAGATGGATTTTGTTTCTTAATCCATTCACTTAACTTGTGTCTTTTGACTGGAGAGTTCAGTCCATTGATATTTAAGTTTATTACTGAAAGATACGTATGGGTTGCTGTCATTTTGAGTGATATTTGTGTTCTTTGTCTAATTTTGTGTTTTCTCAATTATACCTTTATTTATTTTCCTTCACTGTCTCTGGGGTATAGTTGTTTCTCACGGCTCTCTGTATTGCTTCAAGTATTTTTTGAAGAGCTGGTTTCATGGACATGTATTCTTTCAGGCTATTTGTGTCATGGAAGATGATTCTTTCCCCCTCAGCTATAATAGACTTTTATTTTGGATATAATCAACTGCTATCTAATTGGACTTAAGGCCCACTCAATAGGAGGCAATAGGTAGGTGCTCAAAGGTGGAAGATATAGGAGGACAGTAGGTTCAATTCAAGGCCAGCCTGGTACTTATTTAGTCTTGTCTTTTTTTTTTTTTTTTTTTTCTCCTTTTTTTTTTAGTGCTATTTGTGTTCTTTGTCTAATTTTGTGTTTCCTAGATTATACCTTTATTCTTTCATTGCCCCTGGGTATAGTTGTTTCTCTCTCTGCTCTCTGTATTGCTTCAAGTATTCTTTGAAGTGCTGGTTTTTTGGACATGTATTCTTTCATGATTTTGTGTCATGGAAGATTTTTCTTTCCCCCTCAACTAGAATAGACATTTTTGCTGGGTAAAGTATTCTGGGCTGACATCTATTGTCATATAGAACTGGAAATACTTTGGTACAGACTCTTCTGATTTTCATAGTTTGCACTGATAAGTCAGTTGTAATTCTGATGGGCTTTCCTTTGAATGTGGCTTGTTATTTTTCTTTTGCTGCTTTCAGTATTCTCTCTTTGTTATGTCGTGGGGAGTTTCTTTTCTGATTCTGACTATTTGGTATTCTATGTGTTTCCTGTATTTGTATGGGGATGTCTTTATTTTGGGGAAATTCTCTTCTACAATCCTGTGTAAGATCTGATCAACACCATTAACCTGAAATTCTTCTCCTTCCTCTATTCCTATGATCTGTAGATTTGGTCTTTTCATGGTGTCCCACAACTCTTGCATATTTTATTCCTGAGTTGTTTTTTTTTTTTTTTTAAATTTTCCATAATCTTTGCTTCAGTGGTCCAGTTCTTCAATTTTATCCTTCAGTGTTGATATTCTGTTTTCCATTTCATTCATTCTAGTGGTGAGGCTTTCCCCTGTTGTTTCAAGTTGCCTTACTGAGTTTTGCACATCCTTCTTCATTTCTGCCTGAGTTTTCATCAATGTTTCTCTTTTGTGAATTCATTCAGACGTTTATCCCTATCTTCTTTACTCCTTTGATTTGTTTGTGTGTTCTTTAAATTCGTTGAATTCCTTGATCATGTTTGTGACTGTTCTTTTAAATTTAGTGTCCTGGATTATCTCTAGGGGCTTCTCCTTGTAGAATTCTTCTATAGGAGTGTGGAGTTTGGTGGGGACATAGTGTTTTGGCTTTCCATTTTATTATTCTTTCCTTGTAATGGTGGCATGTGAATTTTTTTGTTGTTGTTTATGATTCTGTTATGAGAATTAAGTTGAAGTATGCTTCTGTTTGTATTATTTGTGTACCTAGGTCCTTTCATTATTGGTTATGTAAAGCTGGTTGGTACAGGTTTCTTGTTCTCCCAGGTTTTATTTTGGAGGGACCTGATGGCTTCAGATCAGCTATCCAGGAGCACCCATAGAAGCCCAAGTAAGGTTCCAGTCGGGTACACTCAGGCTTCTTTCCTACTAAGGTTTGGACCCATGTTAGCAGGAACTCAGAGAAAATTTGGGAAATTTCATAAGGCAGGGGAAGGGGGGATGATGTGGGACTCTCAGTTGGTCTGCTGTGTTTTTAGCCCCTATGCCAGAGGAAGGTTAGAACTGGCACTCTCTGGTGGTCTGCTGTGATCACAGCCACTACATTGATGGAGGTTGGAACCACCCTCTCAGGCTGTCTGCTAAGATCTCAGCCTTAGCCTACCAAAGCCTGGTCTGCCCAGGGGCCTACGGAAGGGCCTCAGGAAATCCCAATTAGGGGAATGGGTATGGCACAATTAGGGGAAGCTCACCCCCATACAGAGGCAGGCTCTGGGTGCTCTCAGGCAGTCCCCTGCATTCTCAGCCCCTATGCCAAAGGGAGGCCAGAATCCAGCACTCTCTGACAGTCTGCTGAGATCACAGCCACTACATTGATGGAGGTAGAAGCCCACCCTCCCAGGATGGTTTTCTACAGTGGAAATAGGATTTAATTTAGTTATCCTTTTGAACCCCTGCTCCCATATGCCATTAAAATATGGTTTAAAAAGTATAATTGAGATTTTTTGAATTTTATTTCCAATGAAAAAAGAATGGCAAAAAACTATTGCCCCCCAGCATTGGCTTCCAAATATTTTCATGAAACAAGATCACAAAAAGTTGTGTGGCTAGACCTACTATTTTGCGTTACAAATTTTAAGGAACTACTATCCAAGATTAAACTATGCCTACACACTAATAAAGGGCAATGGTTAGTCTGACTTCATCATAGTTCTAAACTGAGCAATGTAGATCACTCAGAGTTTACTTCCACACTGAGCACACACTGCTGAGAGAAACAAGAGTGGTTGAATAGAATATGCAGCTTCTCTACTAGGACAGTGATTTGTGGGAAGACTCTGAGGAGACTGCATACCCACCTTGGTTCTGAATCCTCTGGAATTTGGTGGAAGAGGAAGTTCATACAAACAGTTCTCCCAGGTTTCCAGACTCACTCTGGTTCACTCAGGGGCCAGTTCTACTGGAGAGGAATTGCAAGGAGGACACAATCCAGAAGCTCCTTCTCAACACAGGACAAAGTAGAAGGAAAAGGAGAGGTTGTTTTGGAACTGACAAGATACCTGTTAGGGTCTGTGACTCGATGGGTCCCCTCCAGATAACAAATACACGGGATTGGAGATGTAAAAATCAAGCAGAGTCTTTACTTTTCCAGCTAGCTGGGGTCGACCGGCTTCCCAAGTCATGCAAGTCTGGTCAGAACGATCGACCCCCATTCAGTTTTAGGTACAGATTATATAGGCTCACATAGTCATTACACAAAAAGCATTCCTCAGCATACACTTTGATCAAACATCTTCTAAAAGCTATAGTTTCGGTTAAACATCTTTTCCAGGAAGGCTAGATCTGGTGTAAGCCTGGTGCAACTTCCCTCTCTTTGTTCCTTATCGGTTATCTGGTATGTGCAAACAGGCCTACAGGACACATTGTAAATCAACTGAGTCTGGGGTCCAGGGTCCAGGAAGGAGGTTTACAGCACTTCAATTCTTAGCATTTCAACTAGGTTAATCATCCATGTGTGGTAGATACAATCAGGCAGAACAGGCAAGGCTTAGCAAGTAAATCTAAATCAACATTTTAAACAGAGTTTTCTATCAAAATGCAGAGCTCTTACAGCAGTCATCAAGGTATTTCAATTTTTTTATTTTTCTTTTTTTTTTCCCCAACATCTATAATAGAATTTTTCAATCAATAAATAAGGCAGTTTATCTTCATGAGGTAATGTCTTAGTTTATTAGGTCAGCACAATGAAGTTCCATAGACTGGCTAGCCGAATGAAGAGATAT
>NW_008355790.1:4840154-4858719 GCF_000622305.1 Nannospalax galili
ATTTTTTTTCCAACAATACCGAATAAAAAGAGACACATCTGGAAGACCATGAGTTGGACCTATGCTTACAGAAAAGAGATTATCAGTTCATCTGAAAACAAATCAATAAACTGCTTAAAACAATGACAAGCATGAATGTGCGTGGACTTCATTTATTTAGTGGTAAATGCTTGTGACCCTAAAACAATGTGGATCCCCATGATTTTTTGCCTAGATACTTGTGATAATTCCTTTTCCAGGACCCTACAAACTAATGCATGAAGAAATTCCTGTACTATAATGCTTATCTTATAAAGTAGAACTTTTTTAACATGCAAATCGAACATGGATGGAACGCCTCTCTTTCAGGTCACTTTAGTTTCTTCAATTTTGTTTTCAGGTGATGTTTCAGGTTTCTTTTGGGGTAATTTCTTCCTCACAATGAAAGCAATTAAGAGAATAAGCAAAAATCAGAAAAGGAATTAAAAACAATTAGCATGTTCTTGTGCTTTCTTGCACCTCTGAATTTTGTTTTCCCAGGAGGTGGGCCACTGTCAACATTACCTCCGTGGCCTCTCATTGTACAGTCTGGTGGATTCCATTTTTTCATCACAGTAGCTGTGGTGTTTACTGTTGCAGACTCCTTTCTTACTGCACATCTTTACTGCTGAACAATTGCTTGTGAAAAAAGAGATACAGACCCACTTCTCAATAATTACAGTCATACTGCTCTCCTTCTTCAATGAAAGTATTCCCACACATATCCACTGCTGTAATAATTTGGTGTGTCATATCTACAGTCTCTGATGCTAAGGACGTTCATCATCTCCATATATATACAGTTACTGAATTTAACAGCATACACTTCTGATCTGACCTTTATGTACTTTTTATCCCCACATGTGCATGTTTTCATACCATGTCATACCCACAGTACAGCCCAGCATATATGTTATAGTGAATCTCAAGTTGATTTCCATTTTATCTGAACTAACTCCGTAGTTAGTATGTTGCCAACAAATTCCACCTTCACACATGTTCCCAAAATAGCTGCCAAATTCATACTTTACCTAAAATGAGTTAAGCACCAAGAGCTAACTCTTCCTCTTCCACTCACAAAATTATATTAGTACATTAAGAATATTCTTCTCTACTACCACTTGGTTTTCTTCATTCCATATCTCAAGTACAGTTAAAAATGACTTCTATGTGTATTTGAACAAAGAACCAATTAACTACATTGAGAGTTAATGTTGCATGTTGGGTAGTATTCGCCACATTCTTACTTTGATAAATAAATAGTTTGTTATCTATCACAAGAAAAACTTCTAGAATCCCTTCCTGGATCCACCAGCCAAGATAGTCACTTTGCATCAGAATGGAGTTAGGTGTCCCTTGAAGTTTTGTTTTCATGCTATTTCTTCATCTGTTAATGCATATCTCCTTGAGGGGGGTCATTGTGTGTCCTCAGTGCTCACCTTGTAAAGCAGATGGTCAAATGCAGAAGAAAAGCTCTTGGGCATGGTTTCATAAACAGTCTTTGATATGTAGTGTTCCTTGAAAGCCCCCCAATTGAAAAGTAATAGCAACCATGGATTCTGGGTCTTCATCCACATGGGCCTGGAAGTAGCAGTCATTATGATCAAAAGGCTGGTCCTCAAGGAGAACACCTTGGTCAGTGTAGGTGAACACAGACAAGTGTTGGGGGACCAAAAAGTTCTTGGGCTTTATAGAGATGAATTGCCTCTGGCTTTCAAAGTGCAAGCTATAATATAGCCTGCCAGGAGGGTTCTTGTCTCTACTAGGGTCAGTGACTCTCAAGGGTATCACCATTTCTGGGCACCTCTGTACTGAGCATGCACAGTGACCATTCTGAAATTAAGAGCAACATCCCAAACCAGGCTTCAGCAGAGAGGTCCACACAAGCTTCCAAGTCTTACACACAGTCATAATGTTCTAAAGAGAGCAGAGAGGAGCAGAAGAAGGCTCTGCTGTCCTGTCCTCGTTTGTCTTGTTGCATTTACAAAGAGCTGACCTTCAGTGATATGACTTCTGGCAGGGTTGATCCATCAGACCGGCTGGACTAAGAGAAACAGGAAAAAGAAGGGCAGACACAGGTGTGGGTACAATTTGATCAAGTCTGTAATAGACAACAGAAGGGTATGTGCAAAAATATACTAATATTTGGGCTAAGCCTAGCAACAGTTCACATGTATTTTCTGTTTAGCTGGAAACATTTTTCTGAAGAAATATGCATCTTACACCTGCCCATGATTTTAGTAAACCTCCCTTTTTTCTCACTATTGCTCTGTGTTCTTACTGTGCACCTGCCCTCAACAGCCCATAGGACCATCAGCTGACAACTTACATTTTCCCTGTTTTCCGAGTTATTTTTTTGAATTTTAATTACTGTGGATTAAGTCGCCAAACCAAAGATGAATTCCCTACCAAATGCACAGTTTGGATGCTCACTTCAGCCGTTGTCCTGTCACTGCCATAGGAGGCCGGGCACTTGTTTCTGTCTGAATGTTATTTTCTTCTCAAACTTTCACTTTCAATTATTTTTACTATTGGTTTATGTGAGTGTATGTGCAGGTGTGAATGTGCAGGCTTTGTGCATGCTCATGTGCTTGTGGGTATGTGTGTGCGTGGGCATGCGTGTAGAGGCCAGTGTTCATCCTAGAGTATGGATCTTCAGGAGACACACACCTTGCTTTTATATTGGCGTTTACATATTTCTACGTGTATGTGTGTTTGTGTGCTTGTGTGTGTGTGTGTGTGTGTGTGTGTGTGTGAGTGTGAAAAAATTCAACCTTAGGTGTCTTTCCTAAGCCACCATCTACCTTAGCTTAGACATAGAGTCTGTAACTGACCTAGAGGTCATTTAGAGAATAAGCTGCCTGGCCAGCTAAGCCAGTGATCTGCCTGTCTCTGACTCCTCATAGAATCTCCACTATGCTGCTTCCCTCACATGAATGCTAGGGGTCAAATTTGTTACTCAGGCTTGTGCAGCAGTTCCTCATTTATTAAACTCTTTCCTCTGTCCTATATCTTCATCTCTAAAATAATAAGTGTGCCTTGTTGCTTGGGAAAAAAAAACAAGTCACAGAAAAATGAAGAAAGTATTAAGAGCCCACCTTTGGAAAAGATGAGTGAAAGAGACATTTGAGGATATCATTATCAAAATTCTGAATTTCTGAGTTTCTGTCACCATCTTTTTTGATACACTTTTGCTAATTATTACAGAATGTAGATTTGTGATGAACTGGAGGATATTTATTACTAATATAAAATTGTCGAGTGTGTCAGTAGGAGTGTGTCAGAATTTACTACTAAAATTTAATCTCAAAGTAGATAATGAAAAAAGTGGGCAATTATTTGAACAATTCTTCCTTTTTCTCATTAATATTAATGTACACAATTATGACATAGTCCAACAGCTCCTGAGAAAGTAAAACATTTTCCTTCAAAATATGGTATAGTCCATAGTAAAGAAATATTCCTTTGACTGTTATATGCCAAATATATCAATTGCTTATTTCTCCCCATAGATTCCTTAAATTCCTCAATTGATATCCAGCTAGATTCACTGTCCCTTATAGTTTATTGAACATGTAAAACCTGTCTAGAATCACCAAACGAAGCAGAGATTAGGAGAAAATAAAAGGAGCTCTAATCCCAGAATTCTGAACAACTGGCTAAGAGTTATTGGATGTGTCTGTTCACCTACTAATTTTTCTCCTCCTCTCATTTAGAATGAAACTCTTGAGAGACTTACCAACAGGTGAAATGAAGCCCATGGTTCTTTGTAGTTATGGCCCCCTCAACAATCATTTGTAACACCCATCTTCAGAGCAAAGATTTTAATTTGAGATCTCACAGGAAAGAGGTCACATTATCTCCTTTGCTTCTCATGGACTCAGTTCTAGATTTATGTGCCTAGCAACAAGAGCGTCTGTGTCCACAGAACCTGGAAACTGATGAGCTTCTTCCAACATGCTTCTGCCATCTCAGTCCAACTAGCAGACTTCCTCTGCAATGTAACTGTCTGATTTCCTTACCCTGTTTGCTTTGCTCCAGTAATTGCAGTGTGAATATGCCTCATCTCCTTACTTCCATTTCTTTAGGTCTTCATACACAGTAAAATCAGTTTACCTTCTCTATTTTGTTCATAAGGATCTCTTATTCCAGGGTATTTTCTCTATATTGAACCATATCCTAGATTTCTCAAAGTATTTCAAATCCCAGATAATAGTCCTGTTACAAAATAGTCTGATGAATCAGCATTCTGTCATTACTTGTGTCTCTCAGAGGTCAATGACTTGCTCAGAGACACTGTATGTCTGCACACATGGATGCTTTTTCTAGTTCATAGAACTGTTATCAAAATGTAACACATGATCTGAAGTTGTAAGAGGAGGGATAAGTAGAATAAGAGTGTAGAGATAAATTCACTCTGCAATTAATGATCTGATCATTGAAAAAAATTCTCTGAGATGAGTTCATGTCAGATATTGGTGGGGTAAAAAGTAAAAAGAGGAATAGTTACTTATTATGGTTGGTTGAATCTGGAAGTTTGGTACCTATCCTGTGCATTTATGACACCTTATTCTTACTAAATCAGTATGTGTTCCATGGCCTTCTTTGGGTGCTCACAGCTTTTGTTTTAGCTTTCTTCACAACTAGTTTCTAAAGGGGCCTAATTTGACCTGATGGGTTTAGAAATCTAATTTGTTTCTAACATGTTCATAGTAAGACAATACAAAGTGACCACCTTAAATGGCATGTATTTATTTTCTAAAAGATTCAGGGTCCAGAATCTCAATGTCATGGTGTCCTCAGGGTCACATTTCCTCTGATGCTGCTGAGGAAATATCTATTTCAAGGCTGTCAATTCAGCTTATGGTACGTACATCGACTCAGGAGGATAATGCTAATTTTCACTTATTGCTGTCTGTGTCCCTGTGTCAAGCTTTTATCACATTTACATGAATATCTGCTTACATCATAAAACGTAGGTACTAAATAAAAAACTATTTAAGAAGGAAGATTATTTATGGTAAAAAAGGTCAACTGGTCAGGATGCTACAATCAGATTATAAATACATGTGTACCTAATACCAGAACACATAAATATATTAAAGAAGTATTGATTGATCGATATGAGAGTAGTAGCAATGTGTGTTATTTTAGTTGAACAGTCCACTTTCAACAATTGTTTGATTATCAAGGAGAAAGACAATAGATAATAATTTTCCATTTATAAATAATAATTACTATAAACAATAAAAAGACAACTGTCTATAAATTTAAACAATTGAAAGTGATCTTTCAAGAAACTATTATGTATTTTTATAAAGTAATAGAGTTGAAATTACTCCACATAAATGAAATGATAAATTATTAAGGAGCTAGAAATGCTAATTACCATGATCACTTTCCAATGTAAATGAATGTATCAATTTATGGCACAGTTCTACCAAATGGATATAAAACTACATTTCAAACATTAAAAATTACCCAGACCAATGTGGAAAAAAAATGAAAAAGTCTGTTTGATTTTTAATGGGGAAACAATAATGAAATTTGAATTACCTGGTATATGATGCCATTATTTCTGTATGTTAATAGTCTAGACATATGTTTTATCATTAATGTTATATATTTATATTTACTTTTACATTTATATTCATAGTCATTTATATTAACATCACACAGTTTAAGCTCTAATAATCTTGTTTGCTTAATTTTTTTGAGGTTTGATACACCGTGGAAAGCTTCTTTTGGCATCCAGTCATGGGTCATTATTCTTTGTTTTCATTCATTCCCTCCTCATTTCTTTATTTTGGATAATGTGCTTTAAGAACCAGGGTTTAGTGGTCCAATTTTTCCAATGATAGCCTTGAATCAAGATATAACATTAATTTTATCTTTATTAAATATGAAATATGACAGAAATAGCTCATTAACTATTGATTCTTTTACTTCCTGTTTTATAAGCCAGTAATAAGACCACCAATCATTTGCACCTCTCTCTGTGTGTATCAGAAGCAACACATGTGAAGCTTAACTGGACCATATTTTTTCTAGAAATCCTTCATTCTTTTAATGCATATCTGTCTGTGAAGTTAATATATTCTGGTAAGGCAGCCACAACAATTATGTCCCTGAAAATGAAACAAAACCTACATTTGAATGTACTCATTTCCTCCAGAAATTTTACAGTCCTTAAACTGTAAATTTGTATCAAACATTGAGCCACTTTACATGACACTGTAAGAATTAAGGTTAAAACAAAAATGTGGGATTCATTAAGAATGTTGATATTTTTTTGGTCTTTTGAGACAGGGTCTCCCTGTAGCCTGACCTGTCCTGGAACTCACTATGTAGATCAGACTTTCCTTGAACTTACAGAGATCTGCCTGCCTCTGCCTCCCGAGTGCTGGGATTAAAGGCATGAGCCACCACACGCAGCAAGAATGTTGATTTTAAATAAGGTAGAAACACTGTGATCAATACCATTGGGTCCTTCTGAGGAACTTTGATGGTGGAACATGGAAGTTCTGTGAGTTTCCTTACAAATATGGCAAGCTAGTGAGTGTCCAGTGGATAGAGATTGTGGAAGGCTGGCAGAGAACAGACAGTAAGAAACTATGTCTCTCTGATGACAGATAGCAGATTAGTCATATCAGGATGGAGAAAGGGCATCAAAGTGGATTTGTTCCCAGTTGGTACTTCAGATGAAATGGTGGTGTGAAAAACACTTCTACAGCCTAGTGAGACCCAGAGGAAAAGATTCTGCTAGGCTGAGCCCAAATCCTCAGATCTGAAGTCATGCAGACCTATATGTTTAGATCATTAATTTAGAAAAAATTATTTTATGTAATTATCAATAATTATTATGCAACCTAGGAAGTAACTTTTTTCCTTTCTTGGGTTTCTGTAGTCTTGCAGCCTTGAAGAGACATTGATGCTGTCTGATAGTAGTTTTGTGAGCACATTGTCTTTGAATACTGAGCACAGTACAGGGAAATATCCCAAATGGTAAATTACTTGTTAACCAAGAGCAAGAACATGATTCTGAACCTTCAGCACCTACATGCAGCTGGGTACAATACCACATATTGCTAAGTCAGTATTCCTGAGGGATACAGGAAGGAGAGAGAAGAGAATCCCTAGAGATTGCAGGCCAATCAATCTGTTCTAAGCAGTAGTGAACATGGGTCTCATAAATTGTGTAAGGAGAGGACCAAATGTCGAGGTTGCCCTCTAACCTGCATGGACCAACATACCATTCACATTCCTGCACTCACACATGAACACACATGCAAATAAATAAATACACAGATATCACACACACACACACACACACACACACACACACACAATTATGCACATACACCAAAAATAGAAGTCTAAAATAGATATCTACCAAAAAGCTTTATGTCAATTCTGGTCCCATCCCCTCTCCTAAGGCATTGGTCCCATCCATCTGAGGGTGCTTGAGGGAACTTGACCCTCTGGGGTGGGTCATCTAAATTCTGCTTACCAAACACCCTGCTTTGGTACCAACTCTAGTCCCTCCCACTACTCTGGGGCTCAGACCTTCCCTGAGGCTTGTAGGGGTAGGCCCATTCTGCTTCCATCTGCTCTGGTTGGGCTTTTGCTGAGGCTTCAAGGGAACACCTTACTCCTTTGAACACCAGGATAGCTCCTGACTAGCTTGTCTAGATCCATTCAGTGCATCTATTTAAAATCCAAAAAAGGAATCCTGAAAATGAGACCATATAGCTATTCATAACCTATAGCAACCCTGCTATGTCAACAATACGAACAAAATCAAACCTTCACTCAAAAAAGGCAGGCTTGAGATTCATACCAGAACCACAAGCAACAAAAGAAATCTACATGAACAAAGAACGATGAATAAATATAAATATGAAAACTCAAAATGATATGTCCACACCAAACAATACCAGTCCTATAAGATGTGCTCTATAGGGAGAAATACCTAGAAGAACCCAAGAACATAGAATTGAAGAACAATTAAAAAATGCTCAAACAATTCAATGAATTAGAAAAACACACAAAAAACTGAAAGAGCTCAGAGAAGTTAGGTATAAACGTCACACTGAAGCACAAGAAAATACAGATATATGGATCAATAAAATGAAAACCAGGATTCAGGCTTTAAAAAGCGAATTCACAACACATAGAAATATTGAAGAAATCTCAGACTGAAATGAAGGTGGAATTGAAAAAAAATCAATAGCATAGTAGAACAAGGAGTCCAGAGAATACTATTTATTTCTCAACACTCATCAACAAAGCTCCCTCATACAATAGAGGGCCATGTACACAAAAGGACACAGATGGCCAAAGCATAGAGAATAAGAATCTGCAGAGTGCAGGTCCTTGGACAGGTCTCCTGTATTAGACGTCACCTACCCAGGGCTCAGTGTCCATTGGGGAAGAAGGGGCAGAAAGATTGTAAAATCCAGGGGAGGAGGTGCATGACCACATCCAAATAGAGTCTTACAGGCTCCTGGGACCCTGTTCATATGAAACTATGGGCAATGGTGTCAACAAGCATAAGACCCACGCAAACACAGGCAGACAAAAATCCTAGCACAGAACTGTGGAAATGGGCAGCAGGACCCAATCTTAACTGAAGAATTACTGACAGATGGTATATGCAGGGTGGTCTCCTTAAAGGAGGGGCTCTAAGTAGGTTAACTAGACCTCAGTGGATGAACTTGCACTGAGGGATGTCTGGAGACACTAAGTTGGCTTGATAGGCCTCAAGATCAATGACTGAATGGAAGAAATCCTGTGAGGTTCTATGGGAGGGTACCAATGGGGAAGGTGGTATAAAGATGAGGAAGATGTGCGGGAGTCTCCAGTGCTCGGCTCCTGAGGTGCCCCGGCCTCCTGCCTGCCCTGCTACACATGATGTGTGAGCACTGCACCGGGAAGTAATGTAGTAAAAAAACATAAACTGATGACAAAGAGAATGTGTTAGTTGATGCACTAAGTCCAGCCTGGATCAATGGAGAGAAGAGAGAATTCCGTAAGTTGGTGGACGCTAAGGTGTTTCTGAGTGACTGCCTGGCATATGACAACTGTGTGACTGTGGAGGAAGGAGTCCAGCTTTCCCAGCAGTGTACCAAGGACATCTTCCACATCTTGAATCTTAGTAAGAAGTATGACACTTCAAAGCACTGAGTATTGTGTGTCCTCAGTCTCTGCCTTATTTTGCTGCTAAATTCAACCTCAGTGTCACCGATGCACCCAGAAAACTCTGTGGCTTCTTCAAAATCCTGGGGTGCACTATGTGTTTGACACCACAATGATTTCAAAATCATGGGGAGTCAGAAGGAATTTGTGCATTGATAACCCCAGCACAGTGAGGAGTGGCACAAAACTGCCCAGCTGGTTATGCCAAATACGTTAAAAAAGAAACTAGCAAGAGAGATTTGATAGGGTTTCCCACCTAGGTTTTGGGGTTCTGGAAGTGACCCTAGCACATTGGTACCTTCATGGCGTGGGAAGAAGGAGCTGAGACTCTGTGGACCCTGGAGCGGGTGAGACAGCTTTCTCGTGTTCAGTCTCCTCTTTAGCACCTTTCAGGTCAGACAGGTGTGTCTTCTCATGCAAAGGGCCTGACCCACCCCCTCAGCTCCACAGAGTTCTCTGTGCTCTGTGGCAGGGTCCCATTCATCCTCAGTACTGCTAGCCTTAGCATGCCTTAGAAAGAGAAGCAGGATATTCACATACAGGAAGAGCTGCACAGTGACGAAACCTACAGAGCTATGTGACGTGCACCAGAGTTCACCCAGGAGATAAATGCCTACAGAGGCCCAGAAAGGGTTGATGAAGCATTCAAATTGTTCATGGATGTAAGATCTTGACCCCTCGGTGTTGTTACTCCTGTGAACGTGTTTAGGTGCCTAACTGGATATGCTGTGTTAAACTATAATTTTTTGCTTTCAATCTATATGCAGTTGGGTGTCCATCCACAAAAAGAACTGATTATGTAGTTAAACAGTCTAACAGGGAAAAAGAATGATGATGTTCGGTATATAAATTCGATAAAATTATTTTTTAAAAATCAATAACTAAGCCAGGCGTGGTGGTGCACACCTTTAATCCCAGCACTCGGGAGGCAGAGGCAGGTGGATCTTTGTGAGTTCAAGGCCATCCTGGTCTACATAGTGAGTTCCAGGACAGGTGGGGCTATAGGGAGACACTGTCTCAAAAAGACAAAAAAAAGAATAGGAAAAATCCTCACAAACAAAATGAACTAAATGAAAACTAGAATATCAAGACTGGATGATAACAATGAAGAATTGGACCACTAAAAGCAAAGAATATGATAAAAAAAACTTTAAAACACAGGAATGGAAAATGCAGCAAAAGTGGGACACCATGAAAAACAAATTATACAACATAGGCAGAGAGGAAAGAGAAGAGTCCCAGGTCAATAGCATTGAAAAGATCTTCAACAGGATTATAGACTGTTTCCCTAGATTAAAGAAATTCATACACAACAGATACAGGAAGTGCACAGAAAAACACACACACAGGACCAAAACAGGAACTCTGTGGCATATCATAATAAAGACACGAAATATACAAAACAAAGAGAGAATACAGAAAGCAGAAAGAGAAAAACAAAAAGACACATGCAAGGAAAACCCATCAGAATTACAGACGGCTTTTCAATGCGAACTGTGAAAGCCAAAAGAGCCTGGACCAAAGTACACCAAGTTCTAAATGATCATAGCTGTCAAACCAGAATAATTTACCTAGAAAATACTGACCAACTGTCTATCATAGTGTAAGAGGAAAGAAAAACTTTCATGACATAAATAGCCTCAAATAAATCATCTCAACAAAACCAGCCCTACAAAGAATGGGCCTGGGCTGTACAAGAACCATAGCTGCCAGGCATGGTGTCCCATGCCTTTCTTTCCAGCACTTGTTATGCAGAGGCAGGTGGATCACTGTGAGATAAAGGTCAGTCTGGTCCAGGTAGTGTGCTATCAGCTAGTTGGAGCTATAAGGAGACCCCGTCTCAAACAAACAAGAAAAGAAACACACAACAACAGGAAACAGCCGAGCAAGTCAAAGGATCAATCCAGTAAGCAATATTCCAGCATATTCTTTGCTTTAACTACTGTTTCTGGGTTCCAGCCTTCTGCCTTGAGTTCCTGCCTTGACTTCCTTCAGTGCTAGTTGTGACCTGAGAGTTGTAAGCTGAAATAAACCCCTTTGTCTCCAAGATTCTCTTGTTTTGTTTTTTGTTTTTATTTTTTGGTCATGGCATTTATCATAGCAACAGAAACCAACTAGAACAGATAGCATTTCCAAAGTGGCAATGTGAAGTGAAAAGAAGATTGAAGAGACTGGGAAGGTAACCTTGAATATGGGCGATTCTTCAGTGCATCCAGACTTGAAAAGGAAATCACTAAACCCTAAGCTCATCTACTCATAGAGGATTCCCGTAACTTCTGTCTTTCCCTTTCAAGCTCCCAGTATTATGCCTTCCCTCCCTCCAGTGACGTTCTAGAATCACCACTGCTGACCATGTTGTCCGACCCAATGAGAGATGGAGTGATTTGCCAACATGAGAAAATAAAATTTGTTCTGTTTGGTTTCTGTTGCTGTGATGAGCACCATGAACCATGTCTGCAGCACAGTATCAATGCTACCGATAAAACGAATCAGTCTGTTGAGAGGAGTGGGCAAAGGGGCGAGCATACGTGTTGTGGTAAGTCACCTGCACAGATTGGCTGATGGAAGCCTTAAAGAAATACTTTCCTCACATGCCCGTGTTTTAAAAACTGTCCCCTTGTTCTCCACATCATTTGTAAATGTTCTCCTTTTCCACCTTTCCTCAGTAAGATGTAGCTGAAAGTGACATTTTTGTGTTTTGAAAGTTATTACTACCTAATTTAAGACATGGTAGTTTAAGTTGTAAAACCGAAACACAATTTCCTGCCTATCTGCAAGTTT
The DNA here is from genome assembly GCF_000622305.1 of Nannospalax galili. NCBI lineage: Eukaryota > Metazoa > Chordata > Mammalia > Rodentia > Spalacidae > Nannospalax > Nannospalax galili. Next base: position 4,852,152 of record NW_008355790.1, read on the forward strand.
GGATGCTCATTTCAGCTGCTGCTCTGCCATTCCCACAGGCGGCAGGGAGCCCGTTTCTGTCTGAATGCTAGTCTCATCTGAAGCTCTCATTTTCTTTTTTTTTTCTAAATTATTACTTTTGTTTTATGTGTATGCGTGTATTGCCTGCATGTAGGTTAAGTGTACCCGTGCTGTGCAATGGCAGTGGAGGACAGAAGAGGCCGTCAGATCCCCTGGAACTTGAGTTACAGACAGTTGTTAGCTGCCATGTGGTTGCTGGGATTCAAACCTGGGTCTTCTGCAAGAACATTCAGTTTTCTTAACTGCTGAGCCATCTCTCCAGCCCCTGAAGTTCTCATTTTCAATGATCTTTGCTGTTAGTGTATGAGATTGTGTGTGTCTGGATATGAATGTGCAGGTTTTGTGCATGTTCATATGTGTGGTGTGTGGTTATGTGTGTGCATGGGTGTGTGTGTGGAGGCCAGAGTTCATCCTAGAGTGTGGGTCTTCAGGACACACACACACCTTGTTTTTGTATTTACTTTCTAGACCTTTAAATTTCATTTCATTTGTTTATCTGTTATGTTTGCATATATGTGTATATGTATATGGGTATATGCTTGTATGTATAAAGGGCAGAGATCAACTTTAGGTAACTTTTCTAATTCGTCATCCGTCTTGGCTTTTGACATAGGGTCTGTCATTGATCTGGAGCTGACTAAAGGTGGTAGGCTGGCTGTCTAGCTAACCCCGATGATGTGCCTGTCTCTGCCACTATTGTGCTGGAATTGCAAGCAAAGCTACTATCCTGGGCAATTTAGTGAGTGCTGGGGATCAAACTTAGGTCCTTATGCTTCTGCCTGCACTTTACTGATTAAACCATCTCCCTGGTCCTGTATCTTCACCTCATAGTAACAGGACTGCCTGACCGTTTGCGGAAAGTAATAAAGTAGGAAAGGAAGAAGGTGTCAAGAGCCCCCAGAAGAACAAGGTTCAGTAAGAGTCATTTGTTGACAACATCCTGAAATTGTGGTTAAAATTCTGACAGCCTGAGTCTGGAGAGATGGCTCAGTGGTTAAGAACACTTGCTATTCTTCCAGAGGACCCGGGCTCAATTCATAGCACCATATGGCAGCTGACAACCATTGGTAACTCTAGTTCCAGGGGATCTGGCACCCTCTTTTGGCCTCTTCAGGTATTAGATGCGCAGGGTGTGCTTATAGAAAATGCAGGCAAATACTCACAGACATAAAATACAAATAATAAAAATATTTAAAAATAAATAAAAACTTGACATGTGAGTCATTGTCCTTTTTTGGGGGTGTTATGTCTTTGATACAGGTTTGCTAATTATTATTACAGAGTATAGATTGGTGATGTGGTGAAGAATTGTTTATTGCTAATTTACCGTTATTGAAATTACACCAACAAGAGTGCGTCAGAATTTATTACTAAAACTTTATTCTGAAAGTAGGCAATAAGAAACAAAGAGAGGCCAGGTGTGGTAGCCCACATCTTTAATCCCAATCCCAGTACTCCAGAGGCAGAGGCAAGTCAATCTCTGTGACAGAGATGCCAGCCTGGTCTACACGGCAAGTTTCAGGCCAGCTATGGCTAGAGGGAGACTTGTCTCAAAAAAACCAAAGAAACAAACAAAACTTACAGGAGTATTTGAGCAAGTCTGCTTTTGAACTCATTAAATTGCTAAAGACAGGATCCTGGAGTCCACAGTTCCTGAGAAAATATAACTTTTTTTGTGTGTAAAAATTGGGTAAAGCATAGGAGCAGAGACTTCCAGATGGTTGTCACATACCATCTTTTATTAATTTATGTTTCTTCCCTAGAGCCTCATCAGATTACTATTACTCAGTCAATGCCCAGTATTGCTCCTGATCTTATTAAGAGTACATACAAACACATTCTAACCCGTTTATAGAGTTAACCTAAGCCAGAAGAAGAGAACCAATAAAGAACATGCCACTTTCCAAATATGAACAGTTGATAGAGTACTATGGGATGTGTGTTTATTCATTGACCATGCTTTTTTCCCTCAGAAAGAATCTCTTGAATAACTTACCACAGATGAATTGATGCTTGATATCCTTCCTAGTTATGGCCCTCCCCAAGGCTCATTCACAATATCATTTTTTGAAGCAAAGATTTTTTTAATTAAAAAAATTCAGAATATTTTTATTGTTCCAAAGAGAGGCAATTTTTAATACATTTTTTCCAGAAATAACTTGAAACAGGTTACATAAAAAATATATACAATGAATTTTAAGGGAAGAAAAGTAAGAACAAGAAATCAAAGATCAAAGGATTTGAAGCAAAGATTTTTATTTGAGGCCTCACAGTGCAAATATAATTTAAATCCGCACGTTTATTTGGCACTCATTGAGTACAGTCTAGAGTTATGTACATAGTGACAGCAGTCGCTTTGTCTACAGAAGCTGGAAACCGATGAGCTTCTTATCAATGCTGTTTCTATCTTCCCGACAAACATATTTAGACTTCTTCCTCACTGTGAATGTCGGACTTCCTTATCCTCCTTCGCTTTCTTCCAATAACTTTAGTGTGAAATCTCTTCTTACTTCTGTTCCCTTTGCTCTTCACACACACCAAAATCAGTTTAACTTCTCTCCATGAAATCTGGTGGAGGGCTGTCAGGTCGTGCAGGTAAGGGGGTGGATCTAAATATAAAAATATACTGTAAAAAATTAATAAAATTCAATTTATAAAAAGTCATTCATGAATAAGTGGATGTGCCATGATCAGTGCAAAGTGTCGCAGAGCTGGGAATAATTCCCTGCATGTTCATGTTCAGGGTGAAGCAAATCAAGTAACAAACTGAACTTCAAAAGGATGGCCTTGTCACTAGAATTTTATTTATTTACTTATTTATTGTTAATTAAATATTGTTTATTATTCATTTTATGTTCATGTGTATGTTCATGTGTGTGCGTGTGTGTGTGTACATGTGCATGTGTGTATATGTGTGTGTGTGTACTCTGGCAATTATGTAGCAGTCAGAGAACGACTTCTGGAGCTGGTTCTCTCCTTGTACCATATGTTTCCTGTTTCCTGGAGACTGAACTCAAGTCATCTGCCTTGGTGGCAAACTCTCCTCGTCTGCTTAGCAATATCAAAGGACATGTTACAAAAACTGTAATCCATAAATTTTAGGGATTTAAATGTCAAATTCATTTTGAAATATATCACCAGGGAATAATATCTGATACATATAGATGGAGCTCAATAACATTTGTTATTTTTTCCTTCTGTCTCTGTCGCTCTGTCTCTCTGTGTCTCTTTCTGTCTGTGTGTGTGTGTGTGTGTGTGTGTGTGTGTATGTGTGTTTTATTCATGATACTAAGAATGTTATCTAGGGAAACCTAATCAAGTTCATAATAATCGAGTGCTGTGTCACTGAACCATGCCTCCAGCCCCTATTTGTAATCATAACAAGGTGAAGGCACATTGCCTCAAAGCAGAGGAGCACGTGCTAAACTAACACACAGGCTGTTAGAACAGAGCTAACTACTGAGAGATGAGAAGGAACAGGCTGAAGGCTGTTGCAACCACCTGAGTCAGAATGACAAAGACATACACAAGAATGTGATGATCTGAACTCAGATGAGAATTTGGAATAACTGGATCCCTGAAATATTTGTGGTAGCAATGGAAAGTGGCACTGTCACTGCGGAAGACAGGAAATTTAAGATACACTTAACACATAGTTAACATAAAATCCAGAAAGCCTGCTTCCAGGTATTTTCTCAAGTAAAATAACCAGTGTTCTCATAGGAATCTCTACAGGAATGCTTATAGCAGCCTTATTTCTAATTACCTCCTGCTGCAAACCTAAAAAATATCTTGCAATAAATCTAATGAGTTGAAAACAAGTTGGAACTGGAAGCAACCATTTTGAGTGAGGTAACCTCGACCCAGAAAGACAAATGTCACAGTTCTCTCTCATTTTTCTTAACAACTGAATAACATTCCATTGGGTAAATGTACCACATTTCACTATCCATTCATCATTTGATGGTCATTAATGACAGAAATCAAATGACCATCTCATTAGATGCAGTAAAGGCCTTTGACAAAATCCAAAATTGCTTATTGATTAAAGTCCCGAAGAATCTAATGATACAGAAGACATATCTCAACCTGATAATAAAGACAATGTACAATAAGCCCACTGTATCCACTGAAACCAAGAACAAGTTTGTTACTCCTGTTCAGCATATTGCTTGAAGTCTGAGTTAGCACAGTAGAAAAGGAAGAAGATAAAGGGAATATAAATGGGCAATAAGAAGCCAAAGCCTCTTTATTTTCAGATGATACAATTCAATATAAAATAGATCCTAAACACTCCAACAGAAAATTCAAGAAAGTAGCAGGATATAAAATTAACATGCAAAAATCAATAGCCATTTCAAAAACAAAAAATACTGAGAAAAAAATCAGAGGACATATACGATTTACAATAACCCCAACAAAAATATACTGCAGTAATTCTAATGCAGCAATTGAAGGGCATGTGAAATGAAAACTTTAATGCACTGAAGACAGAAATGGAAGAAGATACCATGAAATAGAAAGACCTCCATGCTCATGGATTGGTTAGGATTAATTTTATAGAAATGACCATCCTACCAAAAGCAATCTACAAATGCAACAGTCTTCATCATATATCCAGTGCAATTCCTTACTGACATTGAACCCTTAATCTTAAATTTCGTGTAGAAATTCATAAGATACAGGATAGCCAAAATCATCCGGAACAATAAAAGAACTTTCTGGATGGAGATATAACCATCATTTCAAGTTTTATTTCAGAGGTATTGTAAGAGCATGATACTGGCATAAAACAGACAAAGTTATTAATAGAAAAAAAAATTGAGAGCCCACTAGTAAGCCCACTGTAATGTACCCAGCTGATTTTTGACAAATACGACAACTTTTTTCTCCACACTTTGGAGAAATCATTTTCAGTAAATGTTTCTGGTCAAAGTGAATAGATACATAGAAGAATGAATCTAGATCCTTCTCTCTCACCTTGCATTGAACGGAACTCCAAATCGACCAAGGACCTCAACATAAGACTTGATGCCTTGAATCTGATAGAGGAGAAAGCATAAAATATATTGGAACTTATGGGCACAGAAAGGACTTTCTGACTAGGCCTCCCCAAACTCAAGCTTTAAGACCAACAATTGATAAATGGGACCTTGTAAAACTAAAAAGCTTGTGTATAGAGGGCACCATCATTTGAGTGAGACGAGTCATCCTACATAATGAGAAAAAAATCTTTAAAGGATGTATATTTGTTTCCCCTTCTAACTTTGGGCACAGGCCTGGTTTTGCTCTCTGTGGCCCAGATTTCTAGATACTCAGCCCAGACTGCCCAGTGTCTCCTGATCCCCTGCACTCCAATCAGCTCAATTTTCCAGTCTAGACTGTTGGACCCTTCAAAGACTGCCCCAACTGCACTTTGCTTTTGGACTCCTGAGACCAGCCTTCTACCCTGGCTGTCACCACCCCTACCTTGCCTTGGATTCCTAAGACATTCTCCCCTGACAAGTGTATTGTACATACTAATCAAAGAAACCACTTTTTGCAGTAGATAGAGGCTAGAACAGAGTTCCCTGACTGGTCACACATGGAGAATGTATGTCTGAGAGTTGCCCATCCTTAAGTGACATATCTACAGTGGACCCTCTACACCTAAAGCTCATGGAACATAGCAGAACAGGAGGTGGAGAGAACATTAGTGCCTCTCGCTTCTTTATACAACAGAGTATGATGCATACAGAAGGCCACAGCTGCCTGTGTTGAAAGAAAAAGATACTGCAGAGTATGTGTCCCAGGACAGGACTCGTATATCAAACCTCACCCATCCTTGGCTCAGGGACCATTGTGAAAGAGGGGATGGAAAGACTGTAAGAGCCAGGACTCATCCATGAACATTAGGAAACAGAGGCTTTCAGGTCTGGTGGCATTGTGCACAAAATCTATGCCAACTCAATCAGACAAGGGCCCAATGTGCAGAGAGGGAAATGGGTGGCAGGCCCTGGCCTTAACCTGGAAACTGTTGGCAACTGATTACTGCTTAGAGAGGGAGAGTAGATCCTCTTTAAGATCTCTAGAGAGTCTAGAGAGGATGACTAGATTCCAGTGGATGAACTTGCATCAAAAAACATCTGGACACAAATGCTTGACTAGATAGGACTTAGCATGTATGACAGAATGCATGATGTCCAGTTGCGGGGGGCTGTGGGCAGCATAGATGAGAGAGGTGATCTAAATTTGATTAAGACATATTATATGAAATGCACAAAAGCTTAATAAAAATATGTAATACAGCTGCACTACTATCCTTAGGCCTCTTGGGGAGCACCACTTCTGGTCCTGGCCCCGCCCTTACCTCTCTCTGCTTCCCTGGGCCTGCACCACCGGCTAACTCTCCTAGCCTGCACTACTATCCTCAGGCCTCTTGGGGTAAGTATATAGCGCAGCTCTCCGCACCGGGACTCCCTAAGCCTCATTCACCCTTCCATCCCCCCCCCCCCCCCCCCCCCCCCCC
>NW_008355790.1:4864463-4871171 GCF_000622305.1 Nannospalax galili
AAGCATCTTTGCTCTGGAAATTGTTATTGAATATGTTAATGCTGTAATGAAATGCTTCTAATCATGTGGTTATTAAATAATTAAAAAAAAATGTAATACATATACATATATGTTTGACAGAGTGTTAGAACCTAGACTATAGAAAGAACTCATAAAATAACAACCAATAAACAAATAACTCAGTTAAAAAAGAGGCAATGAACTAATCAGAGAGCTCTCAAAGAGGAAATACAAATGACTGAGAAATATTTTTTTAATTTTAAAAAGAATCTTTAGTTTTGTACATATGCAATATAGAGAACAGAAAACGAAGAGTCCATAGAAAAGTCATCCAGTCCCATGCAGCTCAGATGGACGTGTCTTTCTAGATCCTGTGTGTGTAAACACATTTAGGTAATTGAGACTTTACAGTATATATCACACATTCCTACACATTGTGACTATTCAACTCAAAAACCCCACGCTACATGAATATTTTGATAATCAAGAATATACCAGGTCATCTCAATCTGTCAGACAAAACTGTGTAATCCTGTGTTTCTTGGCAACAAAAATTTCACAGAAAACAAAATTGGCAGCAGGCCTCTAGATAGAAATATTGGCAAAGTTACAATTAAAATCTGCATCCATTCATGTTTGGTTTGAAAATAAACACAAAGCAACAGACTGCAGTAAGCATAGTGTCAAGTTTACTGTCACATCTAAGTAGTAAAATGTTAGCAAGAAGATGAATTAATCTTTCCTATAGTATATCCAGAAGATATACACACATCAGCGGTTCACATGAACAACAACCTGGAAACATCTGTGCAGGTCAATCCTAACAAGTTTACTTCTGGCCCTCCACTGTCAGCCTAATGAGTATGTCTTGACTCATACCATCCAGAGGTGACATAACAGTTCTCATGTTCCAGAGAAATCTTTTCAGTTGAAGCTAACATAGTCAAAGTTGGCTAATTCTTATACTCACTTTAGCTCATTTATAAAGCCTAGAATGTTATGGAATGAACCCTGTGCACAACAAATACAACAACTTTACCAAAAATCTGTGCATATAGACCCATGGTTAAACTGGAACCGTTTGTCTATGTGTGGAGATAGTAGCAAAAAAGTCCTTCCCTTTTCCATCCTCTTCTGCACAACTACAGTGTCTTAGTTCAGCATGAATCTAGAGAGAAGATGATCAAAGGTGCCTCCGATAAGACAGGCCTTCTTAAACACTAAAGGTATATAGATATTATTTTGCTACTTCTAACAAGTTAGGGAATTGGGACTTATTCTTTAATACCCAGAAGAACTAACTGAAATTCACATCAGAAACAATGGCTAGACAACCTGAACCAATGAGCAAGCTCAGTAGCCTCCTTTCCACTCAATCTTGTCGTTGTACCACAGCCACCATTTGGTACAGTCAGCACAGTCAGCATCTGCTCCAATACAGCAAGTGTGACAATTCCACTCCTTGAATGCAGCCAGTCCCATGAAATAACAAAAACAGTTCTTCAAAGGCGGTGTTAGCCCTCTCATTTTCACCATGTTATATACTTTATTTACTGGTGAACGTATAGGGATGCTGCATGCCACAGCGCTTAAATGGTGGTAAAAGACAACTTTTGAGGGTCAGTTGTCTCCTACCATTCAGGTCCTGAAGATGGAATTTGGGTCATCTTGGCAGCAAGCCATCTTGCCACTATGTTTTCTTTTTTGTGTGTGTTTTTTTCTTTTTCTTTTTTTTTTTTTTTGAGACAGGGCCTCACTTTGTAGACCAGGCTGGCCTCAAACTCAGAGATGTGCCCATCTCTGTCTCCTAAGTGCTGGGATTAAATGGGTATGCCGTCATACCCAGCATATTGTGCCCTTCTAAATGCCCAAGACTAGATGTTTGCGATAAGGACTTTAGCTTCCCCAGTAAGGTACAGTTCCACTGAATAAGCTGCACATACCTAACAAAGACTGTCATTAGAAAGTGTCTTCTAAATAGCAACTCTGGCTTAGAACCATTCCCATCTCTACCAACCCAGGGCTCAGGGTGATGCAACTGTCATGTTCTGAGGGGATATTAACACTTTTTTTTTCTTAAGTGGTTCCCTACAAATTTTAACACAAGGGTATCTACCATGTTGTTCACTAACTCTACTTTTGTCATACACTGACAACCTCTTTAATGTCTAGCAAGACTGGATGCATATTTGCACTTGTCTGTCCCTTATATATACTATACACTGCAAAATGAAACTCAGATGTAAGGGACAATGGCCAAATCTGCGTTATGATACCTTGCCTTAGTATTCAACTCTTCATACTTCTTCTTTTTTCCTCTCTCCCCAAACCAGCACAAATATGTGCTGCTTAGAAATGGTTTTATCACTTCCTTTCCAAAACACAGTATTTAACTATGAGTTTTAGCAAAACACTATTTACTCTTAACACAAATTGTTCAGTTCTAAACATCTAAAGAGATGGGATATTTGAAATGAGGACTTAAATTTGTCCAGTGTACACACAGTCGTGTTGGATAAACTTCACACATTTAACAATGGTTACATATGAAAGTGTCTTCTAATAAGAACATCTGGTCTGCGACTCTTCATTTCTTCCAAGTTCTACATCACATGTGATATAGGCACATGCCATTTATATAGAATGCAGTTTCACGGCCATTATCAGAAGACAGCCTTTCTCTGAATTTTAACACAAAGTACACAAAATGTGTTCATTTACTGACTCTACTTTTGTCATACATTGACAACCTCCTTAATACCCGCAGACTAGATATTATAAAATTAGAACTCGCTTGTCCACAGTATTTACAACAGCTAAGTACAGCAAAATTAAAAGAAATGCATACAAATCACAGGGTGACGGGTAAACTAAACATTTTGTTTACACTAGTGAAATCTTTTGTAGTATCTTCTCTGTTACCTCCATCAGTTCTGAACAAGTACAACCAGTACATTGTTCTATGAGGGGGTTTAACAGTGCTATCCTACTGTTTCTACTTTTAAATACATCACACACTTAAAAATATCTAGAAAATCCAGCTATTTCAAGTAAGAATGCATTTGCTAAGCTCACAGCGTTGGTAAATAAAATTGTACACACAGCAATGGTTATAATCTGAGACATCTTCTATGTATAACCATTTGGGCCTTCTCTCTGCCTTCAAACTGGTAGACCAACTATAGACATATGTAATGTGCCCCAAATCACCTATAGAACAAGTTTTCCTATGAATTTCAGCAGTGTAGGATATGTGCCAATGACTACTTTGTCATGCACTGGCAACCTATTTAACATCCTGAGACTACATGTGGAAAATTTTGGACATGTTTTTCCACTATATGCAGTATATACACACAAAATGAAAACCACAAAACATATAGAAAATGGCATCTGTAAAGGTCCAAGTGTGAACAAACTAACGTGTTATCTTTTGCAACTGCATCCCCCCATCTCCTTCAAACCACTGAACAAGCACAAACCACATTGCTCACAGAAAGGATTTCACAACTCCTTTCCCCAAAGACAGTATTGTATATGAATTTTTGTAAAAAGATATTTACAAAATGATATTTTACTAGCTCTACTTTTAACATTTGTTGGGTACTTCTAAGCATCTAGATAGATGTATCAAGTAAGAATTATTTTTGCTGCTATACATAGTAGTCTTCAATAAACTGCACTCAGGTAACAATAGTAATAATTTTAAAATGTCTTCAAAATATGAGCATTCTGGCCCAGAACCCTTCTATACTCTACCAACCAGTAAGACTAGAATGCTCAAAACTTTGTGAAGAAAACCAATCCTAGGAATTTTAACCCAAAATGTACAAAATGTATTCGTTTTCTAACTACATTTGTCACACACTGGTATCCTCTTTAACATTGAGAAGGACTAGATATTTGATGTCAGGACTCCTTTGTCTTTCAAGAAGACTATATTCACTGCAAAGTCAAATAAAATGAGACAATGATTCCTCTTTCTCACTGTGAGCACTCTGGCTCAGAGCCTGCATTTCCTTCCCTGGAAACCAGGGCACAGACATGTGCAACCTAAGACTAGTTTGGCTATTCTTCTCCAAATGGTATTTTTATATGAATTTAACAAAAAGAAATGTACAAAACAAGTTATTTTACTACTTCTACTTACAAAATATGTCAGTCACTTCAGAACATCTAGAAAGACTATGTACTCCAAAAAGAGTATCTAGCATTGTCAAATACATATATACAAACATGTATGAATATACACACACTATAATATTATGATGCATACACAATCCAATAGTTATACAAAAAATCTTCACATGACCAGTCTGGGACTGGACCGCCTCTTCCTCCTCCTTCTTCAGCTCCATCTTCCAGGTTGCTGAAGACAGATGAGTTTTGCTCTTGGGATCTTCTAGAGGCAGCCTAATAATTCCATTTCAAAGTCACTTCCAGAAGACATGTATGTATTAAGCGAAACATCTGGGCACACACGTCATCCTACCTCCACTCCACCATTCGTCTGCAGTCTCTACATGTAGATAGATGTCCAGATTTTGCCAAGGTTTTATTTTAAAAGTTTGGGGGACAGGTTGAGGGCTGCTTTTTCATATTATATACACAAGCCTTCAACCTTCCTGAGAGTTTTCAACTGGCCGCAGGTGCTGGCACATCCCTGCTTCTCACTGGAGGGAGGACTACAGCCTGCTGAGCATCCTTCCATGCTCATCTTCTGTTATGGCCTTTGTTCCATTGTGATCCTCAGGAAATGCAATCTGCCGCATCCTCCCTAGGGCCTTCCCTGGCAGTTATGGCCTTGGGTTCTTATGCAGACCTCCTTCTCAGGGTGCAGAGGCCCCTGAGATCCGACCTTGGGCTTTGGGTGGACGCCATGTTGGCGTCAAAAGTTCTTGTACGCCTGACCTCAAGGCCAGGAAGCCGGTAGAGCTGAGGCTGGGATTGTTGGTGGCCACTTTCAGCAACCTCATTGGTGTCACCTGGATGGCCTGGATGCACCCAGCGGCTGCAGCCGGCTCTGGAAGTCCTCAAGGTGGAAGCCCAGGCTGTTCCAGGGCGCCCTGGCTCAACACACGGGCTGTATGCTCTGTCGGAACTGATTGGCAGTTCTCCTCCATGGGAAAAAGTGAGAAATATTTTTTTTTATGTTCAACATTTCTAGCCAATAGAGAAATGCAAATTAAGCTACTTTGAGATCTCATCTCATCCCAGTCAGAATGTCTAAGATTAAAAAAAAAAAAAGATGACAAATGCTGATGTGGAAGTAGGGAAAGGGGAAAAGGGGAAAGTGTTCACTGTTGGTAGGAGTGCAAACTGCATCAGTCAAACAGCTAGAAACAGAGCTATGATTCAGCTGTACCCTCTTGAATATACCCAAAGAAATCTATATACTAGTAGAGAGACAAGTGCTCATCTTTATTTACCGAAGCTCTACTAACAATACACAGGAAATAAAAACAGCACTGGGATTTTTATTTACTAGCCTATGGTGTCTAGCAGGGCATTGTCCCCCATTACTGAGTAACTCCATTTAAACTCTGTATATGAATATGTGTCTATTTTAGGAAGCTTCTACTGTAGTAGATTTCCATAGGCCCTTTTCAAAAGTTCTTAGTAGACATGCCTGGTGGCACACATGTTTAATGCCAACTCTCAGGAGGCAGAGGCAGGTGAATCTCTGTGAGATGGAGGCCAGCCTGGTCTATATAGCAAGTTTCTGGTCAGCTCTAGCTATAGAGAGACTGTGTCTCAAAACAAACAGACAAAAAAGGGAAAGGTCTTTGCTGTTAGTTACTCCTCTCTAGCTTGTTCTTCCATCGCCAACCATGCTTAACTCTTAGATTCCTGATCACTTCTCACTATAGTAGATTAGTGCATCTCTCAACTCTCATCAGAGAAACCTCTTCTTGTATTGTTAGTGATTAATACAGAGACCCACAACTGTTCAATATCTAGAGCATAATAGACACTGGAGAGCTGAGCCCTAAATGGGACATCTATCTCACATTCCTTCCTCCAAAGTCTCAGGAGTCATGCAGAGCAGCAGAAAGATCTTAAGAACCAGAGGTAATGGAAAGTTACAGTGGAACTCTTTTTCAGACACTCATAGCAATTATGAACTCACAGTGATGTAGTAGCAAGCTAATGACTTGCGCAAGCTCATGCCAGACAAAACCGCATCCGGAGAAGGAAGGTGGACACTAAGCCCCTCTCTAGCTGAGAAGCTATTGACGATTGAGAGCTGCTAAGACAGGGTGAATCAGTTGTCTTTAAGGGTACAGGCTCTGGTAGGTTAACTCTGCTTCAGTGTACACTCAAGAGTATATGGGCAGCACAAATTGGACGTGTTGGGTTAGAAATAAATAGGACAGGAAGATGAGTGTGTAAGGAGGTAGGTGTGCTCTGTGAGGAGATGGTGTGTGTGTGTGTGTGTGTGTGTGTGTGTGTGTGTGTGTACCAAAATACATGGTATGAAATTCTCAAAGACTTAATAAAAATATTATTCAAAGCTACAATGAAAAATAAATACATTTAATTCTACTAAAGGAATTGTGACAACAGATGGCTGCTGGAAGAGGCAGAGACAACTCTTTAAAGCGTGGGACTCATGATAGTTTAATCAGGCTCCAGTAGATAGCCTACACTGCAGGACATTTGGAGACCCAAAATAAGACTCTATAAGCATATATATATATATATATA
>NW_008355790.1:4871296-4890184 GCF_000622305.1 Nannospalax galili
TTAAAAATATTTTATTATTTTTATTTTATGTGTATTGGTGTTTTGCCTGCATGAATGCAAGTGTACCACATGCATGCAGTGCCAACAGAGGTCAGAAGAGGACGTTGGATTCCCTATAACTGGAATTACAGATGGTTGTGGAAACCATGTGGATGCTGGGACTCGAACTTGAGTCTTCTGAGAGAAAAGCCATGTTCTCAACCACTGAGCCATTTTTCCAGCATTCTGATGATATATTTAATAATGATTTGGCTTTTTTTTTTGTCTTTTTGAGACAGGGTCTCCCTATAGCCCCATCTGTTCTGGAACTCACAATGTAGACCAGGCTGGCCTCAAACTCACAGAGATCAACCTGCCTCTGCCTTCCAAGTGCTGGGATTAAAGGTGTTCACCACCATGCCTAGCTGACTACTTTTTTTAAAAGTATTTTATTTTTGTTATTTTTCATTTATTTTATGTATTTAAGTGCATTGCCTGCATGTATGTAAGTGTACCTGTGTTGTAAAACATCTGTCATCAGATGAGGGCACGCAATCCCTTGAACAGGAATTAAAGTCAGTTGTTAGCCACCATGTGGTTATGGAAACCTAACCTGGGTCCTCTGCAAAAGTAGCCATTGCTCTCAACCCCTGAGTTATCTCTCCAGACTTCTAATATGCCTAAACTTTGTGAGGGTCCTCCCAAGCCCATGTGACCTCTGAGGAACAGATCCTCAAATGACCTTAAGAGTAAAAATAAATCCTTAAACACCCAAAAGGAAAGTGTAACCAAAGATTAAAGGGGCCAATATAATTTCATAAGCATCCATATGTATAGCTAAAGGCTACATAGCAAGCAACAATGCCAGATAGGCGATACCTTCTTTTGAGTTGTTGGCCAGGGTGGCCAAAGGGATTCCCAGACAGTAACCCAGCATAGAATTGGGAAAATGAACAGCAGACCCCAATCTTATCCAAAGGAATATTGACAACTGATTACCACTAGATGAGGAACAGCTGTAAAACAAGGACTTCTAGATAGGCTGACTAGATTCATCAGATGGACAAGTAGTGGGGAATGGCTGGGGTGCCAACAGCACAGCAGACAGTAGCAGGGATATCAGAGTATAAGGGCTCTAGTGGGGGGAGGGAGGCTATGGGAGGGTGCTACCTAAGAAGTGGGCGTAAAAATAAATAAGTAGAAAAAAATTCTAGTAAAAGACTGTCCTTCTGACACCCATTCTGTTTCTTCACCCTGAGTGCACACCTGCATGGAATTACTCCAAGTTCTGTGACACTTTGCATAGATCATGGCATGTCTACTTATTTTCTAATATTCTGATATCTCTGTCAAGTTGTAAGTTCCTTCAGAATCTATTCCACAATCATACATTCACTTTTGCAGAGTTCAGTTGACAGGTGTTCAAAATGACTCTGAAATCATAAGGATCTTGTCAGTAGACCAGGCTGGTCTTAATCTCATAGAGCTCTGCCTACCACTGCCTCTTGTGTGCTCAGAATAAAGGCATGTACCACCACACATAGGTCTTGGGATTCTACTCCTAATGATTCTTAATTCTGTTAAATACTGTACATTGCAATGGAAAACTTTTCACAAGGAAAAATCTAACCTGAAATTTAAATAGCATCAACACTGAAACTGTCGAGTCCTAAACTGACCAAAGTAAGTTTTTTTTTTTTTCCATGTTTCTATGGTATGGCTGTACTAGAGATGTTTAGGATTGACTAAAAGTTCATCCTTCTCAGGTAATCTCACTGATGCAGATAAAAACATTTTCATCTTTATCCTCATGCTCATCAATAGTATTAAAACAGAAGCAGGTTTGTGATTATATATTAAGGGGATTCTAGGGATTTTAGTGAAGTCAAAGAATATTGACCATTTGATGTGAACTGTTGGTTTCCTAGTCTTGACCCTATAATGATAATGTTAGCAAGAAACATAGAGGACAAATACCATTATTGGTATCAACATCGATTTGACTGTTTGAACTAATGAGATTAGAAATACAATATTTTAGAAAATCAAATATTTTTCTTAGTAGGAAAATATTTTTAGCCAACAAAATTGTCTGTACTTCCTGTTTCATGACTTGGTGATTTTATAAATTGTTATACAATATGGCACTTTATGCAAAGTTTTCAATTTTTTAGTAACATAACTAATATACTAACAATTAAAATAAAATCAAAGCCAGAAGAAAAATGCTCAGGTTTTTAAGAGAATTGACTTACAAAACAATTAATAGTTAACCTCATTATTCCTTAAGGCTCTCACATAATAATAAAGTAGCCAAAGAAAAAATCCTTCCTAAGTGCATAATAGTTATTGAAAGTTGTGTAAAAAAAGCTTATCACTAAATAAGTGCCTTGAACACAAATAAATGCATGATGTCATCATCTCAGTGTTTGTGGCATTTGGGCACAGCCTACCTGAATCTTTCCATCTGGGTCTAACTAGACTGTAGGCAAGGTTCTGTTCAGACTGTGGTCATTGGGATTTTGATTGGCATTGCATTGATTCTATAAATGGCTTTTGGCAATATAGTCATTTTCACAATATTCATTCTTCCAATCCATGAGTATGGGAGGTCCCTCCATCTTCTGATGTCTTCCTCAATCTCCTTTTTGAAAGATTTAAAAATTTCATTGTAGAGGTCTTTAATGTCTTTAGTCAGGTTTATTCTGAGACTTTTTTCCAGAGGCTTTTGTGAAACTGTTTCCACGATTGCTTGTTATTAGTGTATAGAAAGTCTACAGACTTTTGAAGATTAACCTGCCACTTTACTGCAAGTGTTAATCATTTCTAGGTTTACTGAAAATGTTAATAATTTCTAGGAGTTTTCTGGTGGATTTTTTGGCATCTCTGAGATATATTATACAGTTTGCAAAAAGGGATAATTTGATCTCTTCTTTTCCAATTATTACTCCTTTAATTTCCTTCTCTTCTCTTATTGCTCTTGCAAGAGTCCCAAGCACTGTGTTAAAAAGAAGTGGAGATAGTGGACAGCCTTGCCTCATTCCTGATTTTAATGGGAATGCTTACAATTTTTTTTTGTTTTTTTTTGTTTTTTCTATTTAGAATGATGTTGGCTGTGGGTTTGTTGTATACGGCTTTAATTATGTTGAGGTATGTTCCCTCCAGTCCAATTCTCTCTAGGATTTTGAACATAAATTCATGATGAATTTTGTCAAAGACCTTCTCTGCATCTATTGAGATGACCATGTGGTTCTTGTCTTTGAGTCCATTTATAGGAGTTATGATATTTATTGACTTACATATACTGAACCATTCCTGCATCTCTGGAATAAAGCCCACTTAATCATGGTAGATGATCCTTCTGATGTGTATCTGTATGCAGTTTGCAAGTATTTTGTTGAGAATTTTTATACTTATGTTCATTAAGGATTATGTGTCTATAGTTTTCTTTTTGGTTATATCTTTACCTGGCTTTGGTATTAAAGTGATGCTGGCTTCGTAGAAGGAATTCCGAAGTTCTCCCTCCATTTCTATCTTTTTGAATAAATTAAGCAGTGTTGGATGTAGATCTTCTTTAAATGTCTGGTAGAATTCTGCTGTAAATCCATTTGGTCCTGGGCCTTTTTTAGTCAGGAGGTTTTGTATTACTGTTTCAAATTCTTTATGCGTTATGGGTCTGTTTAGGCAGTGATCTCTTCTTGGTTTAGTTTTGGTGGCTCCCATGCTTTTAGATAACATACATTTCTTTTAGGTTTTCAAATTTAGTAGCATATAGGTTTTTGAAGTATTCCCTTATAATGTTCTGGATCTTTTTGGTGTCTGTTGTGATGTTTCCTCTTTCATCTCTGATTTGTTGATTTTGATGTTCTTTTTCTTTCTTTTGGTTAACAGAGCTAGTAGTCTGTCAATCTTGTTTATCTTTTCAAAGAACCAGCTGTTGGATTCTTTGATTCTTTGTACAACAGGTAGTCAGTGGTAGCTGTTTTACCTCCTTCTGTTTGCTGATTCCTTTGGTGATTTGTGGAGTCCTCTTTTGCCTTTATAAGAAATACAGAAAACCCTCCATTGAAACTGCACCACAAAATTCAGCATAACTCAAATTTGAAACTTCATCCATCAAACCAATTAGTGTTCAAGTTGCACCTAAATACTGCAACTTCCCAATTTTATAAAATATCAATCTTTCAGGAATTTCCCATGTATTAGTTTGCAGTGTCCCGACAGCAGAACTATTGCTTCAAGTGCCAGAAATCCCAAATCAGAAGTTCCAGAGATCTACACTGAGGATCACAAGCTTCACCACTAAATAAAAGGAAGTTCTAGACAATGCTTCTCATTATTTTGAGCAATTATTGACTTGTTTTTAATGGAATTGCTTCTGTGTTCCATGGATCTACCATGAGTGTGCATTTCCTTTGGGCATTGCTCAATCCCAAACTACTTTCCAATTTTCACTCTGCTTTGTCATATGGAGAGGATCTCTGAATCCCATTTCCTCATTGCCTGCTTTCTCAAGTAGAGGCAATGATTTGGGAGCCACTGGGAGACTATACACCTGGAGAGACTGTTTGACTGAACTTCCTATCAGTGTTGCCTGAGCCTTAGCTCTCAGCTGGGCAACGTCATCAGCATTGACTCTGCACATGTTTTCCTCACGGATTTATCTACTCTCAAGCACAGCCTTGTCAGCCTTAGAGACACAGCACAAGTACCAAACAACCCACCCAGAATTCTGATCCCAAGTCTCTGGGCCCTCCACCAAATTACAGAGCTCTAGTACCAAAGTGACTTTGCCGTCTCCTCGCGGGTTAGGATCTTACATCCAAGGGAGGAAAGTCCAAGTCCCTGGGTGACTATCAACACTTTCCCTTGGATCTCTGGTCCAGGTGGAGAGAGCTACACATTCTAATTAACCATTTCTCGTTTCCTCTAGAGAGTGTGTTTTCATTATGTAAGTGAACTCTACGGGAACTCTGAGTGATATAGAACTTTACCTGACACAATTTGAACTATGATGAAATAAGACTTTTCCATTGTCCTTGACCATTATGGGAACATGTGCAACTCTGTGCCTAGAATTTCACTAAAATATTTAAAGAGAAAATAATAGCTCTGGCAAGTGTACTTTGTCAACCATACTTACAAAATGGGATTGTGAGGATATTTGCAGTTTTATGTAGGATAAAATAAACATTAGCAAATCATATTTCCTTTGGAAATAAAACCCACACACCACAATGAAGCTTTAAATTGATATTTTATCTCATTATTTTTTAAAATAATTTATTTATTATTTTTTATTTTTGTGAATGAGTGTATTGCCTGCATGTAGGTTGGTATACCCATGTTGTGCAATGCCCACGGAGGTCAGAGATGGTGTCAGATTACCCTGGAACTAGACTTATGGATAGATGTTTGCCACCATATTTGTGCTGGGAATTGAACCTGGGTCCTCTGCAAGAACAGCTAGTGGTCTTAACTGCTGAGCCATCTCAACAGCCCTTTAATCTATGTTTTAAAGGAAGTCAAGAGACTGTGGTAAAAAAGATGGCTACATGAAACAATATTTCAAACCAGGTTTTCACTGTTTTCCCCCTCCTCCCATTTCCATCCAGGTTCTGGTAACCACTATTTTACATTCAACTTTTACTAGATGAATTTGTTTACATTCCCTAAGTGGGTGTGATCACGTGATATCCATCCTGCTCCCTTCATCACTGACCTCCTTCAGCCTCAGTCACATGTTGTGCAAGAGAAATTTTCACTCTTCCTGGCTAATGGTATTCCATTGCGTATATGCAGAATATTTTCTTAATTCATCAATCTACAAGCTTTAACATTGGTTCCTTTTCTTCATATTATAAATAGGGCTACAATAAACACAAGAATACAAGTGTAGGTTCTATATATTGATTTAATTTACTTTATATATATAATATAGAAAAATCACCAAGAAATATTATGGTCCTATTTTAAAGGCTTTGTTTGTTTTGTTGCTGTTTTTGCAATGCTGAGGTTCAAACCATAGGCCTCGACCTTGTAATGCATGTGTTCTACCACTGAACTTAGTTCCTTGCTCTCGAATTTTTAGTGTATTAAGAAAGTAATAGGCTCTTTTACCAATGTCTGTGCTAATTTGCATTCCCACCATCATCATGTGAAGGCTCCCATTTTCAAAATTCTTATAGTATTTGCAATGCTTTTAAAGATTTTGTTTATTCTTTGATAATTTTATATGTGTGTATAAAGTGTAGTGATCACATCTCTGCATTTCCCTCATTTGTGTCCCCTCAAGCACTCAATGAGCTTCATTCCAAGTTCCATTCCTGCTTCTATGTCTTTTATGTTAGGTTGTGACCCATGGAGGTTAGCTAGGATTGCGTAAGTGAGTATGAGTGTATGTTTACTTACTGGAAGCATGGGCAATTTTCCAGTGGCTACACCACTGGGGAAGATGATTGCAATTTCTACAGCAAAAACTAACTGTCAGTAGCCCCTCAGAGTTGAGTGGAACACTGTCCTATCTACAGTGGAATACTGGTGGACCAAATATTGTGGAAGTTTTGTGCAGATACCCACAGCTGCTGTGACTTCAAGTGTATAACACTCATGTCACGCATTGCAGGCAGAATTTCATATCCATTCTCCCCATCCTCTGCCTCCCTGTGTAGCAATTTTCTCTGATTAGAAACATTCCTCCATGAAGGAGAGGATAGAGTCATCAGACTCAAGAGTTATACATATTTCACACCTCTGAAATTTACAAGGTATAGGAAGGCCATTCTCTAAGGTTCATAGAAACAATAACCAACTACCGGAGGAGGAGACTATGACCATGTGAGTTGCTCAAAGGAAATTCTCAGGCTTGTTAAGCTTTCTGCACGTCATGGGGAAAGCTCCAGGGAAGCAGGAATTTTGACTCATTATCCATGTTGGGGTGAGCTTTTCAGTGATGCAATTACCTTTGAATCATTGGTGTTTCTGTAATAACCTCTCACCCATGTTCCTATAGGGAAACTCCATAAACTCATTACTTTTCTCTGGGTTTTGGTTATTTGTGTCCTTTTCTGTTCATGATCCTCTGTTATATGAGGGAGCTACATTGATGAGAGTTGAGATGCATTCATATTCTCTCCACATGTTCCACTATGTTCCATGAGCCTTAGGTGTAGAGGTTGCATTGTAGATGTGTCACTTAGAGTTGGGCATTTCATAGACAATCTCTGTGTGTGATTAGTTGTGGAACTCTGTAATGATCTTTGTCTGTTGCAAAAGAAACTTCTTTGATGAGTGGTCACTGGGATACTTGTCTGTAAATATAAGATCTGTATTTTGCACATAGTGAGAAATTACATTTGTCTAAATATGAGACAGACTTGGGGTTTTCTCTAAGCTCTGTGAACCCCTCCTGTCTTATGTATTTGGCTATGTTTATAGTAACCATATGAGTTTCTTCCCATTGAATGGGCTTTTAAATGCTGATAAGGATAAAGATAATGGGGAATGGTCACACACTGATTTTGGGAATCCAAATTGAGACAGACAGTATTGTGGATAAGACAGAATTGGCCTAAAACAAGATAACTAGCTGGGGAAGTAGCTGATCTTAGATCTCTTGGCTTTCATGTCCCAGGTCCTGGATTTGATCCTCAACCCTGCAAAACAGCTAACAAGCAAACAAACTTCACTGAAACTGGAACAATCATGTAGCCTGAAAATCTCACTTTTGTGGCTATGAATATATGAACTAAATGAAATCAGTGTGCTGAAGATATGCGTGTTTCTTGTTTCTTCTCATGCTTTTTGTGGCACTATTCATGATAGCCAAGAACGGAATCCACCTTGATGCCCAGCAGTGGATGAAAAGATAAAGAGTATGGGTTATGCACGCACCAGCATGCAGCCAGCTGTGAATTAAATGTGAATGAAATCTCACGTGCAAAACCTTGGATGAGCCTGGGGATGCCAGTGAAGTGAAGTATGTCAGAAACTGAAAGTCAAAAATGGCGTGAGCTCAGGGATGTAATCAAGTTCATCATAGAAGTTGAGTGTGAAACAATGTTACCAAACTTCAGAGAGAGAGGATGGTGGGGAAAGCATGGTTGGAGAGGCAAGGTTACATACGTTAGAAGAAGGAACACTTTCTCATACACTTTTGCAGTATCTAGGGAACATAGACTGTGACACTGTATTTCACATTTCAAACAGCTAGGTAAAAGCAATTTTGAATGTTTTTATCCATAGAAATGATAAATGTTTCAAGTGACAGGTATCTTATTTTTTTGTGCTGATTACTTCTCAGTATGTGTGAATTCAAATTTGATGATGCAAATATTTGTGTGTAACTGAAACATGGAGAATAATGATAAGGAATTGAAGCTCCCCAAATATGTACTTCACATATACAGTTCTGTGTACTGTACAGGATGTAGAGCACTAAACTTCCTCTCTGAGCAGAGTTTCTCTCCTCTCATGAGCCAAACTCAATCCTCACATACAGCACCAGCTTGTGCTCCAGTGAAAGAGAAGGGCACAATTCAATGCATTTCAGCGTGCTTTTCTACGGTGCAAATAGGATTTAATTTAGTTATCCTTTTGAATCCATGCGCCCATCTGCCATTAAAATGTGTTTTTTAAAGTAAAATTGGGATTATAGCATTTTATTTCCAATGAAAACAGAATGGCAAAACATTATTCCCACCAACATTGGCTTCCAAATATTTTCATGATCTTGTTTCTCACATGAAACAAGATCATGCAAAGTTGTGTGACTAGATCTATTATTTTGTGTTACAAATTTTAAGGAAATACTATCCAAGATTACATTGTCTACACACTGGCAAAGGGCAACGATGAGTCTGACTTCATCATAGTTCTAAACTGAGCAATGTAGATCACTCAGAGTTAGTTCATTTTCACACTGAGCACACACTGCTGAGAGAAACAAGAGTGGTTGAATAGAATATGCAGCTTCTCTACTAGGACAGTGATTTGTGGGAAGACTCTGAGGAGACTGCATACCCACCTTGGTTCTGAATCCTCTGGAATTTGGTGGAGGGCTCACAGACTTGGGATCAGAATTCTGGGTGGGTTGTTTGGTACTTGTGTTGTATCTCAAGGGCTGACAATGCTGTCTTTGGGGAATCGCTGTGTCTGTGTATTCAACATGTGCAGAGAGAATGCTACTGATACTGCCCAGGTGGGACCTGAATCTGAGGCATCCAGAAGAGGAAGTTCATTCAAACAGTTCTCCCAGGTTTCCAGACTCACTCTGGTTCACTCAGGGGCCAGTTCTACTGGAGAGGAATTGCAAGGAGGACACAATCCAGAAGCTCCTTCTCAACACAGGACAAAGTAGAAGGAAAAGGGGAGGTTGTTTTGGAACTGACAAGAAACTGAATAAAAAGAGACACATCTGGAGGACCATGAGTTGGACCTATGCTTACAGAAAAGAGATATCAGTTCATCTGAAAACAAATCAATAAACTGCTTAAAACAATAACAAGCATGAATATGCATGGACTCCATTTATTTAGTGGCAAATGCTTGTGACCCTAACAGTGTAGATGTTCATGATTTTTCGCCTAGATATTCTGACATTTCTTTGTCCAGGACCCTACAAACGAATACATGAAGAAATTTGTATACTATAACACTTGTCTTATAAACTGGAACATTTTTTTTTTTTTTAACATGGAAATCGAACACAGGTGAAACTCCTCTCAGGTCAAATTAGAATCTTCAACTTTATTTTCATGTGAAGTTTCAGGTTCTGTTTTGGATAATTTCTTCCTCATAATTAAAGCAATTAAGAGAAAAAGAAAAACCACAAAAAGAATAAAACATTTAGCATATACTTGTGCTCTCTTGCTCCTCTGAATTTTGTTTTCCCAGGAGGTGGGCCACTGTCGACATTACCTCTGTAGCCTCTCAGTATATAGTCTGATGGATCCCATTTTTCATCACAATGGCCATGGTGTTTACTCTTGCAGATTCCTTTCTTATTACGTGTTGTTGCTGCTGAATAGTTGCTTGTGTCAAAAAAAATACTGACCCACTTCTTGTTTTGATACTGATGTTCTGGACCACACTCTGTGCCATCTTTCACTTCTCCAATATCTGGTATTGCCATCCCATAATGATAATCAATACTCCAGCAGTTGAGCTCATTGGATCGAGTCCAATGCAAAGTGCTATGATCGATCAGAAGGGGAATCATTTCCATGTTCTCACAGTGAAGTCTTCCACAAATTATGTCAGGCACTGGGTAACTTAAATATTTCATATCCTTGCTCTTGTTACCAGTTACGAATGGTCACCCCTGGTGTTCAGTTTCATATAGCAGGTCTCATTTTCACTCCTGGCTTTTTTTCCAAAAATTTGTTGACTGTCCCTGAGGGCTGTTATATCTGCTTTCATAGCAGTAACTACTGTTATTGCAAAGGGTTCCATCTACCAGATAAACATCTTCAGGACACATATGTGAGGTTCCATTGCACCACTCTGGAAGATCACATACACTGTTTTTTTTGTCTACACACAGTGACCTAAGGCAATAAATGGCAATCTCTGCAACAAAGCCCAACAGAACATGAAGCACCACCTTTCAGAACACAACCTGGATCATTTGTACATGTCTCAACAGTTCCACAGTCATACTGCTCTCCTTCTTCAACCAAACGATTTCCACACGTCTAATGTCATGATTTTTGTTTTGGTGCATCATACTTATGGCCCCTGAGGATAGTGAATTTCTACATATCTATATATCTACAGTTACTGAATTTATAGGATTAAAACTCTTCTTCCAATTACAAAATAACTCTCATGACATTAGCAATATTCCCATCTGCTTTCACTTGATTTTCTTCAGTCCAGAATTCAAGTCCAACTACCATCACTTCAACTTGTATTGAAGCAAAATATCAATTAGCTACAGTGACATCTTAGTTATGATTTGTTTAAGAGTTGTGACATTCACCTTTTTCTGGACATATAGATTATTATCTATCACCAGAGCAATTACCATAATCCTGTTGTGGGACCACCAGCCATGATACTCACTTTGCATCAGAATGGAGTTAATATCCCTTGAAGTTTCCTTTGTGGTGCTATTTCTTCATGTTAGTGAGCCTCTCCTTGGGGCCATTGTGTCTCCTCACTCTTACCTTGTAAAGCAGATGCTCAAATGTGGAAGAAAATCTCTTGGGCATGGTTTTACAAAATCTTACTGGTAGTGTTCCTTGAAAGCCTCCCAAACAGGAAGTAATACAAACTATGGATTCTACGTCTTTATCCACATGGCTCTGGAAATAGAAATCATTCTTGGTAAAAGGCTGGTCCTCAAGGAGAACACCTTCGTCACTGTAGGTGAACACAGACAGGTGTCACAATAAAAGCTCCTTGGGCTTCATAGTGATAAAGTGTCTCTGGCCTTCAAAGTGCAATCTATGGTACAGCCAGCCTGGAGGGTTCTTGTCTTTACTAGGGTCAGTGACCCTCGGGTATCACTGCTTCCTGAGGACCCTTGTACTGAGCATGCACCATCAGTGACCATGCAGTAATTAAGGGTAACATCCCAGGTCAGAGGTTCAGCAGAGTGGTCTCCACATACAGTCACCATGTCCTATGAGACAGCAAAGAGGAACAGGAGAAGAGTCTGCTGTCATGTCCTCTCTTCACCCTATTGCATTATGTAGCACTGACCTTTAATGATGTATCTTCTGGCAGAGTTGATCCATCAGAGCAGCCAGCCTAAGAGAAACAGGGAAAAGAAGGGCAGACACAGGTGTGGGTAAACCTTGATAGCGTCTGGTTAGAGTAGAAAACAGAAGGATAGGTGCAAAAATCGGCTAAATTTTGGGGCTAAGCCTGGCAACAGTTTGCATGTACTTTCTATTTAGCTGGAAATACACACTGGATTCTGAAGAAATGTGCACCTTACACCTGCGTGTGATTTTAGTAAATGTCCCTTTTTTCTCACTATCACTCCGTGTTCTCACTTTCCACCTGTCCTCAACAACACGTGGGACCCACAGCTGAAAACTGACATTATCTCTGTTTTTTGAGTTATTTTCTGAATTTCAGTTACTGTGGATTAAGTCACCAAAGCAAAGACAAATTCCCTACCAAATGCACAGTTTGGATGCTCATTTCAGCCATTGTCCTGTCATTGCCATGGGTGGCAGGGAGCTTGTTTCTGTCTGAACGTTATTCTCTTCTCAAGCCTTCACTTTCGATTATTGTTACTATTGGTCTATGTGAGTGTATGCACAGATGTGAATGTGCAGGCTTTGTGCATGTTCATGTGCTTGTAGGTATGTGTGTGCATGGTCATGCATGTGGAGGCCAGTGTTCATCCTAGTGTGTTGGTCCTAGGAGACACATACACCTTGCTTTTATATTGGCTTTTACTTATTTCTATTTTTTTCTATTTGTGCTTATATCTGGATTAGCATGTGAGTCTGTGTGTGTGTGTGTGTGTGTGTGTGTGTGTGAGTGAGTGTGAAAAAATTCAACCTTAGGTGTCTTTCCTAAGCCACCATCTACCTTAGCTTAGACATAGAGTCTGTAACTGACCTAGAGGTCATTTAGAGAATAAGCTGCCTGGCCAGCTAAGCCAGTGATCTGCCTGTCTCTGACTCCTCATAGAATCTCCACTATGCTGCGTTCCTCACATGAATGCTAGGAGTCAAATTTGTTACTCAGGCTTGTGCAACACTCTTTTATTGACTAAGCTCTTTCCTCTGTCATATGTCTTCATCTCTAAAATCATAAGAGTGCCTTATTGCTTGGGAAAATAAATCACAGAAAAATTAAGAGAGTAGTAAGAACCCACCTTTGGAAAAGATGAGCGAAAGAGACATTTGAGGATATCATTATCAAAATTCTGAATTTCTGAGTTTCTGTCACCATCTTTTTTGATACAGGTTTGGTAATTATTACAGAATGTATATTTGTAATGAATTGGAGGATATTTATTGCTAATATAAAAGTGTTGAATTATACCAAGTGTGTCAAATTTATTACTAAATTTTTTTTCATTGAATTTTTGCATATTTCATATAAAACATTTCAAACAATCTTGATTATCTTTATATCCCTGTCCCCACTGGCAGCCTCCCAACCCCCACTCCCTCCCACGCCCCTGGAGTACACACACTCTGTCATTTGTGTTAAGGCCCATTGTGTCATCGGTGACCCCAGCTGTTCCTCAGTGCAAGTCCATCCATTGAGGTAAAGTCAGCCTATCTAGAGTCTTTTGTTTTAGAAAGAACAGCTATTCTTTGCCTAGGAGCAATCAGTTGACAATATTTTTTTAGATAAGATTGGGGTCTGCAATTCATTTCCACAGATCAATGCTGGGTTTTTGTCTGCCTGAGTTTGCATGGGACTTGTGTATGATGATACCATTGACATAGAATCATATGAGCAGGGCCCCAGGAGCTAGTAGGACTCTATTTCCATATGGTATGCACCTCTTCTCCTGGCTCTTACAGTCTTTCTACCCCCTCTTCCAAGATAGTTCCTGAGCCTTGGGTGGGTGAAGCTTAATAAAGGAATCCTGTCCAAGGACCAGCATTCAGCAGACTCTTGATCTCTACATTTTGGCCATTTGTGACCTTTTGTGTTCCTGGCCCTCCCTGCATGAGGGAGCTTCATTACTGAGAACTGAGAGATTCATTAGTGTCCTCTTCTTTATCCCTGTTCTATGTTCCATGAGCCTTAGATGTAGAGGTTACATTGTAGACATGTCACTTAGGCCTGGACAATTCATAGACAATGTCCATGTGTGACCAGTTGTAGTACTTGGGAATAGTCTCTGAATTGTGCAAAATGAGCTTCTCTGATGAGTGGTGCCTGGGGTATTTGTCTGTAAATATAATGATATGTATTTTATACGTAGTAAGAAATTACATTGGTCTAGCTATGTGACAGTTTCGGGGTTTTCTCTAAGATTGATGACCACTCCAGCCATGTGTATTTGGTTATGTTTATAGTTCAACACTTGAGTTTCTCCCCATTGAGTGGTCTTTCAGTTTAATTTGGTAGCTGTTGATTGCTCCAAAGATAAAAGTGCAGCTAATGCAGCAATAATGTATGCTGTACCGGCATTGAAGCGGTTATTTGGTCTTGAAGCTGGTGTTGGATCACCCATTGATGTTTTCCCTTGCTTCCTACATAGCACTCTCGAAAGCTGTGAGAGCCAGCCTTCAGGGGAATTGGTTTCAGGTCAGTTGTAGCTCTATTAATCCAAATCCTGTGTCTGACTTATGCTCTGTCTTTGGCAATAAGGCCTTACCTTCAGGTTCTGGGAGGCCATCAGGGCTCTGACAATAGCCTGAGTGATTTTGGGAGTCTCTTGGTCTACCTTTGCCAACAACTCAAAGGAAGGTTTCTCCTGTCTGGCACTGTTGCTTGTTATGTAGCCTTTAGCTATATACATGGACTCATGTAGAGATAATGGATGTGTAATTTGTCATTAGGTTGTTGGACTAATATGATTCCCTCTTTTTTTTTAAATGAGGTAGGCATTACTTTTCATGGATTCCTCATTTAAAGTGTCCTTTTCCCAATTTCTCCCTTGATAATACCAGTTCCCTATGGTCTTACCTCTCGAGCTCCTTCTTTCCCTTTATCCCCAAGGTACCTTATATAATCCTCCCTTCCCTCCATTTAAAGATCCCCATTTTATCCTTTTCTTCCTTAGTAATACCTGTCTCCTACTGTTCTCTCTCAAATTCTTTCTTTCTCTTTACCACCCTGGTTCCTTTTCAATATCCTGGTTCCTATAGCTATGCCTGGATACATACTCACAAGCATTTGGTGCTAGGATCCACACATGAGGAAGAACAAATGTCTTTTATTTTTCTGAGTCTGTGTCACTTCACTTAATATAACAGTTTCCAGTTCCATCCATTTACATGCAAATTTCATGATTTCATCCTTCTTTACCACTGAGTAGAACTACATTGTGTAATTGTCCCACAGCTTTATTATCCACTTGTCAGTTGAGGGACATTAGCTCTCGTGAAAAGAGCAGCAACAAATGTGGATGCACAAGTGTCTCTGCAATAGGATGAGTCCTTTGGGTATATGCCAGGAAGTGGTATAATTGAGTCGAATGGTAAGATCAGTTTTAGTTTTTCAAGAGTTATCCATACTGCTTTCCATAGACGTTGCACGAATTTGCAGTCCCACCAGCAGTGGATGAGTGTTCCCTTTCCCCACATCCTCTCCAACACCTGGTATCATTTGTTCTCTTGATCTTAGTCAGTCTGACTGGGGTAAGATGAAATCTTAAAGTGATTTTAATTTACATTCCCCTAATTATCAAAGATGCTGAAAACCTTTTAGCTGTTTCTTAGACATATTTAATTCTTCTTTTGAGATCTTTCTGTTCAGATCCTTAGCCCATCATTTAATTGGGTTACTTGCTTTACCGATTCTTTGTTTTTTGATTTCTTTATAAATTCTGGATATTAAACCTCTTTTAGATGCATCACTGGTGAATATTTTCTCCCATTCTGTGGGTTTTCTCTTTACTTCCTTGGTTGGTTCTTTCGATGTACAGAAGGTTTTTAGTTAAATGAGGTCCCACTTGCTGATTCATGACCTTATTTCCTGAGCAATTGATGTCTGGTTTAGAAACTCTTTTCTTACACCTCTGTCTTATAGGTTATTGCCAATGTTTTCTTCTAACAGTTTCAGAGTTTCTGGTTTCACATTGAGGTCTTTGATCCATTTGGAGTACACTTCTGTGCAAGGTGAAAAATCATGGTTTAGCTTCACTCTGTTATAGGTGGAGATCTAGTTTTGCCAACACCATTTGCTGAACATGCTGTCTTTCCTCCAGTGAATGTTCTTGGCCCCTTTGTCAAATATCAGGTGCCTGAAATTGCGTGAACTCATATTTGCATCTTCAATTTTGTTGCATTGATCTACACATCTATTTTTGTGCCAGTACCATGCTGTTTTAATGGCTATGGCTCTGTAATATAGTTTGCTATCTTGTATAGTAATCCCCTAGTATTGCTCTTTGTGCTCAGGGTTGCTTTGGCTAACCAGGGTCTTTTTTGCTCAAATATGAATTTTAGGATTTTTTTTCTACTACTGTGAAAAATGTCATGGGGATTTTGATTCACATTCCATTGAATCTATAAATGGCTTTTAGTAGGATGGTCATTTTCACAATATTAATTCTTTTAATCCATGAGCGTGGGAGAGCCTTTCATCTTCTGGAATCCTCAATCTCTTTCTTAAAGATTTGAAATTTTCATTGCAGAGATTTTAATGTCTTTGGTCATGTTTATTACGAGATATTTTAATATTTTTTTGAGGCGATTGTGAATGGGAGACCTTCCATATACTCTTTCTCCAATTGCTTATTATTGGTATATAGAAATGCTACTGATTTTTGTAGATTAATTTTATAACCTGCCACTTTACTGAAAGTGTTAATCATTTCTAGGAGTTTTCTGGTAGAATTTTTGGCATCTCTTAGGTATAGTATCATATCATCTGCAAAAAGGGATAATTTGACTGCTTCTTCTCCAGTTGGTACTCTTTAATTTCCTTCTCTTGTCTTATTGTTCTAGCAAGAGTTTCAAGCACTATCTTAAAAAAGGAGTGGAGATATGGACAGCCTTGTCTGGTTCCTGATTTTAATGGGAATGCTTCCTTGTTTTTCTCCATTTAGAATGATGTTGACTGTGGGTTTATTATACATAGCTTAATTATGCTGAGGTATGTTCCCTCCAGTCCAATTCCCTCTAGGACTTTGAACATAAATGCACATTGAATTTTGTCAAAGGTCTTCTCTGCTTCTATTGAGATGACCATGTGGTTCTTGTCTTTGAGCTCATTTATATGATTTATGATGTTTATTGACTTATGTATTTTGAACCATCCCTACATCTCTGGGCATAAAGCTGACTTGATCATGGTGGATGATCTTTTTGATGTGTGTCTGTATGTGGTTTGCAAGTATATTGTTGAGAATTTTTGCATCTATGTTCATTAAGGATATGGGTCTATAATTTTCTTTTTTGGTCATATCTTTACCTGGGTTTGGTGTTAAAGTGGTTCTGGCTTCACAGAAAGAATTTTGAAGTTTTCCCTCAGTTTCTATCTTTTTGAATAAATTAAGTATATAGTTTGGAGGTCTTCTTTAAATGTCTGGTAGAATTCTACTATAAATCCATCTGGGCCTGGGATTTTTTTAGTCAGGAGGTTTTGTATTACTGTTTCAATTTCCTTATGTGTTATGGAACTGTTTAAGCTGTTGATCTCTTCTTGGTTTAGTTTTGGTTATTCCTATGCATTTAGATACCCGCCCATTTTTCAAATTTAGTAGCATATAGGATTTTGAAGTAATCCCTTCTAATGTTTTGGATCTTTTGCACGTCTCTTGTGATATTTCCCCTTTCATCTTTGATTTGTTGATTTGGAGATGCTCTTTCTTTCTTTTGATTAACTGGGCTAAGGGTATGTCTATCTTTTTAATTTTTTTCAAAGAAACAGCTCTTGGATTCATTGATTCTTTGTATTGTTTTCATTGTTTTTATTTCATTAATTTCTGCTCTGATTCTTGTTATTCCTTTTGTCTGCTGGATTTGGGTTTCATTTATTGATCCTTTTCATGTGCCTTGAGTGGCAATTTAAGCCATTGATTTGTGCTAGTTCTGATTTTTTAATTTAGGCCCATAGAGCTATAAAATTCTTTCTTAGGACTGCTTTTAAAGTGTCCCAGAGGTTTGTTGTATTGTATTGTCCTTTTCATTTAGGTCTAGGAATATTTTTATTTCTTTCTTAATTTGTCCTTTGACCCATTCATTATTCAGGAGTATGTTGTTTGATCACCATTAATTCATGTACTTACTAGAGTTTCTTCTCGTGTTGATTTTAAGCTTTATTGCATTGTGGTTTGATAGAACGCATGAAATTACTTCAATTTTGGGGGGTATTTGTTGAATCTTGTTTTGTTCCCCACTATGTGGTTGATTGTGGAGAAAGTTCCATGGGGGCACTGAATAGAAAGTGTATTCTTTGGTGCATGGGAAGAACACTTGGTAGATATCTCTTATGTACATCTGATGTATGATTTCATTTAATTCAGATGTTGCTGTGTTTATTCTTTGTCCCATTGACCTGAATAATGGAGAAAATGGGGGTACTGAAGTCCCCTACTATTATAGAATTAGAATTAATCTGTGTCTTAATGTCCTGGTGTGCTGTTTTCATAAATTTGGGTGACCAGAGTTTGGTGCATAATGTTCAGGATTGTAATATCTTCTTGGTCACTTGTTCCTTTGATTAGAATGAAGTGACTCTCTTTATCTCTTCTGATTAGTTTTAGTTTGAAGTATGTTTTCAGATATTAGAATTACAAATCTTGCTTTTTTCTTAGCACCATTTGCTTAGAATAATTTTTCCATTCTTTTATATAAGGATGCCTGTCCTTGAAGGTGAGATGGGTTTCTTACAGATAACAAAAATGGTTTTGTTCCTTTTTGTTAAATTAAATTAAGAATTTCATACATGCATATAAGTGTTTTGATCAAATCTGTGCCCACTCCCTCCCCTCCAACTCCTCTCATATCTCCCCATGATTTTTTTTTCTGATAACTTCATGTACTCTTTCTTCTTCTTTGATTTATTATTTTTTTTATGGGGCTTTTGGCTACTCTAACATTCTCCCTTCTGAAGAGGTAACCCTAAAATCTTTTAAGGATTAGATAAAAGTTCCCAAATATTTTTGGCATTTTTGGCCTTTGGAACAGAGCAGGTTGCTAAGAAGCCCAAGGACACTGTGAGTTTTAGCCAAGAAACTGACTACTTTTCTTTGGGGTCTTTTTACCCTAACTGCCTAGCCAATTTCTACCTCCTATTCTTATCACACCATCCTCT
>NW_008355790.1:4890937-4891195 GCF_000622305.1 Nannospalax galili
CCTTGAACTCTTAAAGAAGTATACTGATGACTTTACTCTTTGGTTATACTTTCTTTTCGGGTGTTTAAGACCACACAGTTGACCCAAATAAATTAATTTATTTTTACACTTAAGGTCATTTGAGATCTGTTCCTCAGGGGTCACAGCTCCTGGCTCCTTTCTTTTACCAGTGCCATCTATGTGAAGATAAGTCAAAGGTCCTGCTCAACTGTGGCTGGCTTCACTTGGAAGCATGGAGGAAATGTTTCCTCTGTGTTG
>NW_008355790.1:4891265-4924849 GCF_000622305.1 Nannospalax galili
CTGGCTTCACTTGGAAGCATGAATGAGATGTTTCCTCTGAGTTGAACCTCCTCTTTGTAGACTGGACACTGGTTCAAGTCCATCTCGTGGGGTCTCCATGTTCTCCCTGAACTAGAGGACAGGTGACTCACTACAGTTACAGGACATTTTGAGAGCTGTTCCATAGTCCCCTGGAACTTAGTTGACCTTGGAGGACAAGGGGCGAAAACTGTCCTTTAAGTC
Source organism: Nannospalax galili (assembly GCF_000622305.1). Taxonomy (NCBI): domain Eukaryota; kingdom Metazoa; phylum Chordata; class Mammalia; order Rodentia; family Spalacidae; genus Nannospalax; species Nannospalax galili. The sequence goes on from NW_008355790.1 coordinate 4,891,488, forward strand.
CCTCTGACAGCCTCAAACAATGGCTGTTAAACATCCAGTAAGTTTAGTTCCACTAGTCTGATGCTAAATATTTTTATTATTTTTATTTCATGTGTATGAGTGTATTGCCTACATGTATGTGAGTGCACCCATGTCATGCAAGGCCGTGGAGGTCAGAAGAGGGTTTCAAATTCTGCTGGAACTGGAGTTAAGGATGGTTCATAGCCACCATGTGGCTCCTGGGGTTCAAACCCAGGTCTTCTGCAAGAGCAGTCAGTGCTCTTAACCACTGAACCATCTCTCCAGCCACAAATCTGGTACTTTTAATTATTATGTGCTATATAAATAAGGCTTGGGTAAAAAAATAAATATTCTCAGATAAAGTTTGACTAGATAGATATATTTTGTTCCTTAAACTAGTTGACTAAATTGTGACCATACACATTTTAAGATTATGTGTATATTATTTTTGTTTCATCCGTTATAACAAATCTTCATCACTTGCTTAGGCTTTCTCATTTTTTTCTATTTTGGAAAATATCTCCATTCCCATACCCTTTTAACATCTTTTATATTCTCATTTTCTGTTTTTTTAAAATAATTATGAAACATAATAGCATTAACAAATGTTCCATCTGTTGCGAGACTTCATTTCCTGGTGATGCTAAGCAATGCCTATTCCTTTTCAAGGTTCTAGTGTCAAGCCCATGTTTGATTAGCCCTTTACTGGGGAACCAATGAATTTATTGAGCTTACTTATGGAGATAACTGAGGGCTTGGTGAGGCGTATGCATGACATGATGGTATGTACACTGGAAAACCTTTACCCATCAAGGTTCATGTCTCTTTACCCTAGCCTTCCCAAGATTATATACTTTAGCTCTCCCCAAATCCAGAAGGCCATGTGTGATTAGGTCATATTACATACAATTGGATTTGAAGAGTGGCTGGATAATGTGGTGAGGGTCCAATGACCCTGCTTGGCCCTCCTTTAATGAATGAGCACAACCATCAACAAGCCCAGTTGTGATGCTGTTTAGCGATCAGGCTTAGCTGAAGTCGTGATGATGGTAGTTATTTCATGAAGAAGGGACTGCTGTATATCATCATCTTATTAAAGGGACCTGGAATTTAAAAGGATTTGGTGTTACGATTTACATATGTGGGAGAACATACATTGTTTGTTTTTCTGAGTCTGTATTACTTCACTTAGTATAGCAGTTTCTAGATCCATCCATTTACCTGAAAATTTCATTATTTCATCTGTCTTTACTGCTGAATAGAACTGCATTGTGTAAATATGCCACAGTTTTGTTAACCACTCATTAGTTGAGGGGCACTTAGGTTGCTTCCATCTCCTAGCTATTGTGAAAAGAGCAACAACAAACATGGTTGTTCAAGTGTCTCTACAATAGGATGAGTTCTTTGGGTATATGCCAAAGAGTGGTTTAACTGGGTCAAATGGTAGGTTCATTTTTAGTTTTTTAAGACTTCTCCACACTGCTTTCCATAGGAGTTGAACAAATTTGCAGCCCCACTTCTTCACATCCTCTCTAACATTTGGTATCATTTGTTCTCTTAATCTTAGCCAGTCTGACTGGGGTAAGATGAAATCTTAAAGTGGTTTTAATTTGCATTTCCCTAATTAGTAATGATGTTGAACCCCTTTTAACATGCTTCTTAGCCATCTTTATTTCTTTTTTTGAGAACCCCCTGTTTAACTCCTTAGCCCATCTTTTAATTGGGTTACTTCCTCTCTTGATTCTTCATTTTTTGAGTTCTTTATATATTCTGGTGTTAAACCTCTGTCAGATATGTTGCTGGTGAAGATTTTCTCCCATTCTGTGGGTTTTCTCTTCACTTCCTCGGTTGCTTCTTTTGATTTACAGAACCTTTTTAGTTTAGTGAGATCCTTTTTGTTGATTCTTGAGCTTTCCTGGGCATTTGATGTCTGGTTTAGAAAATCCTTTCCTATCTTGTAGGTTGTTGCCAATGCTTTCTTCTAACAGTTTCAGGGTTTCAGACTTTACATTGAGGTCTTTCATCCATTTGGGGTTGCCTTTTGTGCAAGGTGAAAGATAGAGGTTTAATTTCATTGTTCTACAGGTGGGGCTCCAGTTTTGCTAGCACCATTTGCTGAACATGTGGTCTTTCCTTCAGTGAATGTTCATAGCCCCTTTGTCAAATATCAGGTCACTGAAATTGCATGTACTCATATTTGGGTCTTCAAGATTGTTCCATTGATCTACGGGTCTAATTTTGTGCCAGTACCATGTTGTTTTTACGACTATAGCTCTGTATTACAGTTTAAAATCTGGTATAGTAATGCCCCCAGTACTGCTTAATGCTCAGTGCTTTGGCAATCTGAGGTCTTTTGTGCTTCCATATGAATCTTAGGATGGATTTTTCCAATTCTGTGATGAATGTCATGGAAGTTTTGATTGGCATTGCATTGAATCTATAAATGGCTTTTGGTTGGATGGTCATTTGGACAATGTTAACTCTTCCAATCCATGAGCATGGGAAGTCCTTCCATCTTTTGGTGTCTTCCTTAGTCTCTAAAGATTTAAAATTTTCATTGTAGACTTCATTAATGTCTTTACTCAGGTTTATCCTGAGATTTTTTTTTTTTAGGTTATTGTGAAAGGTAGTGTTTCCATGTTCTCTTTCTCTGATTGCTTGTTATTGTTACACAGAAAGGCTACAGACTTTTGTTGATGAATTTTGTAACTTGCCACTTTACCGAAAGTGTTAAACGTATCTACGAGTTTTCTCATGAAATTTTTATTGTCTCTTAGATATATCAGCTGCAAAAGGGATAATTTGATCTCTACATTTCCAATTATTACTCTTTTAATTTCCTTCTCTTATCTTATTGTTCTTGCAAGAGTTTCAAGCACTATGTTAAAGAGGAGCAGAGATAGGGGACAGCCTTGTCTAGTTCCTTATTTTAATGGGAATGTTTCCAGTTTTTCTCCATTTAGAATGATATTGCCTGTGGGTTTATTGTATATGGCTTTAATTATGTTGAGGTATGTTCCCTCCAGTCCAATTCCCTCTAGGACTTTGAACATAAATGCTTTTTGAGTTTTGTCAAAGGCCTTCTCTGCATCTATTGAGATGAACATGTGGTTCTTGTCTTTGAGCCCATTTATATGATTTATGACATTTATTGACTTACATCTATTGAACCATTCCTGTATCTCTGGAATAAAACTGACTTAATCATGGTAGCTGATCTTTTTGATGTGTATCTGTATGCAGTTTGCAAGTACTTTGTTGAGAATTTTTGTGTCTATGTTCATTAAGGATATGGGTCTCCAGTCTTTTTTGGTTGTATCTTTACCTGGTTTTCGTATTAGAGTGGTGCTGGTTTCATAGAAGGAGTTTGGAATTTATCTGTCCATTTTTATCTTTTGGAATAAATTGAATATAGATCTTATTGAAATATCTGGTAGAACTCTACTATAAATCTATCTGAGCCTTTGCTTTTTTTTAGTTGGGAGTTATTGTATTACTGTTTCAATTTCCTTATGTGTTATGGGTCTGTTTAAGCTGTTGATCTCTTCTTGATTTAGTTTTGGTGGTTCCCATGCTTTTAGACACCCATCCATTTCTTTTAGGTTTTCAAATTTAGTAGCATATATGTTTTTAAAGTATTCCCTTATAGTGTTCTAGATCATTTTGATGTCTGTTGTGATGTTTCCGTTTTCATCTCTGATTTTGTTTATTTGTAGGTGCTTTTTCTTTCTTTTGATTAACTGGGCTAAGGGTCTGTCAATCTTGTTTATCTTTTCAAAGAACCAGCTCTTGGAATAGTTGATTCTTTGTATTATTTTCATTGTTTCTATTTCATTAATTTCTGCTCTGTTTTTTATTTCTTTTTGTTTGCTGGGTTTGGGTTTCATTTGTTGTAGATTTTCAAGTCTACTGAGATACAATGTTCAGTCATTTATCTGTTTTCTTTCTGACTTTTTAATGTAGACACTTAGAGCTATAAACTTCCTTCTAAGAACTGCTTTCAACTTGTCCCAGAGATTTTGTTGTGTTGTATTGTCCTTTTCATTTAGTTCCAGGAATACTTTTATTTCTTAATTTTTCCTTTGATCCATTCATCATTCAGGAATGTGTTGTTTAATCTCCATGTGTTGATGTAGTTACTAGGGTTTCTTCTGGTGTTGATTTTAAGCTTTACTGCATTGTGGTCAGATAGAATGCATGGAATTATTTCAGTCTTTTTGTATTTGTTGAGGCTTGTTTTGTGCCCCAGTATGTGGTCAATTTTGGCAAAAATTCCACAGGGCACTGAATAGAAAGCATATTCTTTGGTGCTTGTGGGGAATATTCAGTAGATAATCTGTTAGGCCACCTTGATGTATGGTATTGTTTAATTCAGATGTCGCTCTGTTAATTCTCTGTCCTGTTGACCTATCTAATGGAGACAATGGGATATTGAAGTCCCCTATTATTAATGAGTAGGGATTAATCTGGATGTTAATGTCCTGTTGTACTGTTTTTATGAAGTTTGTTGCACCAGAGTTTGGTGAATTTGTGTTCATAATTGTGATATCTTCTTGGTCAGTTGTTCCTTTGATTAGAATGAAGTGACCCTCTCTATCTCTTCTGATTAGTTTTAGTTTGAAGTCTATTTTGTCAGATATTAGAATTACAACTCTTGCTTTTTTCTTAGTACCATTCACTTGGAATCCTTTCACCTTAGATTAGTGCCTGTCTTTGAAAGTGAGATGAGTTTCTTGTAGACCACAAAAAGATGGGTTTTTTTTCTTAATCCATTCAACTAGTCTGTGTCTTTTGAATGCAGAGTTTAGTCCCTTGATATTTAAAGTTATTAATGAAAGACATATAGTGATTGATTTTGTTTTGATTTCTGTTTGGATTCTTGGTGTTACTGTGTGTTTCACAGTTATACCTTCAGTAAGTTTCTTTCTGTTGCCCCTTGGGTATAGTAATTCTATTCTTCAGCTCTTTGTATTGCTTCCAGAACTCTCTGAATGGCTGGTTTTGTGGACATGAATTCTTTCAGCCTATTTATGTAATGGCAGATTTTTTTCCCCTTCAACTATAAGAGACATTTTGGCTGGGTAATCTGGGTTGACATCTGCAGTCATTTAGAACTGGGAATATTTTGGTCCAGGCTCTTCTGGCTTTCCTAATTTGCCCTGAAAAGTCCACTGTAATTCTGATTTGTTTTCCTTTATGTGTGACTTTTTTTTTCTTTTTTCAGCATTCAGTATTCCCCTTTAGTTCTGTGCATTTACAGTTACTCTTCTGGTCCTGTCTATTTGGTGTTCTATGTGTTTCTTGTATTTGTATGGGCGTATGTTTCCTTGATTTATGGAAGTTTTCTTCTTTAATCTCGTTAAAGATCTGATCAATGCTATTGACCTGAGATTCTTCTCCTTTCTCTTTGCCTATGATGTATAGATCTGGTCTTTTCATGGTGTCCCACATTTCCTCCATATTCCATTGGTACGCTTTTAAAGTTTTTCACACTGCTTTGCTTGAGCAGTCCAAGTTTTAAACTTTGTCATCCAGTCTTGATATTCTGTTTTCCATTTCATTCGTTCTGCTGGAGAGGCTTTCCCTTGTCATTTCAAATGGGCTTACTGTTGGCTTATGGAGTGTTTCACTTCCTTCTTCATTTCAGCCTGGGTATTCTTCAGTATTTCTAACTCTTTTCTGAATTCATTCAGAAGTTCATTCCTATCTTCTTTCAGTTCTTTGATATCTTTGTGTGTTCTTTAAATTCACTAAGTTCTTTTATAGTGTTTACAACTGTTCTTTTGAATTCTATATCCTGTATTATCTCTAGGAGGTTCTCATTGTACTCCTCTAGAGGACTCTTGGTACTTGGTGGGGTTACATTATTTGGATTTTTCATGTTATTATTTTTTCTCTGTTACTTTGACGTGGATTTCTTTTGTAGTTTTTTATTCTTGTGTGAGACTCAAGCCTTCCTTTGTTGAGTTTAGTTCTGCTTCTTTTTGTAAACTTTATGTGCCTTTATGATTTACTTGTTGGGTATGAAAATCTGGTTGGTCTAGGCTTCACGTTCTCTCTTTTGATTTTATATTGGAGGGACCAGATGGCTTTCATTCTGCTGCTCAAGAGTTCCCACAGATGCCCAAGTTCGATGAGGATCAGATGATCTCAGTCTTTCTCCTAAGGTCTGGATCCCTCTAGTCACCAGGCACAGTACAGTGTGGGAGGACTGCTAGGTAGAGGTAACATTCAGGACTCAGGCAGTCAGGGAAGGAGGCTAGTCTCAGGACTCCAGAGCAAGCAGGGAAGGAGGATAGTCTCAGGAATCCAGGTTAAGGGTGGGACAGCCAGGGATGAAGCTGGTCTCAGGTATGCAAAGGTAAGGTAGGGGTAGGGGACAGGCCCCAAGGGCCCAGGGGACTTAACCAAGGAATTGGGTTGGTCTTGGTACAAAGGATCAAGAAGCAGTGGGAAGTCTGGGCCAAGATGGTAGTCCAGAGGTCTGTGGCTTCAAGAGAAGAAATGGGCCAGTGACCACGCCAGGAGGAGAGACAGAGTCGGGGAGGTGGGAGAGTGAAAGAGGTTGTGGGAGTTAAGGTGCTGTGGGCATGGTCAAACAGCCAGGAATGATGCTGGCTTTGGGAAGTTGGGGGCTGGGCTGGCCAGGGACAAGGGCCTGTCTCAGGCATGCAGAGGCAAGGTTGGGGAGGAAATAGGCTTTGAGGGCTCTCCAGGGGATAAGACCAAGGTATTAGCTTGGTCTGGGCACAAAGGATCATGAAGAAATGGGGAGTCTGGGCCAAGAGGGCAGTCCAGAGGTCTGGGGTGCCAAGAGAAGATGTGGGCCAGTGTCCACACTAGGGGGACAGACAGGGTCGGGGAGCTGGGAGGGTGAAAGAGGCAGTGAGAGGCTCAGTGCAACACCATTTTTTGAAGGTGCTCTCATTCCTCTAGTGTGTTTTCTTGGTACCTAAAATTACATACATCATGTCTTTTCTTTTGTTCCATTGATTTGTGTGTGTGTGTTTGTTCCAGTGCCACGCTGTTTTTATGACTAAAGCTCGGTAATATAGATAGAGATCTGGTATGGTTATCTCCCCATTGTTGCTCTTCCTTCTCAGGATTTCTTTGGCTATGTCATAGGGATTTTGATTGAGATTGCATTGAATCTATAGATTGTTTTTTCCCAATGTTAATTCTTCCCATCTGTGAGCATGAGAAGTCCTTCTTTCTCCTCAACTGTGGTGTCTTCAATCACTTTCTTCAATGATTTAAAAATCTCACTGCAGAGATCTTTTGTATCTTTGGTTATGTTTATTCCTAGATTTTTTTGAGGCTATTATGAATGAGAGGGTTTCTGTGGACCTTTTTTTCCAGTTGTTTGCTATTGGTATATAGAAAGGCTACTGGTTTTATGTAGATTGATTTTTTTAACCTGCCACCTTGTCAAAACTGTTAATCATTTCTAGGAGTTTTCTGTTGGATTTTGTTGATTTCTTATGTACAATATCATACCATCTGCAGGTAGGAATAATTTGACCTCTTTTTTCCCAGTTAGTACTTCTTTAGATTCTTTCTCTTGTTCTAGATCTCTAGGTTTTGTTTCAAGCACTGTATTAAAAAGGAGTGGGGATAATGGACAGCCTTGCCTGGTTCTTGATTTTGATGGAATGCTTTCAGCTTTTCTCCATTTGTAATGATATTGGCCATGGGTTTGTTATAAAAAGCTTTAATTATATGGGTGTGTGTTCCCTCCAGCCCAAATCCCTCTAGGAATTTCAACATAAATGTATGTTGAATTTTGTCAAAGACCTTCTCTGAATCTACTGAGATGATCATGTGATTTTTGTTTTTAAGTTCTTTTATATGAATGAACTTTATTGACATCAGTCACTGTAGCCCTGAGGACAATCTATAATGGTGGTGTGGCCCCCAAATCTATCTGACAATAAGAGTATTTTGCTTAAGCCATCCAGTTTGTGTTAGTTTATGATGAAAGTAATATAAAACTACTAAGGGGATCAAACTCTCAAGTTAAATTATGCCCTTTTAAGCACTAATTTCATCGAAACAGAAAAATGTGCTGAAGGAAATGGTGCAGATCTATGTATAATAAAGTAGGAAGCTATGGAAGCTCAGAGGCAGCTGCAAGGCCTGCAGATGTTACCATCTTAATGCAGTGCTACAGGTCTTTCAATTTAACTCCTTCACCTCCAGACTGTGAAATGCACTCATCTCCAACTGGTATTGTTTTGACTATCAGCTACTTAATTGCCAGTGAACTTGAGCCCCATACTGTTATTTTATTCATCCCTCCTCTACTAAATTCTGTGTATGCCTTTTTGGTGGGGGGGGGGACTTTTCTGAAAGGTCTTCCTGTAGCTTCAGCTGGCCTGTAGCTCACTCTGTAAACCAGGCTGTCCTTTAACTCACAGGGAGCCACCAACCTCTGCTCCTGAGTGCTGGGATTAAAGGAGTGCACCATGATGTATGGCATATGAAAAAAATATAGAGTTGGTATGGCTTACTTTTTGATAAGAAGTCTATGAAATAAACATCTGAATGTGAGATGTGTATCTTAAGTTAGTCACTGAACTTAAACAACATAAGCAATTACAGACCCTTGATTCCTTAGGTAGAACTATGTTCTGCAACTTCAAACAAACTCAGTGTTCCATAATATGATTCAGTATTGAAGAAATAACCCAGAGAAAGGGTTCCAAAATGAACAAATTAGAGAAGTTAAACTGATGTTACTGTGGATGAGGGACAAAAGGAAAGGGAGTAAGGAGATGAGATTTATTCACACTAGAGTTACTGGGGCAAAGCCAAAGAAGGTAAGGAAGTCAGACACTCACAGTGAGGAGGAAATCTGAGTAAGTTTGAGAGAGCAGAAGCGCCACCAAGAAGAAGCTCATCAGTTGCCAGGTTCTGTGCCAAGCTCTTGTTGCTATGTACAGAAATCTAGAATTCACTTCTTGAGAAACAAAGGAGAGGATTTAAATTCTATTTGTCGTGTGAGGCCTCTTGTCAAATCTTTGCTCCTAAAATGTGTGGTATAAATGAGGAAGACCATAAATAGAAAGTATCGCATCACTTCATCTGTTGGTAAGTCATCCAAGAGTTCTGTTCTAAAGAGAGAAGCACAAATCATTAGTAGATGAATAGACACACCTCCTCTAATTCTTTACCAACTACTCAGATGTGGAGAGTGGCAATTCTCTTTATTATTTCCTAATCTCCATCGGATTAGGTGACTATAAACAGGATTGAATGTGGTGAATACATTCTAAGTAAGAGTGAGCCTGGGTAATGACTAGATAGAAATTCATGAATTTGATGAAGTTCTAAGGAGTAAAAAGGACTGGATAAAAGATGGCACAAGACAGTCACCTCATAGTCCCCATTGTTGTGACCTGTGCCCCTGTTTGAATAAAAATGTCATATTCTTTCAGGATTTGTAGGCTCTGAAATCAGTGTAGCATAATATAAGAGGGTCTGGCTCAATTTTCCTTCCAATTTTTTCCTGTTACCTTCTTCCAGAATAACTTCAGGAAGGAAATTCTGGCACATCATGTCGGTGCAGTCTCAACAATAGTAGCAGATTTTTTTCTTTACAACACAAATCTATATAATAATTGTCAAACTTTTTTTTGAAACAGTCATGGATAAAGACTTATCCTGCCAGTGTTTTAACAATAATTTCAGAATATTGTCAATTGATGCATTTACTGATCCTTTTTCTTCTGGACACTCTCAACACTCTGTGGTAATCCTCCTGTTTTCTTAACTCCATTGCTTTTCCCTAGCAGTCAGTCAATATTGTCACCTTCAAGATGAGAATAGTGTCTGTTGAGATAGCCCAGTTGGAAAAGTTTTTGCTCCCCAATCATGAGGACATGAGTTTAATACACAGCACTGATTATATATATATATACTCTTCTTGAGGAAGTGTGAGTATTTTTTTTTCTTTTTCTTTTATTGAGCTTTTTAAATTTCATACAATATTTCCCACTCAATTCCAGACCCTCTCCCCCATCTATACCTCCTCCCCATTCCCCCACTGAACCTTATGCACTCTGTCATACATGCTGAGCCCTATTCATTCAGGTATGTGTACCCAAATGTCCTCAGTGTAAATGTGTCCACTGGAGTCTAGTCAGCCCATCCAGTGGTGGTGTACAAGTCATATTTTCCCTCATCCAGCACCAATCAGTCTCAAAAAGTTCTCAATCTAGTGCTGGCTATTTCTCACCTCCCCTTTGGGCCCTTGTTTCATTGAGCTGACATGTGTCCTGTGCTCGACGCCACCACTGCCACAGGCTCACATGAGAAAGCCTCCAGTGGCCTGGAAGCCTCCACCTCCCTGTGTTCATGAACCACCCATTGCTCTTACAACCTTTCCACCTCCTTTTCCACCCCGAGCTGTGGGTGGGCAAGGTTCCATATGGTTGTATCATCTTACATTCTAGAGTTTCTTATTCTCCAATACTTGGCCAATTGTGGCCTTCTGTGTGCATTGCCCTCTGATGTACAAGGAAGCCTCACTGGTGAGAGTTGAGGGGTGCATTAGCCCTCACTCTACCCCTTATTCTGCTGTGTTCCATGAGCCTTAGTTGTAGAGATTAGACTGCAGATGTGTCACCTAGTACTGGGCATCTTCCAGACATACGTTCTCTGTGCCTGACTAGATGTACAACTCTGCATCTATGGCGAAAGAAGCTACTTCGATTATAAAGCACACTTCTTAAAAGATAAGCATGATAGCATGTGCTTGGAATTCCAGCACTAGTGATGCTCAGACAAGGAATCCACAGAGGCTGCCCTGCTAGACAGTCAAGGCTAATTGGTAAGCCCCAGGTCCCAGTGAGAGACACTGTATAAAAAGCCAAAATAGCAAAATAATATTGAAATAAAAAACAGGTATTGTAGAGATGGCTCAGTGGTTAAAAACAGTTCTTTCTCTTTCAGAGAATTGTAATTTGGTACCCAGAACACAAACTGCATGACTTTCAAATGCCTGAAACTCTAGACTCAGGGATCCAGTGCCTTTTTCTGCATGCACACATATGTTGACACACAAATAAATTATAAAATAAATCTTTTTTTCAAATTATTACAAGGTGTGTCAAGCCTGAGCAACATCAACTGGGAGCTTGATCTCTGGCATTCAAACATGTGGGCATACACTGGCACATGCACCACACACACACACAAGCCTACATGCAAACACACACACATCTATACATACATACAAAACACACACCTATACACATACACACACGTTCACACATACACACTCCTAAATACATATAAATACACAATCCTACACACACATACACCCATACCTACACACATAAACATTCACAGATACAACAAAATACACACTGAACACACACACACCTTCACAGGCACATATATTTACACACACTAACATACACAAATACACACATCTACACATATACAAACACAAACACTTAAACACATATAAATGCACATACCTATGTACTCACATATCCACACATACACACTCAGACCAAAATGGATTAAAAAGTACATTTCCAAAATTAACTTTTTTTGTTAAAATTTTATTGATTTTTTTGTCTTTTTGAGGCAGGGTCTCCCTGTAGCCCCAGCTGTCCTGGAACTCACTATGTAGACCAGGCTGGCCTTGAACTCAGAGACATCCACCTGCCTCTGCCTCCCAAGTGTATTTCATACAGAACATCTTAATCATCTTTGTACTTCCTTCCCCACTGGCACACTCCCATAGCTCCCACTGGAATTCATGCATTCTGTCACTTGGGTTATGGTCTATCATGTCAAGTTATTGTCCCCAGACCTCCCTCAGTGCAAGCTCATCCACTGAGTTCTAGCAGGTCCATCTAGAGTCCTTCCCTTTGAGAAGTTCACCTCTTTCTCACCCAGAAATAATCAGCTGCCAAAACATATACACTCAAAATGCATATACACTCAAAACATATACACTCAAAAAATAATGAAGATAATAATGGGAAACAAAAATGAAAATAAATGAGATTAATGTTCAGTCTGAACTGTGTATGCTGCTATCTATATGTAAGGGCAAAGCAAAGGCTAAAACAAGTTCCCAATCCTGTATTAAATAAGTGTTAATGAATTTTATTGTACATAATAGTAATTACTTTGAATGACAATGTCTTGATATTGGCAATTTGGGAGAATTTCAGGAAGAACATGTAATGACTTATTGCATGAAATATATATTAAAGACTATGAAAAAAGCAATGAATGTATTTTATTTATTTTTAAATTTTTATTGAATTTGTGTATATTTAATACAGAACATCATAATCATCTTTTATACCCTCTTCTCCATTGCCACCTCCCACAGCCCTCCTCCTGTCCACTGCATTTCATGCATTCTGTCATTGATGTTAAGGTAGTGTCCCTGAACATCCCTCCGTGCAATTCATCCACTGAGGTCTAGTCAACCTGTCTAGAGTCCCTCCCTTTAAGAAGATCAGCTCTTCCTTATCCAGTAGCAATCACCTGCCAATAGTTCTTTGCCTAAGGTTGGAGCCTGCTGCCCATTTCCACAGTTCTATGCTGGCTTTTTGTCTGCTTGTATTTGCATAGGTCATGTATATGTTGACACCATTGCTATAGGTTCATATGAGCAAGGTCTCAGGAGCTTGTAAGATTTATTTCCAAATAGTCATGCACTTCCTCTCCTAGCTCTTACAATCTTTCCCTCTTCCACAATGGTCCCTGAGCCCTGGGTGGATGAAATTTAATACAGGAGACCTGTCCAAGGACCTGCACTCTGCAGACTCTTATTCTCTATGCTTTGGCCATCTGTGTCCTTTTGTGTACATGGCCCTCTATTGTATGAAGGAGCTTTGTTGATGAGAGTTGTGTATTCTCTCTACCCCTTGTTCTACTATGTTCCATGAGCCTTGGGTGTAGAGGTTCCATTATAGATGTGTCACCTAAGATTGGGCATTTCACAGACAATCTCTGTGTGTCCAGCTGTGGAACCCTTTAATATTTGCCATCTGTTGCAAGAATGTATACCTCTATTAACTAATTTAAATAATTTATCATTAGAAATTGAGAAAAAAAGAACAACTGATACAGGAACTGTAGGCAACTGCTTACTGCTGGGTGAAGGAAAGTAGATCTTCTTTAAGATCTCTAGATAGGCTGACTAGACCTCAGTGGATGAACTCTTAACAAAGGACATCTGGATACAAATGCATGACTGCATAGGACTTAGCATATATGACAGAACGCATGCCTTTTGTGGGGTCTGTGGGAGGCATAGACAGGGGAAGGTGTCTAAATTTTATTAAGACTTATTGTATGAAATTCATAAAAACTCAACCAAAATATTAAAGGAAAAGAAAGACTTCTTCACCAAAGGACTTTTGGTAATGCAGCTGTCTGTGAGTCATTTCTCCTCGTTAGTAATCTGTCACCTCTACTCCTATAAGTAACCCCTATAAATTCATTGGTTCACCAAAAGAATTTCTTTACATTAAGGAAGATATATTTCAGTCTTCATTAATATTTTTTGTAATGGTTAGAAATTTTTAAATATGAATATAGTGCATTTGTATTAAAATCCACTTCCTTTTCCCTTCTCTCCAGCTTGTCTCCTATCTCCCTAACCCTAGTCCTTCCAAGCTTCATGTGATTATTAAAAAAACCCACTGAGTTCATTTACAGCTACTTGTATGTGTGCGAGTAGCATGTGTAGCCTCTGAGGGGCTACATCTCTCAAGAGATCTGATCCTTCCTCCACCAATTGCCAGTAGCAACTCAACTAGTGGGATTTCATGAGGCCTCCTCTCTTGCATGTTGGGGGTTTGGTTGGCTTGATATCCTGTTGATTTTGTGTATACAGTCAGTTTCTCTGAGTTTACATATGCCATGACATTATCATGTAGTAAATACTATTCCCCTGCAAATGTGATGGCCTGAATGAGTAGTGACTCCCAGTAGGCTTAAATATTTGAATATTTGGCCCAAGTTTGTGGTACTGTTGGTGGAAGCTTAGGAGGTACAACCTTGGTGTAGAAAGCATGTCATTGGGGATGGGCTTTGAGAGTTCATAGCCTTCCCCCACTTCCACCTTGCATACTCTATCTCTGCTTCCTGTGCATGCTTAAAGGTGTGAGCATTCAGCTTTCTAATACAGCCATTTAGGTGTCATGCCTCTCTGTTATGATAAACTCCTATGCTTCTGGAATCACAAACCCATATAAATGCTTCTTTAAGTTGTCTTGGCCATGATGCTTTATCACAGCCCCCCCCATGCTAATTCATAAAACAGTCATCTATTACTGCTGGTTCTTAAATCTTTCAGCCCCTACTTCCTTGACTATCACTGAGCTTTGGGGGTAAAAATACAATATGGCTGTCCCATTTAGAATACAGCATACCACAGTCTCTTGTTCTGTACATTCTGTGCATTGTAAGTCTCCATTTTGATCTCCTTCTACTGTAAAAAGCAGTCCTCTGATGAGGGCTGAGCTGAACTAAGCTATGTGTATAAAGGTATGAACTTAGGAGGCAGTTTATTACTATATCCATTTGACAGAATAATAATATAATGTTCTTTCTTACAGTCTATAACCCACTTACCCACAGGCTTGTGGCCCAGTTAACATACCAGGCAAGAGCTCTGTTTTGTGGTTGGTTACTTATGTAACATTCATGCCACTATTGCATCAATGGACATATCTTTCCAAGTCAGTCATCATTATAACTCGCAGGATTCATAGCCAGGTAATAGAGGACCCAGATAACAGCTTACACTCATCCACCATTTGATTTTTGACAGAGGTCAACAATACACATTGGAGGAAATACAGCATCATCAACAAATGGTGCTGGTATAACTGGATAGTTACATGTAGAAGAATTAAACTAGATTCTTATTTCCCACCTTGCACAAAATTCAACTCCAAATGGAACAAGACATCACATAAGACTGGATACACCAAATATGATATAGGAGAAACTAAGGAATAAATTTCTCCTTAGAGATACTGGAAAGAATTCTGAATAGGATCCTAGTAGCATAGACATTAATACCTCAATTGATGAATGGAATCTCACACAACTAAAAACCTTATGTGTAGTGAAAGACTCCGCTAACACTCTTGTTTAAATGGTTCATTATGAAAGTGTTCACAAATGTATCAATAATCAAAGAATAGTAGGTACAGAGAGACATGTGTCCTTTATCTAGGAGAAATGTTCAAACAGTATCAACTGTCATTTTGCACACACACAATCTGACTAGACTTATGTATTAATGAGTAGGGGACTGGAAAATGGTTCAGTGTTTCAGAGCACTTTCTGGTCTTTCAGAAAACCAGAGTTCATTCACCAGCTCCAGCACCCATCCTCACAAGTTCATAACAGCATATAACATGAGGTCCTGGGTATCCATTGCCCTCCTTTGACCTCTGCTGTGAACATAAATACATACATACTCACCCACATATGCACACATAAATAAAACATGATAATCTTTTTAATATTAAAGGTCCAATTCAGTGGGTTAGGCAGAATGAAACCTTGGCCAAATGCTAGTTAATTTTAGTATATACTTTTGCTTTTTCTTTTCTACCCTCATGTGGTCATATCTAACGCATGCCTGTTGCTGATTTCTTTATCTTATTTTTTATAGTTCTACTGCGTTGATGGAATGATTCTGTCAAAAGACAGATCATTAATGTTCAGTGTTGTATGCAGCCAAGACAAAGACAGCACACAGGTGTCAGAGCATACCTACAAACTCCTTCTGCTCTCTTATAGGAGATGGTGGCCTTGGGTGAGTCCCTGGTGCATGTAAGGATCACTTTCCTGAAGTTATGGCTGGGGATATTCCTCTTTTTATCTTCATGGTCTGTAACATGGCATTTTCAACAATACAGAAGCCCCCCAGAGGTGGTGATACCACGGAAAGTCACCGACACTAGGAGAAACACTTTTCCTCCAGGATGGCTGTCTTATAGCCTGCACATTGGGGGCCAGAGGCATATTATCTCCATGAAGTCAAAGGAGGACTTGATATCCAGACACCTCACTGTGTTCACCTACTCCGACCAAGGTGGTCTTCTTGAGGATCAGCCTTTTGTGCAAAAGGACTGCTACTACCATGGTTTTGTAGATGGGGACCCAGAGTCCGTGGTCGCTCTTACCACCTGTTTTGGGGGATTTAAAGGATTACTGCAAATTAATAACATTGCTTATGAAATCAAGCCCAAGAACCTTTCTACTGCATTTGAACATCTGGTTTATAAGATGGATACCGAGGACACAGATCTACTTCCCATGAGATGCGGATTAACAGAAGAAGAAATAGTCCGACAACTGAAACTTCAAGAGAATGATACCTCCATATTGAAACAAAGTGACTATGAGGGCTGGTGGGCCCACAAATTGATTGTTGAACTAGTGTTGGTGATAGATCATACTCGATTTGTTTATCGGGAAAATAATATTACACATGTGCAGGAGGATGTCTTCACAATATTGATTGTAATGAATGGCCATTATATCCCACTGGAAGTTGATGTGTTGTTACGAGGATTTGAGATATGGAATGAAGGAAATCCTATATTGGTAGAATCAACAATAGAGTCTGTCCTAACCAGTTTTTGCCAGTGGAAGAAGGACAGCTTTGCCGACCGCATTCCGCATGATGTTGCACACCTTATTGTCAAGTATGATTATGGTAAATCAGTGGGCCTCGCCTGGGTTGGAGGAATATGTAATCCTAAATTGAGCTGTGCAGTTAATAGTTTTAAATTTGTATCACCAACTGTATTTGCCCAGACTGTGTCACATGAGCTAGGCCACAATTTGGGTATGATTCATGATGAATTCCCATGTACATGTGGTCGAAAACACTGTGTAATGTATGCAACAAAAGGTGATGGCACAACATTCAGCAACTGCAGTTATAACACATATTATTCAACAGTTAGGAACAAGAATTGTATGTACAATTCACCAAGCCTACAGGACATCATCACATTTACGAGGTGTGGGAATGGAGTACTTGAGGAGGGAGAGGAGTGTGATTGTGGATCTTATCATTCATGTGCAAAAAATTTATGTTGTAAGTCAGACTGCACTCTGAAAGGTGACGCTGATTGTGCTTCTGGGCTTTGTTGCAAAGATTGTCATTTCATGCCATCAGGCACAGTGTGTAGAGAGCAGAATGATGAATGTGATCTTCCAGAGTGGTGCAATGGAACTTATCATGACTGTCCTGAAGATGTTTATATGTATGATGGGAGCCCTTGCAGGAGTGGTGGCTACTGCTATGGGAAGAGGTGTAATAGTCATGATGAGCAGTGTCAGCAAGTTTTTGGCAAAGGAGCCAGGAGTGCACCTGAGAGCTGCTACATGGAAATGAACACCAAGGGAGACCGCTTTGGTAATTGTGGAACGATCAGTACAGAGAGTTACGCACAATGTAACGTTTCCAACATCCTCTGTGGGCGACTTCAGTGTGAAAACGTGAATGAAATTCCTCTTCTGAGAGATCATTCCACTGTGTACTGGAGTCACTTCAATGATGTCACCTGCTGGGGTACTGACTACCATTTGGGAATGGGCATCACTGACATTGGTGATGTGAAAGATGGCACAGTCTGTGGTCCAGAGCATGTGTGCATTCAGAGGAAATGTGTCAGGAAGTCTACTTTGAAAAGTGGTTGTTTGCCAGCGACTTGCAACATGAATGGGGTCTGCAACAATAAAGATCATTGCCATTGCTCCCAGGGGTGGGGCCCACCGAACTGCCTGTTGAGAGGTGCTGGAGGTAGTGTTGACAGTGGACCACCACCTCCAGGTAAACGGTGGTGGCTGCTTTACCTCTTTACAAGTTTGCTGATTCTTCTGGTGCTTTGTGGAGTCTCGTTTTCCCTGTATAAGAAGTGCAAAAAACCCACTGCTAAAGAAACTCCACCACCACCAAAAGCTGAAACTAAAACCACAACCACTAAAGCATAGCTCAAAGTTCAAACTTCGCCAGTCAAGCAAATTAGTGTTCCAGTTGCACCTATATACTACAACGTTCCAATTTCATAAAATAATATCAATCTTTCAGGAATTTTCCCATGTATTAGTTTGCAGTGTCCCGACAGTAGAACTATTGCTTCAAGTGCCAGAAATCCCAAACCAGAAGTTCCAGAGATCTACACTGAGGATCACAAGCTTCACCACTAAATAAAAGGAAGTTCAAGACAATTAATACTTCTTATTATTTTGAGCTATTATTGACGTGTTTTTAATGGAATTGCTCTGCCATAAGCGTGAATTTCCTTTGGGCCTTTCTTAATCCCAAACCAGTTACCAATTTTCACTCTGCTTTGTCAAACGGAGAGGATCTCTGAATCCCATTTCCTCGTTGCTGGGTTTCTCAAGTACAGGCAAAGATTTGGGAGCCATTGGGAGACTATACGCCTGGAGAGACTGTTTGACAGAACTGCCTGGCAGTGTTGCCTGAGTCTTAGCTCTCAGCTGGTCAACATCAGGAACATGGACTCTGTGCATGTTTTCTTCACAGATTTATCTACTCCCAAGCCAGCATTGTCAGGCCTAGGGATACAGCACAACTACCAAACAACCCACCTAGAATTCTGATCCCAAATCTCCTGGTCTTCCACCAAATTACAGAGCTCTAGTGCAAAGTGACTTTGCAGTCTCCTTGAAGTTTAGGCTCTTACAACCATGAGCGGAACCTCCAAGTCCCTGGATGACTATTGGCACTTTCCCTTGGATCTGTCATCCAGGTGGAGAGAGCTACACATTCTAGTTAGCCATTTTTGGTTTCCTCAAGAGCGCGTGTTTTCATTATTTCAGTGGACTTTGAGGGAACTCTGAGTGATATAGAACTTTACCTGACACAATTTGGACTATGATGAAATAAAACTTTTCCATTGTCCTTGACCATTATGGGAACATGTGCAACTCTGTGCCTAGAATTTTGCTAAAATCTATAAAGAGAAAATAATAGCCCTGGCCAGTGGACTCTGTCAATTATACTTACAACATGGGATCATGAATATATTTGCAGTTCTATGTTGAATAAAATAAGTATTAGCAAGTCATATTTCCTTTGGAAATAAAACCCACACATCTCAGTTAATCTTTGAATCTATATTTTATCTTATTTAAAAAATAATTTAGTTACTATTTTTTTTATTTTTGTGTATGAGTGTATTGCCTGAAGGTAGGTTGGTGCACCTGTGTCATGCAATACCCAGGGAGGTCAGAAGATGGTGTCAGATTACCCTGGAACTGGAGTTGTGAATTGTTGTTAGCTAGCATGTGGGTGCTGGGAGGAGAACCTGGGTCCTCTGCAAGGGCAGCCTGTGTTCTTAACTGCTGAACTATCTCAATAACTCCTAAATCTATGTTTTAAAGGAAGACAAGACTGTGGTAAAACAAAACAAAACAAAACAAAAACATGACTACATAAAAGAATATTTCAAATATAGAAAACCATTCTGAAACCAGCTAATTTTCCCCCCTCATGTTCACTAGCTAATGCATGAGCTGGGGATGCTCAGTCAAGAAGAGAACCGCTCTTCAGCTAGAAAGTCCAATTCTCTAAGTCCTGCACATGACTGTTATATGTAAGTTAGAAAATTGGGAGCCTTCAATTCCTTAACACTTTTCCTCAAGTTACAGTTTGTGATTTTAAATCTTTATTGGTAAATGATAGCATGTATTTCAACAGTAAAATCTGAATTCATGTGTGTGTGTGTATGTGTGTGTGTGTGTGTGTGTGTGTGTGTGAGAGAGAGAGAGAGAGAGAGATAGAGAGAGAGAGAGAGAGAGAGAGATCCGGTTAAGGCAGGTTAAGGTAATTGGCTTTTATTCTGTTCTCACTGTAACATTTTCTCCAATAACCAAACTTTCACTGTTTTCCCCTTCCTCCCATTTCCATCCAGGATCTGGTAAGCACTATTTTACATTCAACTTTTACGAGACAAACTAGTTTACATTCCATAAGTGGGTGGGATCGTGTGATATCCATCCTGCTCCCAACATATTTTATGACACTGACCTCCTTCAGCCTCAGTCGTATGTTGCACAAGAGAAATTTTCACTCTTCATGGCTAATGGTATTCCATTGTGTATATGTGGAATATTTTCTTAATTCATTGACATGAATTTCAAAGTTGATTCCTTTGCTTGGTATTATAAATAGGGCTACAAGAAACACAAGAGTACAGTTGTAGGTTCTATGTATCGATTTAATTTACTTTACATATATAGTAATTGAAGAATGATTAAGTAATATTATAGTCCTATTTTCAAGGCTTTTTTTGTTTTTGTTTGTTTTGTTGCTGTTTTTGCAATACTAAGGTTCAAACCATATACCTTGGCCTTGTAAGGCCTGTGTTCTACCGTTGAATTTAGTTCCTTGGTCTTGAATTTTTAGTGTATTAAGGAAGTAATATATTCTTTTACCACTGTCTGTGCTATTTACATTCCCACCATCAACATGTGATGGTTCCCATCCTCTAAATTCTTACAGTATTTGTAATATTTTTAAAGATTTTATTCACTCTTTGATTAAGGTATGTGTGTATATAAAGTGTAGTGATCACATCACTCCCTATTTCCCTCACTTGTATGCCCTCCAATGCTTAGTGAGCTTCTTTCCAACAAGTTCCACCCCTGCTTCTATGTCTTTTACGTTAGGTTGTGACCCACTGAGGTTAGCTAAGATTGCTTAAGTGAGTATGAGTGCATGTTTTACTGGAAGCATGGGCACATTTCTAGTGGCTACACCACTGGGGAAGATGATTCCCATTTCCACAGCAACAATTAACTGTCATTAGGCCCTCAGGGTTGAGTGGAACCTCCTAAGTCCCCATCCTATCTAGGGTGGAATACTGGTAGACCAAATCTTGTGCAAGTCTTGGGCAGATACAGCTGCTGTGAGTTCAAATGTACAACACTCATATCAGGCATAGCAGGCATAATTTCATACCCCTCCTTCCTTCTTCTGCCTCTTTTGTGTAACAATTTTCTCTGATTAGTAACATTCCCTTCATGAAGGAGAGGATAGGCTCATCAGACTCAAGAGGGTAAACAAATTTCACATCTCTTAAGTTTACAAAGATGTAGTAAAGTCATTCTCTAAGATTTATATATACAACAACCAACTATGGCAGGACTTGACTCTAAGCCCGTGAGTTGCCAACTGAGTTTTTCCTTTAGAGATTCACAAACATATGACTGTGATATTTACTCATGGAGATAACTGGCTCTGTTCCATGGTGTAGAGACAGTTGAGGCTGTCTCTGCCTAGTTCCTGGTGCTGGGGTTGGTCCCAGCAGGACTCTGTGATGGCTCCAGCGCTATTTGGACCTTGTACTTCACTGGCATGTTATGCTTCTGGGCTCCTTTTGGGGCCTACCAAGGGCCATCTTAGAAGTGTTGATCACTGGATGCCCCTTCTACAATATCCTTAGTGGTGCAGATCCTACAGGAAATTTCCTGGAACATGCCCTAAGTTAGGTATCCTGGCATTCACAGAAGTGGTGGTTGTAATGGAGGCAAGGAGTCTGATTCTAGGGAAGTTCTTTGAGGTGATAAGAGAGTGGATCATGGACATGGGAGAAAAACAGCTGGCACAGTGATATAATGTTTCTGTTTCATTTGTTTTACTAACTATAATCTGCTACTTCATCTGGTATGGCTTCTAAACTCACATCTTTCCCTCCAAATCTCTGCATTTATTTATTTATTTATTTATATTATTTTTTGCTTTTTTGTGAAGGCCCACGGTAGCTGGTATGAGGCAATATCATGATTTTGATCTAATTTTCCTGATGATTAGTGAAATGTGTATCCTCTTTATGCTAATGAATATTGCCATATCTTCCCAGAACTAATCTATTCAGATCATTTGTCCCCTTTTGAATAAGATTATTTATATTTTCATTGAGTTCTTTGAGTCACCTATGGATTTGGTATATTAATTTCTTCTCAGAGTTATAATTTGAAAACAATTTTCTCCTGTCCTACAACATCTAATTGTTGAGTTTTATTGATTTGCAGAAAATTGATACATACACACACACACACACATACACACCCACACATACACACACACTCATACACACACCACACATACATACACACACACTCATACACACACACACACACACACACACACACACACAATGCTCCAATTGTGGATATATCTCTGTTTCTACTCTTATTTTTCCTGCATTGGAGGTCTTATATAAAAATACTTGGTGCTCAGACTAATGCTATGCAACATGTATGTTCCCTGTGTTTCCTTTTAGTCTCATCATGTGAAAACTTGTATACCTACTTTTCCCAGCACCAGTTTTTGAAGAGATCATTACTTTCCTACTTTGTTCTTGGCAACTTTGTCAAAAATCAATCAACTGTACGTGTAGTTTTATGTCTAGGCACTCTATTCTGTTCCACTGACGCATGCGTCACTGTGGTAACACTGTTTTTGTTCAGTTTCTTTTTCTTTATATTATCTTTTGACGTCAAATAGAGTAATGTATCCCCCTTTTAAAAATATTTTATTTATTTTATTTTTAATGTGTATGAGTATATTGCCTGAATGTGTGTAAGTTAACCTGTGTCATGCAACGCCTGAGGAGGTCAAAAGAAGGCGTCAGATCCCCTGGAACTGGAGTTACAGGCAGTTATCATCCTCCACGTGGGTTCTGGGAATCTAACTTGGGTCCTCTACAAGAGTCGTCAGTGCTCTTAACTGCTGAGCCATCTCTCCAGCCCCTGAAATTATTTTCTTTTTTTTTTTAAAAATTATTTATTTTATAACTACATACTTAGAAGAAGCATTCCATTACAACAGCATTGACATATTCAATAACAATTTCCAGAGCTAAGATGCATCACTTCAAAATTGGCTGTAAATTTTTAGGTTTACAGTTGAATTATTACAGTTATAAAATACTGTAATCAGTATAAACCCTATAAGACATAAAATTAAATGAGGTTTTTTACCTTTAAAAAGATCTCCATTTCATTATTAAAATACACAGTTTCATACAGAAAAATTCTTTTTCAATGCAATTGACATTGGATGTTTGCACATACATTTCTAATCTCTAAATATCTGATTATTACTAGTCACAGTTGGTTACTTTCTGAGCTTCTAGGCATCTGAGCATGGATATAAAGTCATCAGGTAGATTTCAATGGTAATGTTTTCTTGGGTACCATCACACTGGTTGACAAGCTACAGAACCTGACTATTAGGGAGAGTAATCAAACCAGAACACACGAGAGTCTGTTCATCATCATATGACTGGGAAATGTACCAAATCAGCCTGTTAAATGTGAGACCTACGGCTGTTACTGATGCTAACTTGCAGGCTGTGTGAACTAAAATTCAGTTACACACTCCAGAGCAAGAATACATCTCTTTCACAAGTGGCTGCAAGTTTCTAGGTTCAGAGTTGAATTAATACAGTTATATAATATTGAACTCAGTATAAGCCCTGTAAGACATAAAATTGAATGAGTTTTTAACCTTTAAAAAGGATCTCCATTTCATTTTAGAATACATTGTTCCTTACAGAAAGACTCATTGTTTTTGCTACTAACACTGAGATGTTGGTGCATGCATCTCTAAGCTGTATGCAACTGATTGTTACTAGTCATAATCGGTTCCACATGGATCCTTGGCATCTGTATATGTCTATAAAGTCATCGGGTAGATTTCAATGGTAATGTTTATCGCCTCTACTAATTAACATGATGTAAATTTCCATGCTTCCTCCTCAAGTATAATAAATTTTTAAAAACATCCCAAACCATCTTATTCAACTATCCACCCACTTCCCAGATGGCACCCTCCCATAGCCTCCCTCCCCCTCTAGAGCCCTTATACTCTGATATCCCTGCTACTGTCTGCTGTGCTGTTAGCACCCCAGCTATTCCCCACTATTTGCCCTTCTGGTGAATCTAGTCAGCCTATCTAGAGGTCTTTATTTAACGAGGGTCAGCTGTTCCTCATCTAGCAGCAAACAGTTGTCAATACTCCTTTAGATAAGATTGGGGTCTGCTGTTCATTTTCACAGGTCTATGCTGGTTTACTCTCTAGGAGTCCCTTTGGCCACCCTGGCCAACAACTCAAAAGAAGGTATCTCCTATCTGGCATTGTTTCTTGTTATGTAGCCTTTAGCTATGCATATGGAGTCTTAAGAAATTATATGGGCCCCTTTAATCTTTGGTTATACTTTCCTTTTGTGTGTTTAAGGCCATACAGTTGGCCCAGATAAACCAATTTATTTTTACTAGGGATCACATGGGCTTGGGAGGAACCCCTGGCTCCTTTCTTTTTACCAGTTCTGCCTATGTGAACATAAGTCAAAGGTCCTGCTCGACCATGGTTGGCTTTGCTTGGAAACATAGAGGAAATGATTCCTCTGTCTTGACCCTCCTCTTTGCAGACTTGATACTGGTTCAAGCCCATCTGGTGTGATCTCCTCTGCCTCCTTGATCAAGAGGACAGGTGACCCATCACCATCACAGGACATTTTGAGAGATGCTCATAGTCCCCTGGAACTAGTCAACCTAGGAGGGCAAGGAGTAAAAACTGTCCTTTATGTCCCTCTGACCAAATTATTATAGGCCTCAAAGTATGTCTGTTAAACATCCAAGAAGGTTAGTTCCACCAGTCTTGTACTTTTAATTACTGTGTGTCATGTAGATAAATCTTGGGCAAAGACCAGTTGTTTTCAGATAAACCTTGCCTAGACATGTATTTCTTGATCGGCTATGTATAATTTCTCAGTAGGCTGTAGGAATTGCGGCAGCTCTCCGTTTACCCTGGGCACCACCTACAGCTGTTCTTCTGCTTGCCCTGTGCTGTCTCTGTCCTGCTCCTCCACCTGCATGGGCGCTGCCTGCGGCTGCTCTCCATTCACTAGTGCTGACTCCAATCGCACGGGCGGCGCCTCTGATTGCATGGGAGCCGCATCCAGGGCACCGCCTCCGATCACCCGGGCATTGCCTCCTGGGTGCTGCTACTGATTGCCTGGGCGCTGCCCTTTGCTCCTTGCTGCGACCACAAGCTGTGGCCCCTTTTCTGCTTGCTCGAATCTGAGGCAGCTCTTCTGCTCGTCGCTGCTTCTGCCAGATCCCGGACCCCAGGGCTGGTGAGGATACTGTGTCAGCGGAGCTGCATTCAGACACAGGAGACCCCGTTTGGTCATGCAGATCCACTTTATTGCAGAAGGGCACAAGCTTATATAAGCGTAGGGGCCCAATCAAGAAGTTACAACTCAGATCTTTGGCAGGGCTGTGTCGTATCCTAACATCGTGTGTCAGACACCTTATTAGCGTAATAGGTTTCAGTTTCCTGCACTCGGAGCCTGGATTCCTGGAAACACATGACCCAGGCTGTTGCAATATCCAAGCATTGCAGTTTGGAATCTCAAGGGTGATGACTAGGGAGTGGCAAGCTCTAGGCATCAGTCTCATAATCTGCCAATGGTAGAAAATGTCACAAGGTGTTCCTTGTGGCTCCAGCAGTCCAGCGTTGCCTCAGGCCTGCTGTATGACTGTCATTAAGACTTTTAATCTCAGCTCAAGCCTCTCTCCCACATCTCCCCCTTTTTCTTTTAAAAAGCCAATTATAGGTTGGTGAGTGCAAGAAACAGTGGGTCATTGTAGAGGTGTTTTTGTCTTTTGGATCATTTAAATTTGAGGGGATTGGATGTTGAGATGGGATGACAGCTAACTCAACTAGAGAAATGCGGGCTTTAACAAAATTAGTGAGACCCTTAATAATGCAGGGTCCAAAAATCAAGAGAAGGGTTAACAAAACAAGGGGACCAATCAAGGCAGACAGAAGCATGGTAAGCCAAGGGGAGAGGTTAAATGTAGACTCATACCATCCTTGAGACTGTCTCTTTTCTCATTCTAAGAGTCTTTTTCTGACTCTGTTGAGTGATTTTTCTACACCTCCATAATTATTAGCATAGAAACAACATTCTTCTCCCAGGGCTACACACAATCCCCCTTGTTAGAGGAGTATGAGATCAAGGCCTCTCTTGTTCTGTAGGACCAACACTGCCAATGAAGACAGGGACTGTTGTAAATGGGAGATGGAGTTTTCTGTCTTCGATGTCTACATCGATGGGCTGGCTAAGAGTCTTGTAATTTTGCTCTTGTATAACGAGTGCAGAGGCACCCATTCCAACTGCACTGGCCATGCCCAATCCGAGGAGGTCCATGGTGGTAGTGATGGCTTCTCTCTTTTGTCGGGTAAGGGAAGATAGGGAGGAAGGGAAGGAAAGCCTGAGATCCATTTCTTCTCCTTTAAAATAAGTAACTTGAGGGACTAGTTGTACTAAAACACAAAATAAATTATGCTTAGTGGTGGGCACAGAAAAGACAAAATAGGGCTTGTCATCATCATGGATAGGAATAGAGAAGAAACAGTCCTTAATATCTATTATAATAATTGTGCATTTTTTAGGAATGGTGGTAGGGTGGGGCAATCCTGGTTGTAGGGTCCCCAAATGTTTCATATGATCATTAATAGCCCTTAAGTCATGTAAAACTCTCCATTTTTCCAGTCTCTTTTGAATAACAAAAATAGAAGAATTGTGAGGGCTAAGAGAGGGCTCAATATGGCCTAAGGACAATTGTTCCTGGACTAGAGTGATCAAATGAGTTAGTATATGTGAAGGGAGAGACCACTGCTCCACCCATATGGGAGTTTTTGTATCCCAGGTTGACTTAATGGGGGGAGGGCCTCCCTTAAAGCCAGCATAAGACAGCAGTGGATTTGCCACCGCCTTGTAATGGTGGAGCAGAAGCTGACTCAACTTTCTGTTTTTCATCAAGGGGGTCAAGAAACCCTAGTTCCTCATCTTCTGCATCTTTAGCAACATCCATCACTTCTGATTCAGAGCAAGGATCTGTTGGTTTCACCTTGGCCAGGAACACCTGGGACAAGCCACCCCCACCATCCTGCTGTTTTATTTGTTCATCTATTTCCTTTAATATGAGATTATCCTGCTCAGGGGCCTCCAGGGGAACTCCCCAAAGCGAAGCCAGAATGGCAGTCACAATGGGGTAGAACAGCCCACATAATGGGCACCCCTCCCTGACTTCTCTCCATCTGGCCAGGAATAGCACATGAGCCCATTACTCCAGATTCCAACAGCAGGAATATGTAAGCCAAGGGGCAAGAGCTAGCATTTCATCTGACACCTTAGTTACATCCTTTTCTGTTACCCTAATTTGCCTACTCCTGAGGAGAGAAGCCAGTGTGGTGGCCCCCGGCGGCAGCTGGATGACTATTCCCTATTCCGGAGGTCACTTACCCTGCAAGACATACCCAGAAGGACTCAGGAGCCATTCAGGAAGATAATCCAAGGAGACAGGAACACCACATCAAACCAAAGACTTTGAGCCAGAAGAGGAAGCACAGGAGAACGAAAGTGGGGAGCACCCACGGAACAATCACTGGCAAAGGGGAAATTGGATGCCCAAAGTGTTACAGACCCATGTTGGTCGCCAGCTGCGGCTGCTCTCCATTCACCCTGGGGGCCACCCGTGGCCGCTCTTCTGCTCGCCATGTGCTGTCTCCAGTTGATGCTCCCCCGCCAGTGGCCACTCTCCATTCACCCAGTGCTGACTCTAACTGCATGGGCACCAGCTCCTCAGCGCCACCTCTGATCGCATGGGCGCCACGTCCTGGGCGCCGCATCCGATCGCCTGGGCACTGCCCTTCGCACCTCACTGGGGCTGCAAGATGTGGCCACTCTTCCACTCGCTTGGTGCTGAGGCCACTCTTCTGCTCGCCTGGCACTGTCTCTGATAGTCACTGCTTCTGTCCGATCCCAGAACCCTGGGCTAGTGAGAAGACTGTGTCAGTGGAGCCACATTCAGACACAGGAGTCTCCATTCAGTGATGCAGATCCACTTTATTGCAGAAGGGCACAAGCTTATATAGAGGTAGGGCTCCAATCAAGAAGTTAAAACTCAGATCTTTGGCAGGGCTGTATCCTATCATAACATTGTGAGTCAGACATCTTATTAGTATAATAGGTTTCAGGTTACTTAGGTTTTGGTGTCCTGCATGGAGCCTGGATTCCTGGAAACCACATGACCCTGGCTGTTGCAATATCTAAGCACTGCAGTTTGGAATCTCAAGGGTGGTGATTAGGGAGTGGTGAACTCTAGGCATCAGTCTCTATATTTGCCAATGGGAGCAAATGTCACAAGGGTTTCTTGTGGCTCCAGTGGTCTGGCCATTGCCTCAGGCCTGCTGTATGGCTGTCATTAAGACTTTTAACCAAGGCTCAAGCCTGTCTCCCACAGGGAGTAATATGGTTCCATCTGGTTTTCAAAACCAGCCAGGCATTATTTATCTATTGGATTGTCTCACCCCTCCATCACAGTTATCTCACTTAAGGTGCACCCCCCCATTTCCCCCCTTTCTCCCTTAATAATACCCTTCTCTTATGGTCCTACCTCTCGTGAGCTCCTTCTTTACCTTTATCCTGTAGGTTCCTTGTGTACCCTTCCCTCCACCCTCCCTTAAACTAACCCAATTTTTATTCATAACTCCCTTATTAAGGACTGTTTCCTACTGTTCTCTTTCAGGTTCTTTCTTTTCTTTTACCACCCTGGTTCCTTTCCATTATCCTGGTTCCTGTAGTTATGTCTGGATACATACTTATCAGGGTTTGGTTCTAGAATCCACATATGAGGGAGAATATATGTTGATTTGTTTTCTGAGCCTGGGTCACTTCACTTAATATAACAGTTTCTAGGTCCATCCATTTACCTGCAAATTTCATGATTTCATCTTTCTTTACTGCTGAGTAAAATTCCATTGTATAAATGAACCACATTTTCATAATCCACTCATCAATTGAGGGACACTTAGGTCACTTCCATCTCTTAGTTATAGTGAAAAGAGGAGCAACAAACATGGATGTACAAACATGGATGTCTCTGCAATAGGATGAGTTCTTTGGGTATATGCCAAGGATTGGTATAACTGTGTCAAGTGGTAGGTTCATTTGTAGTTTTTTAAGAATTCTCCACACTGCTTTTCATAGTGGTTAAACAAGTTTGCAGCCCCACCAGCAGTGGATGAGTGTTCCCCTTTCCCCACATCCTCTCCAACTTCTGGTATCATTTGTTCTCTTGATCTTAGCCAGTCTGACTGGGGTGAGATGACATCTTAAAGTGGTTTTAACTTGTATTTCCTTAGTTATTAATGGTGTTGAACATCTTTTAAGATGCTTCATAGCTATCTTTACTTCTTCTTTTGAGAACTCTCTGTTCAGCTCCTTAGCCCATCTTTTAACTGTGTTACTTCTTGTCTTGATTCTCTGTTTTTTAGTTCATTATATATTCTGGATATTAAACCTCTGTCAGATGTGTTCCTGGTGAAGATTTTCTCCCATTCTGTGGGTTTTCTGTTCGCTTCCCTGGTTGCCTCCTTTGAGGTACAGAAGCTTTTTACTTTAATGTGGTTCCATTTGTTAATTCTTGCCCTTGTTTCCGGAGCAATTGATGTCAGGTTTAGAAAATCCTTTCTTACACCTATATCTTATAGGTTTTTCCCAGTGTTTTCTTCTAACAGTTTCAGAGCTTCACGCTTTACATTGAGATCTTTGATCCATTTGGAATTGACTATTGTGCAGGGTGAAATTTGAGGCTTTAGTTTCATTCTTCTACAGGTGGAGATCCAGTTTTGTCAGCACCATTTGCTGAACATGCTGTCTTTCCTCCAGTGAATATTCTTGGCCCCTTTGCCAAATATCAGGTGGCTGAAATTGCATTTACTCATATTTGGGTCTTGAATTTTGTTCCATTGATCTATGGGTCTATTTTTGTGCCAGTACCATGTTGTTTTTATGACTACAGCTCTGTAATACAGCTTGAAATCTGGTATAGTAACCCCCCCGGGCATTGCTCTTAGTGCCCAGGGTTGTTTTGGTTATCCAAGATCTTTTGTGATTCCATATGAATCTTAGGATGGTTTTTTTCCAATTCTGTGAAAAATGTAATGGGGATTTTGATTGGCATTGCATTGAATCTATAAACGACTTTTGGTAGGATGGTCATTTTCACAATATTAATTCTTCCAATCCATGAGCATGGGAAGTCCTTCCATCTTCTGATATCTTCCTCTATCTCTTTTTTCAAAGATTTAGAATTTTCCTTGTAGAGCTCTTTAATGTCTTTGGTCAGGTTTATTCTGAGATATTTTATTTTTTTGCAGCTACTGTGAAGGGGAGTGTTTCTATGAGCTCCTTCTCTGATTACTTGTTACTGGTACATAGAAAGTCTTCAGACTTTTGTAGGTTAATTTTGTAACCTGCAACTTTACTGAACGTGTTAATAATTTCTAAGATTTTTCTGGTGGAATTTTGTCGTCTCTTAAATATTATCATATCATCTTCAAAAAGGGATAATTTGATCTCTTCTTTTCCAATTATTACTCCTTTATTTCCTTCTCTTGTCTTATTCCTCTTGCAAGAGTTTCAAGCACTATGTTAAAGAGAAGTGGAGATAGTGGACAGCCTTGTCTTTTTCCTGATTTCAATGGGAATCCTTCCAGTTTTTCTCCATTTAGAATGATGTTGGCTGTGGGTTTGTTATATATGGTTTTAATTACTTTGAGGTATGCTCCCTCCAGCCCAATTCTCTATATGACTTTGAACATAAATGCATGTTAAATTTTGTCTAAGGCTTTCTCTGCATCTATTGAGATGACCATGTAGTTCTTGTCTTTGAGCCCATTTATATGATTTATGATTTATTGACTTACATATATTGAACCATCCCTGCATCTCTGGGATAAAGCTGACTTGATCATGGTGGATGACCTTTTATATGTGTGTCTGTATGTGGTTTGCAAGTATCTTGTTGAGAATTTTTGCATCTATGTTCATTAAGGATATGGTTATATAGTTTTCTTTTTTGGTTGTATCTTTATCTGGTTGTGGTATTAGAGTGATGCTGGCTAAGGAATTTGGAAGTTCTCCCTCCATTTCTATCCTTTTGAATAAATTAAGTAGTATTGGATGTAGATCTTCTTTAAATGTCTGATAGAATTCTGCTGTAAATCCATCTTGTCCTGGCTTTGTTTTACTCAGGAGGTTTTGTATTACTTGGGTCTATTTAAGCTGTTAATCTCTTCTTGGTTTAGTCTTGGTGGTTCTCATGCCTTTAGATATCCATCCATTTCTTTTAGGTTTTCAAATTTTAGTATCATATAGGTTTTTAAAGTATTACCATATAGTGTTCTGTATCTCTCTGGTGTCTGCTGTGATTTTTCCCCTTTCATCTCTGATTTTGTTGATTTGGAGGGACTCTTTCTTTCTTTTGGTTAACTGGGTAGCAGTCTGTCAATCTTGTTTATATTTTCAAAGAACCAGCTCTTGGATTTGTTTATTCTATGTATTGTTTTCTTTGTTTCAATTTTATTAATTTCTGCCCTGATTTTTGTTGTTTCTTCTTGTCTGCTGTGTTTGGGTCTTGTTTGCTGTTGCTTTTCAAGTGCCTTGAGTTCCAACGTTAAGTCATTTTTTTGTGTTCTTTCCGATTTTTTGATGTAGGCACTTAGAGCTATAAACTTCCCTCTAAGGGCTGCAGAGTTTTTATTTTGCTGTATAGTCCTTTTCATTTAGTTCTATGAATACATTTATTTCTTTATTAATTTCTCTTTTGACCCATTCATCATTTAGGAGTGGTTGTTTAATCTCCATGTGTTCATGTGGTGATTAGGGCTTCTTCCACTGTTGACTGTAAGCTTTATTGCATTGTGGTCTGATAGAATGCATGGAATTATTTCAATCTTTCTTATTTGTTGAGGTTTGTTTTGTGCCCCAGTATACAGTCGATTTTGGAGAAGATTCCATGGGGTGCTGAGTAGAAAGTATGTCCTTTGGTATTTGGGTGGAATACATGGTAGATGTCTATTAAGTCTATTTGATATATGGTATTGTTTAATTCAGATGTCTCTCTGTTAACTCTCTGCCCTGTTGACCTATCTAATGGAGACAGTAGGGTATTGAAGTCCCCTACTACTAATGAGTTGGTATTAATCTGGGTCTTAAAGTCCTGTAGTATTATTTTTTTATGAAGTTGGGTGCACCAGAGTTTGGTGAATATATGCTCATGATTGTAATATCTTTTTGATTTATTGTTTCTTTGATCAGAATGAAGTTGCCCTCTTTATCTCTTCTGACTATTTTTTAAAGTCTATTTTGTCAGATATTAGAATTGCTATACCTGCTTCTTATATTTTTTTCCATCCTTTCACTTTAAGATAGTGTCTGTCCTTGAAACTGAGATGAGTTTCTTGCAGACAACAAAAAGATGGGTTTTCTTTCTTAATCCATTCACATAATCTGTGTCTTTTGACTGGGGAGTTCAGCCCATTAGTATTTAAAGTTATTAATGAAAGATGAGTATTGAATCCTATCATTTTTATTTCTGCTTATATTCTTGGTATAGTACTTTTCCACAGTTATACCTTCATTGAATTTCTTTCCACAACCACTTGGGTATAGTCATTCCTTTCTTCAGCTCTTTTTATTGCTTCCAGAACTCTCTGAAGGGCTGAATTCCTTCAGCCTATTTATGTCATGGAAGATTTTTCTTTCCCCTTCGACTATAATAGACATTTTGGCTGGGTATAGTAATCTGGGTTGGCATCTGTGGTCATTTAAAACTGGGAATACTTTGGTCCAGGCTCTTCTGACTTTCACAGTTTGCACTGAAAAGTCAGCTTTAATCCAATGCATTTTCCTTTATTGTGGGGACCTAAAGGCCCTGCCTTACAGAAGTCCGAGAGGAAGTTATTGGGGCATGGCCTGACTTGTTTTAAAAGTCTGAAGGATACTTCTGCACTGCTGAGGAGCGCATGATCAGCGCGTGACCATCCTTAAGATACACCCTGCGGGGGGGGGGGATTTCCAGGTGCCTTTATAAGCTCTGTAACACCTGCAATAAATGAATCCCTGCTTAACTAGGCTCCCCATTGTGTCTGATTGTCCCTGGTACTGGGGGCAGTGTGGGCTGGCGAATGGCGTGCTTACTCATCCCCAGTCATCACTGCGCAGGGGTCGCTGGCTCGAACCCCCCACACTTTATATGTGACTTGTTGCTTCTCTTTTGCAGCTATCAGTATTGTCTCTTTGTTTTGTATGTTTAGTGTTTTTACTATGATGTGCCATGGAGAGTTTCTTTTCTGGTCCTGTCTGTTTGGTGTTCTATATGCTTCTTGTATTTGTATGGGCACGTCTTTAATTTTGGGAAATTTTCTTCCACAATTCTGTTGAAGATCTGGTCCATGCCATTAT
>NW_008355790.1:4924982-4943932 GCF_000622305.1 Nannospalax galili
TGGTGAGGCTTTCTCCTGTCATTTCTAATTGGCTTACTGAGTGTTTCACTTCCTTCTTCATTTCATCCTTAGTGTTCTTCAGTATTTCTAATCTTTTTCTGAGTTCATTCAGAAGTTTATCCCTATCTTTCTTCAGTTCTTTGATTTTTTTGTTCTTTAAATTCCATTGAATTCTTATATCATGTTTATAATTGTTCATTTGAGTTCCATGTCCTGCATTATCTCTAGGGGGTTCTCACTGTACTCTTCTAGGGGACTATCAGTATTTGGTGGGGACATGTTATTTTGGTATTTCATGTTATTATTTTTTCTTTGTGATTTTGACATGTGAATTTCTTTTGTAGTTTCTGATTCTCGTGTGAGACTCAAGCCTTCAAGTTTAGGTCTGCTTCTTTTTTTGAACTTTGTGTCTTTGTGGTCTACTTTTGGACATGAAAAGCTGGTTCCTCTAAGCTTCCCATTCTCTTTTGATTTTATACTGGAGTGGCCAGATTGCTTTTTTCTTCAGGAGTTTCCACAGAGGCCCAAGTCAGATGAGCGTCAGATGCTCTCAGGCTTTCTCCTAAGGTCTGGATCCCTCCAGGAAAGATTTTGACCTCAGGAATTTGGGGGTTGGACTGGCCTGGCAGCCAGGCCCAGGAAAGATGCTGGTCTAAGGCAGCCATTGGCCCTGCCACCCCTAGATGCAAAGGAAGATGGGGGCAGGAAGGGGCCCCAAGAGCTCCTGGGGACTGCACTGAGGATCTGGGTTCTTCTGGATGCAAAGGATCAGGAAGAGGAAAGGTCAGTTCTGGCATCCAGGAAAGAGGCTGGCAGGTCTTGCAAGCCCAGGGAAGTAGAGGGATGTGAAGGCTGGGCCAGGCTCCGAGGGCTCCTAGGGACCCGAGAAGGAACTGAGTTGGCCTGGAGGCAAAGGATCAGGAAGCAGTGGTGGTTCCCCTGGTGCCTGGCATGCCAAGACAAGGAATGGGACAGGACCCAGGCTAGGAGGAGAGACTGGAGGGGGAGATGGGAGGGTGAATGAGGCTGGGGGTTTCAAGGAGCGGAGGGCATGATTGATCTGCCAGGGAGAGAGGCCTCCGGGTTGGAGAGAGGCCTACAAGTCGGAGAGAGGCCTCGAAATTATTCTCTTAAGATTGCTTTAGGTACTTATATTCTTTTGGTTTGATGTGTACTTTAGCAGTATATTTTCCTTTCTGTGCCTGTGAAGAAGGAAATTAGAATTGAGTTACACATTGCACTGACTCTGTAGCTCTCTTTGGATAGGACAGATATGTTACCAATATTGACTCTTCCACTCCTGGACCAAGGGAGGTTTCCATGTTCCTCATCCACTTCTTTCAGCCAGTTTTCGAGCTCTCTTCTTAGTGATCTGACACCTCGTGGCTTTTGTTTTTTCATATGTATTTTATTTTGTAGCTACTGTAAATGGGACTGTCTTTTGCATTTCACTTGTAGATAATGCAGTCATGATGACTAGAAATGCCAGTAATTTCTGCATTTCTTTCCTTTGTTTATGAGAATTGTTTTGGTATCCAGTGATTTTACTTGTTTTATTACTTCTGCTTGTTTTGTTTTCTTTTCCTGGAGTTTTTGGGGTTTTCTAGGTATCAGAGTATAATACAATATGATCTGAAAATATAGACCATTTTTCTTCTTCCTTTTTGGCTCAGATTTGTTTCCTTCTCTGGCATAAATTATGGTCCTGAGTTTCCAGAACTTTGTTGAATTATGGTGCTAATGGGGCTTGACTTGTTTTGAACTTTATACAAAAAGTAGTTAACTTTTTTCCATTCAGTATGATGCTGATGTTGGCTCCATGTGCTTCACACATATGACTTTATACTAAGGTATGTTTCTTCTGTACTTAATTTTATTCAGTTGTTATTATTAACCAATGCTGGTTAAATGATTTTTCTGTTGTTACTGAAGTAATAAATGTTTTTATACTTCAATTTTTAAATTTTAACTTTTAAAATTTTTGAGTATTTCATACATGAATATTAGCTTTGTATTGTTTCTATGCCTTCCAGACCCCACCAAACTCCTCACAGCTCCCTCACTTCCTCTTCACTTCTTGTTCTCTTCTTTGTCTACTATATGTATGTCACATATATATATCTATATATATTTACACTTGTATATTTAATGCACTGAATCCATTTAGTGGTGCTTCTGTGTAACTATATTTAGCACTATCCATTTAGGATTAAATAATCTCTCAAGGAGATAGTCCCTGGAATACCTGACACTCCTTCCTTCAGCATCCATTGATAGTGTATAGCTTTTCATATTTAGGAGGGACCCAGTGACACTCCCTGTATTCACTTTGGCATGTCAACTATTTTTATCATCATTCAGATCTCATTATAACACCATACAGTAGAGATTGCATTGGTACAGCTTCCTTGTTATGTACAAAATGCATTAGCTGGAAGCAACATGGCTTTTATACTCTTTCTGCTCCCTCTTTCATGATGTTCCCTGAGCCTTAGGTGTAGAGGTCACATTCTAGATGTGTCAATTCTGGTTCAGTCATGGTACATTGTGTTTTTCCATGAGTCTGCCTGTTTCTCCTAGATTTTCCAGTTTATTGGTGTGTTCCTTATTATCTCAAATGAACCTTTGTATTTCTGTAGTATCGATTACATTTTCTCCTTTTGATCCTTGATTTATTTTTTCTAAAGCCTGCTTTCACTCTTTTATCTTTTTTCTTTTGTTTATATCTCACTTTTCCAAGTTTTCTTATAAATCCTTTGAGAGTTTAACAATGCATTTTTTAATATATATTAATATATTTTTATTGATCTTTTGTAATTTCATATAACAGTTCTTAATCAGAACAGACCCCTCCCCGATCTGTGCCTCTCCCATTACCCACCAGACCTTATGTATTACACCATACATGTTAAGTTCTATCCAGTCAGGTATTTGTACCCAAATGTCCTTCAGTGTAAATCATCCACTGGAGTCTAGTCAGCCTATCTAGAGATCATATGTAAGAAATAATCTCTCTCATCCAGTAGCAATCAGTCTCAAATTATTCTCAGTCTAGTGCCAGCTGCCACCCATTTCTCTCCTCCCCTTTGGGCCCTTGATAATTGAGTTGGCATGAGTCTTGTGCTCGATGCCACCATTGCCACAATTTCACATGTGCAAGCTTCCACTGTCCTGAAGGCCTGTTTCCCTGTGTTCATGAACCAACCATGGCTCTTAAAATATTTCCACCTCCTCTTCTGCAATGGTCCCTGAGCCATGGTGGATGAGGTTCCACATAGGAGTCCTATCCTACACTCTGCAGTCTCTTTTTCTCTAAAATTTGGCCAGTTACACCCTTCTGTGTGCATTGCACTCTGTAACATAAGGAAGCGTTACTGTTGAGAGTTGAGGGATGCATTAGCTTTCTCTATTACCCTTGTTCCATTATGTTCCATGAGCCTTAGTTTATACTTTACCTCCCACCTCCCATGTCCACCCCCACTTCCCCACCCTCCCAACTTTATGCTTTTCATTGTCCATGTTCAGTTTAATTTGGATTGCCAAACTACCTTGAGGGTGGCACCCACTCTGGAGGTTAGTTGACCTAACAGCAGTCATAACTTTAAATTAAACTGACTCTTCCTTTCTCAGTATATCATATGCCAATAGCTTTTTGGATGGTGGTGGAGCTTCGTGTTCACCTCCCCACTTCGGGCTGAGATGCTGTCTGTCTTGAGTCTGAGCAGATCTTGTGCATGCTGCCAGAATTGCTTTGAATTCATATGTGCTGATGCCTTGCTGTCTAGAAAGCACTGTTTACTTGTAATCATCTACCACTTCAGGTTCTTTAATCTTTCTACCTCTTCTTCCAAGAAGATCCCTGAGCCTTGGTGAAAGAGGTATGATATAAATGTCCCACTTAAGATTGAACATTGGTCTGGCTAAAGTTTTGTCAGTTTTGTTTGTCATTTTAAAGAATAAATTGTTTCATTGTTACTTAGTGTTTCCTTTAGCCTGTATTTCAATGATTTTGCACAGATCATTTCATTTTTGTTTCCTCTAAAAATCACATGTAGAGTTTATACTTGGGCTACAAGATTACATTGTTGAAATGATATATTTATTCCTTCTTAGGTAGGTATATATTTCTACTAAATAGAATTATAAAAACTTTTGCTTTGTGGTTATGAAAATGTTTACAAAGATAATCTCATAGTTCCAACAGCCAATTTTGATTTGATAAAAGTAAATTTCAATGACAAAAATTAGAAAATAAAACCATTTTTCTTTGAATTCCATTTCTACTTGGCATTTGGGGGTTCTGATGTCTTAATTTTCCTCTTCCTCTACTTCTGGTCCTTTGACAAGCTGTAGAATGTCTTGTCTACTTGTCTTTTAGTTTCCACTAAGTATTCAGTTGGTTTGCATCCCATGACTACCATGTCAGAGCAATCTGAATTCCTCAGGACACTTACTGTTACATATCCGTTTTACTAGTTTGGATGTTCTCATGTCACACACAACTATCTACTTGTTTCAGTATAAAACTCCTTTTGACATATTTTTGAAGGAAGGTATAGTTGCCCAGAATTCTCTTAGTTTTTATTTATTTGCAAATGTCTGTACCTCTCTATCATTTCTTTAGAATAAACAGCTTTGGTGGATAAAGGTTTTACATTTATTTATTTATTTTATGGTTGGCAGTTTATTCTTGATAGCATGGACTATTTCATCCAATTCTCTCTTGGCCTTCAGATTTCTGTAGAGATCAATCTACTTCCCAGCACACTGTTGTTATGTTATTATTTGCTTCTTTTTACTTGATTCTTTCAGCATTCTGTCTTCTTCTTTGATCTTTGGAAATTTGATTATAATATGTAATGGCATTGTTTTGTTTGTGTTAATCTTTGATGAAATTGTATTAAAATATTTAATTTGGTGGACATGTTTGAAGCTCATTTGACTCCAAATAAACAAGTTTCTCTTCCCAATATGTTTTTCTCCTTTTTTTGCATACATGTATATGTGCAAATTCTGTATGTATCAATTCACACATCTATATGTGCCATGTGGAGAACAGACGTAGACACCAATTGTCTTCCTGTATTGCTCTGGACCTAAATTTTTGAGGCAGGTCAGTGAGTGACCTGAAGCCTCCACCCTGAAGGCTAACTCTTATGGTATCAGAAGAACTATGCAAACTGCCAGTGGCAGAAGTCAATCAGTAAATCAATCAGCTTTATTAGGCTATAAAGTCTACAAACCACAGCAATGACCCACACAGCAAACTATCTCTATTTGTGCAGTAGTATCATTTTCATCTTGAAGGTGATCAACACCTGTCTAATTGAACCTGAGGGTGACTAAATGGAAAGGAACTGATCCATGGTACTGTAAACAAAGCCAAGGCATGTGGCTAGAGAGGTAATACATCTTAGACAAAAACCTACTTTTGTCACTTTCCTAGACCAATCCAATTTCTTAATACATGTTCAATGTATGAATACGATGTTTCTATGTATTTTAAGTATGTATCCTTATATTGCAAGACAAGTCTACCTTTCACCATTCATCAGACACTTTTTTTGCAACAGATGGAGACTATCACAAAGGTCCATGAATGATTGAATGTAGAGAATAAGAGAATAAGTGTGAGGTGGCTGGCTTTAAGTGAAGCATTGACAAAACAACCTCTATACCTAAGGTTCAGGGAACATCATGGAAGAGGGAGAAGAGAGACTGTAAGAGATGGAAGGACATGAAATCTGCTGCCAGTTAATGCATTCTGGACATGATAGGGAAGCTGCACCAATGCAATCTCCACAGTAAGGTAGTCTAGCAAGATCATCATGATGATAAAAGCAGTTGACACACCAAGGTGTATGGGAGGACTATCACAGGGTCCCACCTCAAGGTGAAGAGCCACAGGCAATCAGTGAACACTGTGGGAGGGAGAATTAGTCTTCTCCTGTCAGGGGCTCCCTGGAAGGTTATCTGATCCCAAATGGACAGCCTTAAACAAACATACACATGAGTACCACTAAGTGAACTCAGTGAATTGTACATATGTGGGTGCATACGTATTTATACATGCATGTATATGTTTTAATAATAATTAAGAGTAGACCAGAAGTTGAAAGGAATGAGGATATATGGGATGAATTCTGGGGGAAATAGGAGGGAAGGAAAGATGCAAAGAAAATACTCATGTATCAAATGGTCAAAAATAAAAAAAAAACAAAAAAAATGCTTAAGAAATGTCAAAGTGTTGCGCATACTTAGCAATTAGGCAAGTGCAAATTAAAACTATTTTAATATTTCATCTTATCCCAGTCAGAGGTGGTAAGTCCAAAAAAATGAACTGGGAACAAATGCTGATGAAGAGGCTTGGAAAAGGGACCCCTTATTCCCTCCTCCTAGGATTGCAAACTGGTGCAGTCACTATTGAAATAAGTGTGTAGAACTCTCAAAAATCTAAAAAATACTTCTACAAAATTGTCCAGCTACACCCCTCTTGGCATATACCCACAAGACTAGATATCCTACTTCAGAGATACTTGCTCAAAAATGTTTGTTTCCTGCTCCTTTTATAATAGCTAGGAAGTGGTTACAACCTAAATGTCCCTCAGCTGATGGACAGATAGAGAAAATGTGGTATATATACACAATGTAGTTTGATTCAGCTGTGAAAACAAATGAAATCCCAGAATTAGCTGGTAATGGATGGAAGTGGAAAATATACTGAGATAACCCAGACCCAGAAAAACAAATGCTTCATATACTTCCTCATTTTTGGATCCTAACTATGAATTTTTAGATGTGAGTATACATCCTGAATTAACTGCAGAAGCCAAGAGAGTAGAAAGATACCACCAGGAAAGGGGGTTAGGGAGATAAAATTCAAGAGAAGGAGGAGATAGAAAGGCACAGATACTAACAATGGGGTGGGGGGTTGTGCTGGATAGCTTTAGTGTCAACTTGACACACCTGAGTTGAGGGAGCCTCAATCGGGGAATTGCCTCTATTGGACTGGCCTGTGGCCATGTCTGAAGGGCATCTTCTTGATGAGTGATGTAGGAGGGCCCAGCCCATTGTGGGTGGTGCCACCCCTGGGCAGGTGGGCCTGTGTTGCATAAGAAAGCAGGCTGAGCAGGGGCCAAGAGAGCAAGCCTGTAAAGCAGCATTCCTCCATGGCCTGTGCTCCAGCTCCTGCCTCCAGGTTCCTGCCCTGAGTTCCTACCTTGGGCTCCCTGATGAACTGCGACCTGGGAGTTGTAAGACAAATAAACCCTTTCCTCCCCAAGTTGGTACTGGTCAGAGTGTTTTGTCACAGCAATAGAGAACAAACTAAGACAGGGGTACATTGATTGTGGAGGAAGAGGGAGAGTATTATAGGGGAAGACAGAGGAAAGAGAGATAAATATTACTAAGGATGCCTGAAAAATCTTGGAATATTTATTATTTCATAAGCTTATTTAAAAATACACATGTAGGGGCTGGGGAGATGGTTCGGTGGTTAAGAGCACTGGCTGCACTTGTAGGAGACCCAGGTTTGATTCTCAGCACCCACATGGCAGCTAACAACTATCTATAGTTCCAGTTTCAGGGGCTCCAATGCCCTCTTCTGACTATTGTGGGCATTGAACAACACAGGTATACTTACATACATACACTCTTATACATAAAAATATGTAAATTAATAAAAAGAGTTAATCTTTAAAAATATACACTATACACATGCATTCATGAATGCATGTGTAGAGTTGAATGTTATCTACCAATAATCATAGTTCCAATCAGGGTAGTTCAAGAGTTTCACAAAATAATATAGGCTATTGCCATAGCCCTTGGTTGCCTCCCACAACCTGCAGATTAGGTAGGCCCTATTGCTCAGGAAACCACACACTTCACATATAGAACATAAAGGCTGCCTCTGTGAAACCTAGGTCTCATAGGATTAGAAAACATTATATATGATATCAAAGGAGAAAACTAATCAGTGTTCCTACCAAGTGGAAAAGCCTACAAATCACAGCTATAACCAATTTAGCAAAATATCTTTATTGGTACAACAGTGGCATTTTATCATGGGTGTAATCAACAGCTATCTAATTTGCCTTAAAATCCAATCAATAGAAAAATACCTATCCTTGTTACTGTAAACATAACTAAGTACTTACAGGTGGAGATATCAATGATCCTAGAGAATAATCTGCTACTGTCATTTTCCTGAACCATTGTTATTTTTTAGTATAATATAATTATATTTATATTCACAGATAAGTGAAGCTCTTACCATTTAGCTCTTACCATTTATCAGAGGAGCTTCCTTTTGCAATAGATGGAGACTAATACAGAAATCCAGAAAATATGCAGTAAAATGCAGAAAATAAAACACCGTGTAGTGCCTAGCCCCAACTGATACATTTACCATGCCACCCCTTCACATAAGGCTCAAAGAACATCATGGAAGAGGAGGCAGAAGTATTGTAAGAGTCACGGGACCAGGATGCTTGCTGCTAGATATTTTCTTTTACACAAGACAAGAAAGTTGTACCCCTGAATTCTTAAAAACATTGTTGCTTATACAACACCTGCATAATGATAACACCAGTTGACATGCCAATGTGGATGGGGAAAATTTCACAGGGTCCCACCTTTAGATGAAGAACTAAGGCAATCAATAGATGTTGAAGGATTCTGTATCAGTTTTCTCTGGGGGTGAGCTCACTGAAAGGTTATCTAATCCCAAGTGGTCAGGCCTAAAGAAATGTACAAAGGAGTACCACTAAATGGACTCACTTCATTATATATATATATGTGTATGTGTGTGTGTATATTTACATATGTATGTATGTATGTATGTATGTATGTATGTATATGTAACAATAATAAGGAAGAGGACAAGAAATTGAGAGTGTCAGGGACTTGAAAGGCATTACAGGCAGAGGAAGGGGTGGAAATCATGTAAATATAGGACCTGTGAAATTTTAATAAATTTTTTCAAATAAAAAAAAATATAACAAACAGGGATATTGAAGCAGTAATTAAAATCTCCCAACTGAAAACAGTCAGGTCCCAGATATATTTACTGCTGAAATTTAACAGATCTTCAAAGAAGAACTAACAGCAGTGTTTTTCAAAGTAGTCCTTAAAACAGAAAACACCACACACACCACACACTTCAGTTTCATTATATGGGGAGATGAAGCTGAAACAGGGTGAGATGTTTCACCCTGCTGGCCTGATTTCATAGTGTCAGAAGGTGGTATGCAGACTGCTATCTCTTCAACCTACAGTTCTGACCTGCTAGGCAAGATGTGCCCAGTGACACAATGGGGACATGAATGTTTTAGGGCAGCCAGTTTATATCTGATTGGATTTGAGGCCTGCTCTGTAGAAGAAAACTCATGCCTGGTATTGTAAATCTTCTCAAAGGCCTATCACTGGGGAGTTCACAGTCCCCCAGCAGGAATCTTAGTACTGTTGCTTTGTCAAACTGTCTTCTAAATATTTATGCTTATATCAATAAATTAGTGCTGCTCTCAATCTTGTTTAAAGAAGCTTCCATTTGCAATGAGCAGCAGTTGATTCAGAGACTACTGTCTGGTCGAAGTGCTGAGAATAAATGACTGTTGAATGCTTATCCCAAAACGGCCTCAAGGAACATTGCAGAAAGGATTAGGAAAGAATGTAACAAACCAGAGGATTGGGAGGAGTGCTGTGATACACTTTGTTACAGCTGTAGTTACTTGCACAAGAACTACATAAGATCAAGCTAGCCACTATTATAGCATGAATGGGGAGGGCATAATGAAGATCTATTCCTACCCGAGGAACAATCAGAATTTGATGGCTATTGGAGGAGGAAGAGTCATTTTGGAAGGAACATGTAGCCATTGGTAGGTAGTTTATGCATCAATGGATGGCCCCACTTTCAAACACCTATGACAGGAGTAATTGTGATTAATGGTTTATAAAGAAAAAAAGAAGGACCACTGGGATGGCTGAGTTGGTAAAAGTGCTTGTTTCCAAGCTTAATGACTTGAGTTCAGTCTCTGGGTTCCATGGGGTGGAAGAAGGTAAATGACTCTTGCAATCATCCTATGACCTCCACACATGTACCTTTTGATGTGTGCATTTTCCTAACTCCTCTTATATATCACACATAACTACTCACATAAATATAATTATATATAATATATTATCTTATTATTTAACACACATATATATTAAATAATAAGAAAGAAGACATGAAGTTGGAGGGCCAGTATTGGTGGAGCATCTGGGAGGATTGGACTGGGGACTACCCAGTGGGGGTTGGATATAATCAAGATATGTTTTGTAATAGAAAACTGTCAAATAATAGTTTAAACTTTTTAATAAAATAAGTAAGCCATGTAACTGAACAGAGAGCTCTTTCTAAAGAAGAAATACAAATGGCTGCTAAATATTTTTAAAACGGGTTAAAATGACACCAAATGCTAGTAATGATGTGGGGAAAAGGGAATGCTTATTCACTGCTGGTGGGATTGCTAGCTCATGCAACCACTATGGAAAGCAGTGTACAGAACTCTTTTTTTTTGTTTGTCTGTTTTGGTCTTTTTGAGACAGGGTGTCCCTGTAGCCACAGCTGACCTGGATTCCCTATGGAGACCAGGCTGGCCTCAAACTCACAGAGATCTGAGTTCTGCCTGCCTTTCTCCCAAGTGCTGGGATTAAAGGTGCTCACCACCATACCTGGCTTAGATCTCTTAATCAACTAAAAATAAATCCATACAATCTGGTTATACCACTCCATGACATATAACCAAAGCACTCTCCTACTGCAGAGACACTTGTACATCCATGTTTGTTGCTGCTCTTTTCACAATACCAAAGAAATAGAAACAATGTAAATGATGCTGAACTGACAAATGGAAAATGAAAATGTGGTACATTTACACAGCAGAGCTCTACTCAGCCATATGAAAAGATGCACCATGAAATTTACAGATAAATGCATGGAACTAGTACCTGCTAACTAAGTGAAGTGCCACAAACTCATAAAGCAAAGAACACATGTTCTCTCTCATCTGTGGATCTTAGCACCAAATTCTTATATGTGAGTATATATCCTGATATAGTTGCAGGAACCAGGGAAATGGAATGGAATCATGGAGGAAATGGGAAAAGACTCCTGGAGCATGGGATAAAAGGAGACAAGTGTTATGAAAGGGGAAATGGGGAAAAGGGAGGTATTTATGTGGGAAGATAGGAGGGAAGGATATACAAGGAACCATATGGGTAAGGTGGAAGAAGAAGCTGAAGAGAGGGGGAATAATAAAAGACAGGAGGAGCTCATTAACGGGAAAATTGGGGTACTTTTACTGGAGAGTGATAAGGGAGGGAGATGAGTGATAAATAATTATTAGGTGGTGTGAAAAAATGGAGGAAAATGTATTAGTTCAAAAGCCTACTGAAAAATACACGTATAATATCTGTACATGAGTACATGCATATACATGAAAACTATGTAACCAAAAACAGTGCCAGACAGGAGAAACCTCTCTTCAAGTTGGTTATGGTAGTCCAAGACTCCCCAGTGACACAGGCTATTGCCATAGTCCTTGACTGTCTCCCAGAACTTGAAGGTAAGTTCCTT
Source organism: Nannospalax galili (assembly GCF_000622305.1). Lineage (NCBI taxonomy): Eukaryota > Metazoa > Chordata > Mammalia > Rodentia > Spalacidae > Nannospalax > Nannospalax galili. The sequence goes on from NW_008355790.1 coordinate 4,936,606, forward strand.
TTTGCTGAAGACAGGACATACTCAGACACAGGACTTGGAGCAATGAAGCTGGAGCTAACCTGGAATCCTCCCTGAAATCTAGCTCTCATAGTTTTAGAGGACACTATGCAAGTTGCTAAATGAGAAAATCAATCAATAGTCCACCCCAGCTTTAAAGCCTAATAACCACAACACCAACCAGCACAGCAAACTACATTGGTGCAGTAGTGGCACTTTTATCTTGGGGGTAATAAATAGCTATCTAATTGTACTTAAAGCCCTCTCAGTGGGAGGAAACTCATGTGGCATTATAAACAAAACCAAATAAACATGACTGGAAAGGACCTAAAGCCTAGAGAAAACCCTACATCTGTCACTTCCCTAGACAAACATAATTTTTTACTTTATGATATATATATATATATTGTTAATTTACAGACAAGAATGCCAGTCACCACTTACTAAAGAACTTTCTTTTTGTAAAAGATGGAGATTATGACAGAATTCTACAACTGGCTACAGTACAGAGAATACGTGTCTGTGAAATACCCAGTACTAAGTGACATATTTGCAATGGAACCACTGTACTTAAGGTTTACAGAACATAGTAGAAAATGGGGTTGAGAGAATACTAATGGTCTCTCAATTCTCACCAGTGAAGCTTCCTCAGGCAATAGAAGGTGATGGGTACAGAAGGCCACAGCTGGCCAAAATATAGAGAATAAGAGATTTCAGAGTGCATGTCCCTGGATAGGACTCATATTAAAACACACCCACGCAGGGCTCATGGATAATTGTGAAGATAGGGTGGAAAAGTTGTAAGAACCAGGATTGCTCATGACATAATGAAACTTAGTCCTCCAGGATTCTTCTGTCTTGCTTATATGAAATTACAGCAGTGGTGACAGCAGGCATAAGACCCATGCAAACTCAGTTGAACAAAACCCAGCATAGAACTGGGTAAATGGGCAGCAGGTTTCAATCTTAGTTGAGGAACTATTGGCAGCTGATCACTGCTGGGTAAGGAGAGTTAGCCTTCTTTGGGTGAGGAGAGTTAGCCTTCTTTAAGGGAGAGATGCTAGATTGGCTGGCCATGGTCCAGTGGATAAACTCACACTGAGGGACACAAACTTGACTGGATAGACCTTAACATATATGACAGAATGCATGAGATCTGGTAGGGGTGATTCTGGGTGTGCAGATAGGACCAGGAGTCTAAATATAAATATGATTAAGATGTGTTGTGTGAAATGCGCAAGTAATTCTAAAAATATACATTGAAAAAATGTGTTCAAAATCATTAGCCATCAGGAAAAGGAAAATTAGAACTTCTTTGAGAGTCCATCTCACCACAGTCAGAATAGCTCTCATCAAGAAAATCAAGGACAACAAAACCTGATGAGGATGTGGAAGGGGTAATACTTGTTCCCTGTTGGTAGGAGTATAAACTGCTGCAGCCGCTATAAATCACTATAGAAGTTCCTCAGGAAGCTAAAAACAGGGCTACTTTATGATGCTAATGTACCATTCCTGGACTTACACCTAAAGGACTCCATTCCCTATGAAGAGATAGATGCCTGCACTTCCACTCTTACTGCTCTGTTCCCAGGCCTAGGAAACGGAATAAGACAGGATGTCCATCTACTGAGGACTGTGTAATGACAATTTTATGAAAATACACAATGTGACTTTTCAGTTGTAAAGAAAAACGGAATTATGAACGTTTGAGGAAAATGGATGGAACTGGAAAATGTTACACTAAATGAGGGAATCCAGGGCCTCAATGTCAAACCCAGAATGTTCTCTCATATGCCAGTCCTTGCTTTACTTTTTAGATATTCATGTTTAATTTGGAGTAAAGACCAGTAATCCAGAAAGGACCTATGAAGTGGAGGGTGACAAAGCTTTAAGGGGTGGGAAAGATATCTGTACACACGTGATATGAAAATAGAGAGGAGAATATGGGGAGTGAAAGGGTTAATTGGGGATGGGAGTAAGAAGAAAGGTAGAGGAGGGTGGAAGGGTTAAACCCAAACTAAGAGTGTGTGAAAAAGCATCCTGTAAGCCTATTGTTTTTAGCTATTGAAGTATATAAAATTTGAGAGGGGAGGAAAAAAAGTTTGAACAGAAGGACCCTGCACGGGTGAATAATGCAGCTTCTAAGAGCCATAAGCTTTTAAACAAAACTTCCAGTGAACACAGTGAGGTGTCTGGCTATCAAGTCTTCCTTTGGCTTCATGGACATAATGTGTTTCTGGCCCCCAATGTGCAGAGCCATCCTGGAGGAATAGTGTCATTGCTGGTGTTGCTGACTCTCAGGGATATCACCACATCTGGGATCTTCTGTGTTATTGAGACTGTGTAGTCACTATGAAGGTAGAATGAGCAGCATCCCCAGCCAGAGCTTCAGGAGAGTGATCCTCACATTTACCAGGGCCTCCCTGCAGGCCACCATGCCCTATGAAAGAACAAGGATTTTAGGGAGGAGGCTCTCATGCTGTGTCCTGTCTTTGCTTTGGTTGCATGCAGCTGACATTTAATGGCCTGTGTTTTGGTAAAGTTGATCTCTCAGAACATCAGGATTATAAGAAACAGGAAAATGAGGGCAGAAAGTCATGGGTAAATGATGACCATATTAGCGTAGAGTAGAAAAAGCAAGGTGTAGGGATTGGAGAGATCCAGTGGCTAAGAGCAGCGACTGCCCTTTCAGAGGACATGGATTTGGGTCCTAGCACCGTCATGGTAGCAAGCAACCATATATAGCTCCAGTTTCAGGGAATCTGAGTCCCTCTTCTTACCTCTGTGGGCATTGGACACATGGGTGCACTTATATTCATTCAGACAAAACACTCAAACACATAAAACAAAATAAATCAATCAAAAGATTTGAGAAAAACAAAGAGCAAGGTGTGGGATAAAAATAGATTCACATTACGCTAAGGTCTGATAGAGTATAGTACATTGAATTGGCTTTTAGTGCTTTTTTAGTTTTGTTATTTTTTTGTTTCTTTACTTTTATTTTATGTGTATGAGTGTTTTGCCTGTGTGCATTATGTGTATTAAATGCCCACAGAGGCCAGAAGGGGACATCAGTTCCCCTGGAACTGGAGGTACAGGCCGTTGTTAGTTGGCATGTGGGTGCTAGAAACTAAACACAGTTCCTTTGCAAGATCAGCCAGTATTCTTAACAACTGAATCATTTTTCTATCCTATTTAATACTTTTTTAAAAATAATGATTTATTTGTTTTTATTTATGTGCCTGTGTGCTTGTGTGTCTGTGTACATGAATGTATGTACAGTTTCATGTGGTTGCCAGTCAAGGCCAGAGAAGGGCATTGGATCCCAAGGAGTTGAAGTTACATATTATTGTAGCTACCTGATATGGATGCTGGGAGCTGAACTCTGATCCTCTGAAAGAACTAAAAATGCTCTTGATCACTGAGTCATCTTTCTAGCTCCCTGATCTTAGTATGTTAAATTCCAGTAAGACTGTGTGTACGTGAAAATAGCAATTGGCACAGGTTGATCATTTCTGAGCCTAGATCAAGGTGACATGGATCCTTCTATTGTTCTTTAAATAAATTTATTCTTGTGATTATTCTGCTAATCCATATTTTATACAAGAATATTAATTGAAAGCTGATGTCTTTTTATAAGAAAATCATGACTCATAACCTAGAGTAAGTAATAATATTTTCTTTTCCCTTTTTGAAAATAAATTATTTAATTACTACATTGGTTAGACATTGTCATCCTGATGCAAACTAGAGTTTCTTGGGGAGAGGAACCTCAGCTGAGGGATTTTCTCCATCATATTGGCTTGTGACCATATCTGTAAGGCATTTTCTTAATTACTTATTGATGCAGAAGGGCCCAGCCCATTATGGGTGGTGCATCCCTAACTGTATAAGAAAGCTAGTTGATCAAGTCATGGGAAGTCAGTAAGCAGCATTCCTCCACGGTCTCTAATTCAGTTTTTGCCTTCAAATTTCTGCTTTAACATCTTACCCTGACTTCCCTCAATGAAGGATATTGACTAGGATGCTATAAGATGTAATAAATCCTTTCTTCCACAAGTTGATTATGGTCAGTTTCATAGCAACAGAAACCAAACTCAGGCAATTATATTACCTAAAGGACATATTTTAAGAAATAGTGAACGAACTCATTATTCTTTTTCATGTTCCTCAATACGTATTTCATTGAAGAAGTCATTACTTTTTCTTTTTCCTCCAGTCCTCTCAAATTGCACAGTTCAAAGTATCAGCTGTTCTCCCAAACAATTCCTATCTACTGGAACAGATACGTCTGTTCACCAAGAGAACCCTATTGGAACTGAAGCCAGCCATGCCTTGGATCCTGGGCTCATAGAATGACACTCCAACCTGTTCAAAGTTCATTATCTCTTAAGAAATACAGTATTTACACAGCGTCTGGTGATGTGAATTGAAATGAAGATTGAAGTGACTGGGAACATAACATCGGTTATGCAGATGCTGAATATGTCCAGACGTGAGCAGGAACTCGCCAAACCCTAAGCTCATCTAGTTCAGTAGGAGTCCCACCGCTTTTATGTATTCACGCTTTTCAAGTCCCCGTATTGTCTGCCATCCCTGCAGCGAAGTTCCAGACTCTCCACTGCTGACCACAGTGCTCAACCCAATGAGACATGGAGTGATTTGCCAGCATGTGCCACGTTTGAAGCACACATCAACACTAAGATCTCAAAATATTTATTGAAAGAACAAGTAGTAGAGATAAACACACACGATGGTGATTAGGCTCACAGACAGCAAGCCTGAAGAACAAATTCCTGAAGACATATTTCTCTCAAATGCTCTCATGCTTTAAATAAATTTCTTCTTGTTTTCCATACTCTTAATATTCTCATTTCATACTTTTCTTTAACAACATACAGACCCCTCAGCTTAAAGTGAACACTGTTTTTGTTTTAAAAATTATTATTGAATTCTAATCATGGAGGTTTAAGTTTTAAAATCTAAAATAATTCATTTAACGTTTATTTATCTATATGTCTGTGTATGTGAGCATATGTGTGTGTGCAGGGTATGTGTAGAGGTGTTTGTGTTTGTGTATAGAAGTGTGTTTAGGGGTGTGTGTATGTATGTATAGTGCTGTGTGTAGAGGGGTGTATAGAGGTATGTATAGGTCTGTATATAGGGGTGTGTGTTTTGGGTGTGTGTTGGGTATGTATAGGGATGTATGTGTAGAGATATATGTGTTACAGGGATGTGTCTAGGGGTTGTGTAGGGATATGAGTGTATAGGAGTATGTGTTGGGGTATATATATATGAAAATGTGTATGTGTAAGAGTATATGTGTGTATAGGGATATGTGTATGGGTATGTACATAGGGGTATATGTGTGTAGAGGTGAGTGCAGGGGTGTGTGTAATGATTTATGGGGGGAATTTTCTACATGTGCATATCTGTGTGTATGTATGGGTATGGAGGGGCTGTAGGGGTGTGTGTAGGAGTATGTTCATGTGTGTGCATGCTGGTTTGTTTGTCAATGTGTGGTAGTTGGGATGACAGAGATTAGCTTCATGCATTCTATCTCAAGCTTTACTCATGTGATTTGAGACAGGGTCTCTCATTGGAACCTGGGCCTAAAACATTAAGCAAGATGGTGTAGCAGGCAACCCTGTGCACCCAGGGCTGGGATTCCAAGTGCCTGCCACCATTGTTGCTTTTTAAGAAATGTGCTGGGGATAGAACTCAGGTCCTCATGCTTGTGTAGAAAGCATTTTCCCAACTGAGCTATCTCAACAGACCCTATTCTCATCTTTAAGGTGACAAGAGTGCCTGACAGCTTGGGAGAATTAATGAAGTAAGAAAAGAAAGATTGTCACAGAGGGCAGAGGGCCAAGAGCCCCTAGAAGATAAAGGATCAGTAAAAGAATCATTTGAGGACAATATCCTGAAATTATTATTAAAATTCTAGGGTTTTGAATCACTATCCATGCCTATTTTGAAACAGGTCTGGTAACTATTATAGAGTATAGATTTATACTTTGATGACAGGAATTACTCATTACTAATGTGGCACTGTTGAGGTTTCACCAACATGAGTGTGTCAGAATTAACTCTCCAGACTTCATTCTTGAAGTAGGTCACAGGAAAACGAACTTGAAAGGTTTAAGGCAGACCATCTCACACTCCTTGCACAATGATCCCAGAGCCTATACCTCCTGAGAAAATACGACATTTTAATTCAAAAAGTAATGCAGGCCATAATAACAGAGACTTCCAGGTGAATATCATGTGCCATCTTTTATGCATTCATTTTTTTTTTCTGTTCAGAGCTACATCAATTTCAATAATTGCTAAACATTTACCACTCAGGCTCACTCTCATTTAGAGTACATTCGACCACATTCAAACCCGTTTATAGTCACCTAATCCAACAGAGAAGGGTAGGAAATAATGAACAACATTGCCACTCTCCAAATCAGAGTAGTCGGTAAAGGGATACGTGAATGGATTTGTGCACTAATGTTTTGTGCTTCTGTCATTCAGAACAAAACTCCTGAAAGACTTACCGACAGACAGCACCAATCTGAGACCAGTGCCTTTAACATGTTTTTAAATGTTATGATCTGCGGGTTTGGTGTTCGCAGTGTGTCTTCCTTACTCTTTCATCTCTTCACACACAGATCCACACCAGTTCTTTGCTAGTTTTTGACAAAATTAGTTGCTCAAGGGACACAATTTGATATAATGGTTTTAATCCCATCATTTTTCCATAACCTCCATTATAAAGTAACTCAAACTGATTAAATTAACTGTATATTTATTGTCAGACAGATTTAGATTTTTAAGTTTGCTTAAAAATTACCATGTTGTGTACAGAGCTACACTTTCTCTGGTATTGCTAAGGAATGATTTATTGTAGAACGATCCTTCAGTGTCAGGCATTTCCCCAGGCTGTGGAAATATAATGCTAATTGTCAGCTGCTAATATCTATGTCCAAAATTTACCCCATTTGCCCTAACATATTTATAGCATATAATGTAGCTAAGTGAAAAACTATTATGAGCCAAAATCATATATGGTTAAAAAAAAGAAAGGACAGGTCATTGGGATGTTATATGGAGCAGTGGGTAAAAAACCCTAACCATAGCTAAGAAGAGCAGCTGGGAGGGGGAGAGGTGGCCTTCTTTAAGGCTGTGGTCTCAATATGTTAACCAGGCTCCAATGGATGAACCCACACCAGGGGCATTTGGAGACCCAAATGTGACTTGATAGGCCTTCATATCTACATATATATATTATATATTTATATTTATTTATAATAGAGCACATGAAATCAGGCAAAGGGGTAGC
>NW_008355790.1:4943964-4944947 GCF_000622305.1 Nannospalax galili
AATGTATTGTGCAATTTGCAAAAATTCACCTAAAAACTATTTAAAAAAGAAAAAAAATAATTTGAAAATTTCTAAAAATGTAACATATTTTACCCTGCCACCACAATTTTACTTCTACATATTACCCAAGATAAATGAAAACTTATGTCCTCAGAAATACCTGTGCTAAGTGAACATAGCAGTTATATTTATAATGTACAAAACTGAATATAAGAAAATGTCCACCAATTTGAATGTAGAAAGTATGGCATATGAATTTAAAATATGACTTACTAAATTTAAAGTGGAATACGAACATAAAGAAGGATGAGTCTGAATCATGTTCAGTGAATGAAGACATATGTACTGTGTTGTCCATATTACAAGTTATAGAAAAGGAAACTTGATATAAAAGAAAGTCAATGTCTACCAGTGTCCAGGGCTTGGGAACCAAAGTCAAGGGAGACTCCAGGGGACATCTTAAAGTGATAGAAAGGTTTTATCTTATTTATTTTTTATTGAGTTCTTCTGCATTTCATACAATAGATCTTAATCAATGTAGACCCTTTCCCTCTATCTGCACCCCTCTCCGCACTGGAGTTCATGCATTCTATTATATATGCTATGGCCTATTCAGGCAACCATTTGTACCCAGATGTCCCTCAGTGCAAGTTCATCTGCTGGACTCCAGTCAGTCTATCTAGAGTCACTCCCTTAAAAAGATCAACTCTTCCTCACCCATAGTAATCAGTTACCAATAGTTCCTCAGCTAAGGTTAGGGCCCACTGCCCATTTCCTAAGTTCTATGCTGGATTTTTGTCTGATTGAGTCAGTATGCTGACTTGTCTTGTGCGTGCTGTCACCATTGTTGCAAGTTCATCTGAGCAAGTTGCCAGAGGCCTGAAAGCCTCTGTTTCCTTATGTCCATGCACCAACCCTGGATCTTACAATCTTTCTGTCCTCTCTTCTGCAATGGTCCCTGAGCTGTGGATGGATGAGTTTTT
>NW_008355790.1:4945132-4990773 GCF_000622305.1 Nannospalax galili
GGAGGACAGAAGAAGCTGTCAGATCCCCTGGTACTGGAGTTATGGACAGTTGTTAGCTGCCATATGGGTGCTGGGATTTGAACCTGGGTCTTCTGCAAGAACAGTCAGTGTTCTTAACCGCTGAGCCATCTCTCCAGCCCCAGATAGGTGAGTTTTAACACAGGAATCCTAACCAGGGACATCCACTCTGCAGTCTCTTGTTCTGTAAGACTTGACCAGTGGTGTCTTTCTGTGTGCATGACACTCTGTTGTATGAGAAAGATTTGTTGATGAGAGTTGAGAGATATATTAGTATTCTCTCTACCTTCTGTTCTGCCGTGTTCCATGAGCCTTAGTTGTAGAGGTTCCATTGTAGATGTGTCACTTAGGGCTGGGAATCTCTCAGACATAGATTCACTGTATTTTTTGACCAGTTGTGGAACTCTGTAATAGATTCCATCTGTTCCAAAAAGAATCTTCTTATGAGTGGTGACTGGTATACTTGTTTGTATAAGGATCCATATTGACCATGTATATGAAGTTTTATTTATCTAGAGATATGACAGACATAGGGTTTTCTCTAGTACCTATGACCTCTCCAACCACGTGTATTTGGCAATATTTTCAATGCCACTTCTGAGTTCCATGCTATTGAGAGGGCTTGAAGTCCAATTATATATAGCTGTTGATTACCCCCTGGATAAAATAGCCACTAGTGCACCATTAGAGATCGTTTGCTGTCGTTGTGGTTATTAGGCTTTACAGCTGGACTGGAGCATTGATTGATTTTTCTCCCTTAAAAACTTGCACTGTGTTCTCCAGAACTGTGAGAGCTGGAAAGGAACGTTCAGGGAGTAATATTCCAGGTCAGTTCCAGCTCCATTCCTCTACGTCCTATGTCTGCAGTATGTCCTATCTTCAGAAATAGGGTCTTACCTTCAAGCTCTGGGAGGTAATTAAGTAGATAAAATAGCCACTAGTTCACGATTAGAGATCGTTTGCTGTCATTGTGGTTATTAGGCTTTACAGCTGGGCTGGAGCATTGATTGATTTTTCTCCCTTAAAAACTTGCACTGTGTTCTTCAGAACTGTGAGAGCTGGAAAGGAACATTCAGGGAGGAATATTCCAGGTCAGTTCCAGCTCCATTGCTCTACGTCCTATGTCTGAAGTACGTCCTATCTTCAGAAATAGGGTCTTACCTTCAAGCTCTGGGAGGTAATTAAGGGCTGTGGCAATAGCCTGTGATATTTTTGGAGTCTATTGGACTACCCAGACCAACAACTTGAAAGGAAATTTCTCTGGTCTGCCACTGTGTTTCTTGTTATATAGCCTTTTCAGGTATATACATGCACATATGTTCAGCTATTTTACGTGTATTTTTCAGAAGGATTTTGAGTTAATACATTTCCCTGTGGCTTTTTATACCACCTAAGCTTTATTTATCTCCTCCCTCTCCCTGTGTTACCTTCCTCCTCCCTCCCAGTTTTGATTGTGGTGATGGTAATATGACTATACATTTGTAATAACACATACTATTGCAATCTTTAGCTCTATGAAGTTCTTTGAAAAGAAATCATTCTTAAATGATTAAAAACTCAAAAATAAGAGAATGAAAAAACACAGAGCCTAGCATGGTGGTGCATGCCTTTAATCTCAGCACTTTGAGGCAGAGGCAAGTGGATCTCTGTGATATGGAGGCCAGCCCACATAGTGAGTTCAAGGACAGCTGTGATTACAAGGAAATCTAGTCTCAAAAAGACAAAAAAAAATTAAAAAGGTATAAAAAGCAATTCCCTGCCACCTGGGCTCTGATTCTCTGTTCTGTTCCAGGCTGTCTTTGGTGCTGTGGCAGGAGCTCTCCTTGGATGCCTCTCATGCCATTGCCCCTCTGTCTCTTTGTCTATGAGTTAATAACTCTTCTAATAAGCTCCCTAGCCCCCAGTTAAAAAACAAACAAACAAAAGCCAAACCAGAACAAAAAATGCTAGTCATTAAGAAAACAAACTACCAAATTGCAAAATGAGATACAGAACTAAGCAGAGTTCTCAAAAGATTAAATACAAATGACTGCAAAGCATATTTATTCAATGTTCATCATCCTTCGCCATCAGGGAAATGTACATTAAAACTGCTATGAGATTTACCTTAAATGACTAATAGTATGAAAACACCAATGATGACAAGTGCTTGTGTGAATATGGGGGAAAGGCAGCACTCACTCACTGCCCTGGGAATGCAAGCTGTTGCAGCCACTATGGAAACCAGTGTGGAGGTTTTGCTAAGAGCTAGAAATAGATTTACCATGTGATCCAGCCATACCACTCTTGAACAAAGGTGTCTATATCTTACTACAGAGATAGCTGTTCATCCTTGTTCATTGCTGCTCTAGTCACAATAGCCAGGGATTAAAAAAAGCTTAGATGTTCATCCAACTGATGAATGGACAATGAAAATGTGGTCCATTTCTACACTGTGCTATTATTCAGCTGATGAGAATAAGGAACATATGAAATTCCCAGATAAATTGATGATGCTGGAATGAATCATTCTGAGTGAGGTAACCATGATTCAGAAAAACAAGTGTCACCTGTTTTCTTTTATTCACAAATGTTAGCTTTGAATCTTTAGATATGTGCTTCTACTGGCTATCTTTGTTTTTGTTTGTTTGCTTGTTTGTTTGTTTGTTTTGTTTTAGCTAATTATCAAAAAGATGACCATGGTGAGGCTGGGAAGATGGCTCAGCAGTTAAGAGAATTGGCTGCTTTTGTAGGAGATCTGGGTTCAGTTCCCAGCACCCACATGGTGGCTAACAACTGTCAATAACTCCAGTTCTAAGGGGCTCAGATGCCCTCCTCTGACCTCCACAGGCACTGTATGACACAAGTGCACTTACATACATGCAGGCAATACAATCATACATACATACATAGTAAATAAATAAATAAATAAATATTTTAAAAATATGAGCATTTTCTGCTAGGATTTGATATTCTTTTAATTCCAAATCTTTTATATATGTCACTATAAAACATTTAAAACTTTGCATAATGAGTCACATAAGTCAGTCATAATGCACAGGAAATAGAGACAATGGTTCCCTAATATTATTTTCCTATAAAGAAAAATCTCTGGCTTTCTAAATTATTTTACCTCCAATCCTATTTCTGCAGGTAGCATAGTAGATATACTGGTTAAAAGATTTGCAATGACACTGATAATGACAATTGTTCTTTAATTGTCTTGCTAGTCTTGTCACTCTTGCATTCAAGGCTACCACTCCCACAGTTCGCACCTCTGGGTTTTACATGGTCAATATCATTCTCCAGCTTCACTAAAATCCCTTGAAATTTCCCTATATATGATCTCTAAGATATTTCTGTTATTAAAAATATTGATGATCATGAGGATAAAGATAACTTTTTCTTCACCGCTGAGATTACCTGAGAAGAATGGACTCCTAGTGACGCCTATAGCTCCTCTTGAATCGCTGGCTCATTGATACATAAAAAGCAAGAACAAAATCTTTAGTATATTTAGCACAGAGATTTTCAGTCTTGATATTACTGAAATTTTAAGCAGAATATCCACTTATAAAAAATTTTCCTTTGCATTATATATTTAACAGAATTCTAGGCATCACAGATATCTGAGTGCCACCAATGTCCCCTGAGCAGTAAGCTTGCCTCTGAATGTGAATCACTAAGAGCAGAATCCAAGTTAGACTTCACATTTAGTACCAATGATTGGTAGCCTACCTAACTTGACTTATACTTTTTTTTTTTAATCTCACAAATTTCTCACCATTGAAAGTAAGACCCTATGGCTGAAAACAGGACATACTTTGGACACACGACTTTGAGCAATGGGGGCTAGAACTGATCTGAAAGCTTCCTCCCTGAAGACTGGCTGTCATAGTTCTGGAATATACCACGCAGGCTGCTAAGGAAGAAAATCGGGCAATGGTTCAATCCCAGCTTTAAAGCCTAAAACCCACAAAGATGACTGGCACAGCAAACTATCTCTGTTGGTGCAGCAGTGGCGGTTTTATCTTGGGGATGATCATCAGCTATCTAATTAAAGCCCTCTCAATGGGAGGAAACTTATGTGTGGCACTATAAACACATGGCTGCAGAGGTCATCATCAATCCTAGAGAGAACTCTGCCTCTGTCATATCCCTACACAAACATAATTTCTTACTGTATGCTAAATATGGATCCTTATATTTACAGATACACAAAGTATACCAGTCACCACTCATCAAAGGAGCTTCTTTTTGCAACAGGTGGAGACTATTATAGAATTCCAGAACTGGTTAAACACAGACAATATATGTCTGAGAGATGCCCAGTCCTAAAAGATACATCTACAATGAAACTTCTACACCTAAGGCTCATGGAACAAAGAAGAACAGGGGGTAGAGAGAATACTAATGCATCTCTCAACTCTCACCAGTGAAGCTTCTTCATACAACAGAGTATGATGTACACAGAAGGCCAGAACTGATCAAGTTTTACAGAACAAGAGACTACAGAGTGCATGTTTCTGGATAAGACTCATATTAAATCTCACTCACCCAAGGCTCAGGGACTATTGGTGAAGAGGGAGTGGAAAGATTGTAAATGCAGGATTGGTACATGATTATAAGGAAACAAAGTGTTCCATGTCTCCGGGAACTTGCTTATGCGAACTTAGAGCAATGGGATCAGCATGCACAAGACCCATGCAAGCTCAATCAGACAGAAACCTAGCATAGAACTGGGGAAATGGGCAGCAGGCCCTAAACTTAGCCCAGGAGCTATTGGCAGCTGACCACTGTTGGGCGAAGGAAAGTTGATCTTCTTTAAGGGAGTAATATAAATGCTATATATATTGAACAGGTTCTAGTTGATGAACACCACAGGACCATTGCATATATAAACTTGACTGGATAGGCCTTAACATATATAACAGAATGCATAAAATGAAATCCACTGGGGGACTTTGGGGGGTATGATGGAGGAGGAGTATAAAAATGATTAAGATGTTTTATATGAAATGCATGCAAATTCAATAAAATTGTTCATTGAAAAAATAAAAATCATAAAATGGAAAAAAATTAAATGATTATTATGATTTGAGACCCACTTTGACTACACGTTGCCATTTATTTTCTGCAAAAATAAAGGTATGAGTATAGCATAGGTCCATTAGCATCCTACTACTGAGTAAGTGGAATAAGGTATTCATAAATAAGTAGAATGTACTCAGGCAAATCAAATCAAATAATAAAATGAGCTCAAAAGAGTTGCCTTGGGTCAGCTGAGGTGCAAGGCTTTAATCCCAGCATGAAGGAGGCAGAAGCAGGCAGTTCTTTGTGAGTTCAAGGCCAGCCTGGTGTACATGGTGATTTCCAAGCCAGCCGTGGCTACATAGTGAGACTGTATCTCAAAAAGGGGGTGGGGGGTTGTCCTGTTACTAGAATTTCAGCTCATAAATGTTAGGGCATTTGCACATCAAAGTAATTTTGAATTATATTATAAGAAGTATCTGACATATAATTTACCTTCATAAATATTCTCTTTCTCTCTTCCTCTCTCTTCTCTCATTCCTTTATTGGTTTGCTTGTGGTCCTAGGGATGAAATCCATGGCTTCATACATATTAAGCCCTTGTCCTACTGCTGAGTCACACCTCCAGCCCCTACTCATTGTGATAGCAAGATTAAAAATATGATGCCTCAAACCAAAGGGACATATATGTACGTAATAATTCGCTTGTAACCAACTACGAGAGAAGAAAAGCAGACTGAAAGGTGGTGCAGCCTGATAACCAAAACTCAGAAGAGAATTTGGATCAACCAGAGCTCTCAACCATCACTGCTAAAATGACAGCTGTCACTATAGAAGACAGGTTATTTAAAATAAATTTAAACATATACTTAAAATCCCAGAGAGCCTGCTTGATGTTTACTCAAGTAAAATGACCAGTATTTTCACATTTCTCTACATGAATGTTTATAAGTGCCTCATCTCTTATCATTTCCTACCGTTAACCTAAATATCACTAACTGATGAATAGAAAATAAAGGATCATAAAGTCCCTCATTGGAATAGTATTATTAAATAGTGTTTAGCCACAAATAGGAAGGAACTTCTTCTACATGAAGCAACATGTGTGAAAAACTCAAGTGCATTAGTCTAAGCAAAGGGAACCAGATAGCAAAGCTTAAATATTGTGTGAAAATTTATTCATATGAAATTCAAGAAAAGGAAAGATTCCAGAACAGATGAGAAATGCCAAGATTTAATGGTAGAGACACCATAAGGTCAGTATAAAAATTCCTGTGGATTTTTCCTGTAATTAATAGAGAAAAAAAGAATTAATTGTACTTCATAGACTTAAAACAGGATTTCTTTAAAATTAAGATGTATCTTCCTGCATCAATTAGCATGTTTCCCAGATGAGTCTAGATTCTAGATCATAATAGTTTAATGGTAATTGTAAACTTGATAGAATCTGGAGTCACCAGAAACATAAGCCTCTGTCTACATCTGTGGGCAATTATCTTGATAGGCTAGCTATGGAGACCCAGTCTAAAACAGGATGGCACTACTTCATGGTGTTGGTGTCCTGTGAATAAAACAGAGAATGTGGGTGACTGTAGGTATTCATTGCTCTCATTCCTGATTGTGGATGTGATATGACCAATATCTTCAAATTCCTACCACTTTAACTTCCTCATTATGGTAGACTGTATCCTTGAACTGTGAGGTGAGTTGCAATAAACCCTTGCTCCCTTGAAATGCTTTTGTCATGGTATTTTATCCCAGCAATAGGAAAAACTAAAACAGTAAACAAATGAAATAGAAAGAAGACACAAATTCATAGAATTAGATATGAAAGGTGAAACTCTACAATAGATGGCAATGAAGTTCAGAAATTCGTTAAATAATTATAAATAATTAAACAATTATATTACACAAAATTAGAAAATCTAAGAAAGTAGATGAGTTCCTAGACATGTGACCTATCAAAATTAAAGCAAAGTGCAATAAACAATTTAAAGAGATCTATATGAAGCAATAAGGTTGAAGAAATACCGCCCCCCAAACCCTTACAACTATAAAAAAAAAATCAGGTCCAGATACATTCACAGATTCAATGACGAATTCTCCCATACCTCTAAAGAACTACTCTGCAGGTAGAAACTTTAATCCTCCCAACATTCTTACTCTGCACTCTAACTCAACCATCTGGGACCCATGCCAGTATCCACAGCTAAAGCACTCACTTTTCAGTCTCCACTCTCACCTTGCCATTCCAGAATTCACATCATCACTCTGCATGTAACCAAGCTTAGTTGCACTGAGAGCCTGCCTAATTCCGAGCTTAGGAACCAATAGTGATTCTTGATGCCCATCTTGCACCAAAAATCCACAGAGAACCTCATCCACTTCTGAGCATGGAATGTGGCACCCCAATGGCTCCAGAAGTCTGTCCTCTTCAAATGAGCCATATGAAGGGTCTACCTTCTTCTGAGGTAAGATGTCAGTTTCCCAACAATTCTTTACGCCATCTGTACACTAAGGCGCCACAGCTTCTGTAGATAGAGGACAGAGCCCAGCAGACTTTGATATCACATACACTATTCAGGAGCCATGCAGAGAGTTCGCCTGCTTCTGAGGTTGGAGATCAGACTCTCAGGAGCTGACAACCCATATGACTATTCATGGATTAGTCACTATCAGTCTCCCACTACCCACATCCAGGACCATGCCATCACTCCTCCCAAACTTGTCTTTGTTCTGTTGGCACCAATTGTGTTATGTGACTTTTCTTGGTGAGATATGAATAACTAATTACTCATCCAAAATCAGGAATCCATCACAAATCAAAGAAACTGTTTTACCAGAGCCTAACTTGATGAGCCAATGAGTTTATTTGAGATGCTTAAAGGAATATTAGTGAGGGATTCCTCAGAGGAGCACGAATGACTCAAAGGCTGTATCACCAAAAGACCCACTTGGCCTTGGTGCTGACATATGAGTGCAGAAACCCTGGAGTTCTCTGCATGACTTGTAGGTAACTCCAGAAATAGACATGTTTAGAACTCTCCTCTCCTTAACAGTCTTTATTATGTAAATAACCTTAGGGAGGAAGGAGCCTTGTTAATCTAATACATTTCAGGGACTTTTGAACCTAGTGAGTTGTTTACTTCTTGAGTCTTAAGGGGTCTCCCTCCAGGTGAAATGTTTCAATTTAAATGAAACAGTTACACTTTGCAGGGGTAGGGGTGGGGAAAGTGGGGGGTGAGGGAGGGATGTTAACCCAAGCAAGGGATGCATAAAAGAGCCATATTGAAACCTATTTTATAAACGAATTAAAATACATAATTTTTAAAAAAAACCACCAGCGTTTGAAGGGACATACACTATATGGCTGGATAATGCTGCTCTGTAAAGCCATGGGATATTTAACAAAATTCCAAGTGCCAGATGTGGGATATGAGTTGGTCAAGAGGACTCCAGAGAGTCCCAAAATAACAAACATTCTTATTATTACTCTAGCTTGCCCATTAGAACTAGATGATAAATCCTATTTGAAAGACTAGGGAAATATTTATTTGTAGGACATTGGGAAATAAAGCTGGAACTCAGCTGGAAGCATCAGCCCTGCTGGCTAGTTTCCACAGTGTCAGAAGGTGCTATAGAGGCTCCTGGAAGGGAAAGATCATCAACAGTCATATCCAGTTCTGGATCCTGCATGCTATATTACCCTGCCAGAGAAGATGTGTCCAGTGGTCAATAATGGCATCCAAGTGCTTTCTGTTCAGATTTTAGGCCCACTCCAGAAGAACTCATACCTGGTACTATAACCCTAGTCAAGGTCCCATGGCTCAGGGAGTCATAAGCTCTAAAGGGTGAAGTGATTATTTTGTATTGCTAAATAAACATGGTGTAAAACTGCCCTCTAAACATTTATGTTTATATCCATAAACTAATGCTGCTCTCAGCCTTCCAGAGAAGTTTTAGTTTGCAGATTAGGACAGTTAAAGGAGAGAATTGGTCAATATGCAAAGAACAAGTTGTCTGCTCAACCTTAAATGACCTATCTATATAGCCCCTCCAAGTCTCATGGAACATCATAGAAGAAAAGATAGGAGCATGTAAGAGCTGGAGAATGGGAACATTACTGTAAAAAGCATTCTGGACATGACATGGCTGATATACCCATGAACTCCCAGCAGGTTGGTTACCTGCAGAAGATCTGCACAAGACTGCCCACCAACATAAATTAAGAACTACTTATTAAAGGCTCACTCTCCCAGAAGGCCTACAGTCAGAAAAAAGTTGCTGGGAGAAACAGGGACTTCATCCTCAGTGGTATAGTGACTGGTGCATTGCCCTAGTACAAGAGGAGCTGAGAAGAAGAAGGAATTTTTGGGAAGAAGAGGGTAAGAGAGGACAATGGGAGGACTTTTATTAAAGAACATTATACATTTATGAAATTGTGAAGTGATAAATAAATTTTTGCAAAGAACTAGCATCAATGCTTCTCAATCTATTCTACAAGACAGAAAAAAGGAAACATTACCAAACTTTTTTTGTGAAGATAGTGTTACCCTTATAGCAAAACTAGATAAAGACATGTGCACATAGATCATGGTAATACATCATATAAAATAAACAGACCCAAAGACAGAAGTATAGAGGGTGGATAGAGAGTGTGTGTATGTAAATAGTAGAATATTTTTCAAACATAAAAATGAATGAAGTTATTTCATTGGCAGGAAAATCAAGGCAATTGGATATAATATTATGTAAATAAAGTCAGAATCAGAAAGGCAAATATCTTACATTTCTCTTACATTTGGCTCTTAGATTTTAGATAAATACAGGAAACTATACATATGATGTGAAGGGGAGCAAAGAAAACGATGGGGGAGCAGACAGTGAATATGCTCAGGATACAACATTTAGTTGTTTGAAATATCCTTATGCAACACAATACCATACACATGTATGTAAAGACTATTGTAAATTTGATTATATTGCTCCTCTGTTTATTAATCATTAGATACTTTTCCTAAAATTCACAACAAAATGCAAAATTTTACAGTTTTAAAATTTTTAGACAATCAGATCCTTGCCTGCCACTACCACCTCATCTTAACAGTGTGTAACTCCATCCCCAACCTTCAGTCACACCGAACTTTCAGTTTTAGCATGCCTTATATCCTCATAGAATGTTCTTTCCTCAAACATTCTTCCTCTCCTATTTTTTTTTGTTTGTTTGTATTGTTTTGTTTTAGAAAAGCAGACTTGTTTTTCTGAAGAAAACTTAAAAAATTAAATGTGGCATGCTAGGAGAAAATATGTACAAAATACAACTCTGATAATTAACTTGTATCCAGGAATTACAAATTTCTCTTAAGATGCAACAGTGAGAAGACAAAAAAACCAAACCAAATCAAAATAGGCAAAATATACAAATATTTTATCAAAGAAGATGCATAAATGTTCACGATATACAAAACCTGCTCATCATTATCTTTTGTGGAAATGTAAATTAAAACCACAATGACATACTTTTTTGTACCCACTAGAATGGTTATCATGAAAAAGAAATGGAAGATTTGAAGAATGGAAACCCTCATATATCACCGGTGCGGATATTAAATGATACAGCTGTTTTGGAAAACAGCTTTTTAGTCCCTCAATAATTTAACATCAAATTACTTATTGCAATTCAGACACTTCTCAGAATAATGTTGTTCTATAATACACAGCTTCTGGTTAAGTAAATGTGTAGTATTTTGAAAACTTTCATGAATAGACCTGTTTCCTTAACATATTCTGAATAATAATAATAATAATAATAATAATAATAATAATAAAAATTATACTCTGATAGATTTTGTTAATGACCTATTTTTTAATTCAATTTTGTGTATTTTATACACAACAGCCCAGTCAATCATCTGGCTTTATACTGCCTTCCCCACTGGTACCCTCTCATAGCCCCCCACTCACACTAGAATTCATACATTCTGTCATGTGTCATGTTAGTATCGCCAGATGTCCCTTACTGCAAGTTCATCTATTGAGGTCTAGTCAGCCTATCTAGAGTGTTTCACTTTAGGAAGACCAGGTCTTCCTCATCCAGCTGTAATGAGTTACCAATATATCTTCAACTAAGATTGGAATCAGCTTTCCACTATCCCAGTTCTATGCTGTTTTTTTGTCTGAGTTTGCATGGGTCTTGTGCATGCTGACACCATTGTTGTAGGTTCATATGAGCAGAATCCCAGGAGCTTCTGGGGACTCTATTTCCATATGATCATTCACTTCCTCTCAGCTCTTACAATCTTTCAAACCCTCTTCCACAGTGGTCCCTGAGCCCTGGATGGGTGTAGTTTAATATAGGAGTCCTGTCCAGGAACCAACATTCTGCAGACTCTTAGTCTCGACACTTTGGCCATGTGTGACTTTTTGTGTTCCTGGCCCTCTGTTGCATGAGGAATCTTCATTTATGAGAACTGAGATATTCATTATTGTCTTCTTTACCCCTTGTTCAATGTTCTGTGAGCCTTAGGTGTAGAGGTTGCATTGTAGATACGCCACTCAGAATTGGGCACTTCACAGACAATGTGTGTGTGACCAGTTGTGGTTCTCTGTAATAGTCTCTGTCTAGTGCAAAAGAAGCTTCTTTGATGAGTGGTGACTGAGATATTTCTTTGTAAGTAAGAAATTTTGCACATAGTAAGAAATTACATTAGTCTAATTATGTGACAGTTTTGGGGTTTTCTTTAGGATCTATGAGTTCTCCAGCCACGTGTATTTATCTATGTACAGTACCACACATGAGTTTCCTCCTATTAAGTGGGCTTTTAGTCCAATTAGGTAGCTGTCGATTGCCCCCAAGATAAAACTGCCACTACTGCACCAATGTCATATGCTGTGCAGGTCATCGATGTGGTTATTGGATCTTGAAGCTTGTGTTGAACCACAGACTGATGTTCTCCCTTAGCACCTTGCATAGTTATTTCCAAAGCTGTTTAGGTAGCCTTCAGGGGAAGTGGCTTCCAGGTCAGTTCCAGCTCCACTGCTCCAAATCCTGTGTCCAAAGTATATTCTGTCTTCAGAAACAGGGTCTTACCTTCAAGCTCTGGGAGGCCATCAAGGGCTATGGCAATAGCCTGAGTAATTTTGGGAGTCTCTTGGATCACCCTGGCCAAAAACTCAAAGGAAGGTTTCTCCTGCCTGGCAGTGTTTCTTGTTATGTGTTTTTTAGCTATACACATGGAATCATTTAGAGATATTGTATGTGTACTTTGTCATTAGGTTGTTGGACTAACATGATTTTGTCTGCTTTTTTACATTAACTAGGCATTATGTATCTCTCCTCCCTCTCAGTCTCCCTACCTAACTCTTCCACCATGACTTCCCTATTTAAAGTGTCCCCTTTTCCCGCATTTACCACTTGATAATACCTGTCTCCTATGGTCCCACCTCTCGAGCTCCTTCTTTCCCTTTATCCCCAAAGTTCCTTGTATAATCCTCCCTCCCCCCTCACATTTAAATACCCCCATTTATCCATTTCTACCTTAGTAACACATGTCTCCTACTGTTCTTCTCACTCAAGTTCTGTCTTTCCCTTTATCTCCGTGGTTCCTTTTCATTATCCTGGTTCCTGCAGTTACATCAGGGTACATACATATAAGGATATGGTGCTAGGATTCATATATGAGGGAGAACATATATCATTTGATTTCTTGAGTCTGTGTTACTTCACATAGTATAACAGTTTCTAGTTCCATCCATTTACCTGCAAATTTCATGATTTTGTTTTTCTTTATCACTGAGTAGAACTCCATTGTGTAAATATACCACATTTTCATTACCCACTCGTCAGTTGAGGGACACTTAGGTTGCTTCCATCTCTTAGCTACCGTGAAAAGAGCAGCAACAAACACGGATGTATAAGTATCTCTGCAATAGGATGAGTCCTTCAGGTATATGCCAAGGAATGGTATAACCGGGTCAAATCGTAGATTCATTTTTAGATTTTTAAGAGTTCTTCACACTGCTTTCCATAGGGGTTGTATGAGTTTGCAATCCCACCAGCAGTGGATGAGTGTTCCCCTTTCCCCACATCCTCTCCAGAATTTGGTATCATTTGTTCTTTTGATATTAGCCAGTCTGACTGGGGTAAAATGAACTCTTAAAGTGGTTTAATTTGCATTTCCCTAATTACTAAAGATGTTGAACACTTTTTAAGATGTTTTTTAACCATCTTTATTTCTTCTTTTGAGAAGTCTCTGTTTAGATCCTTAGCCTATCCTTTAATTGGGTCTCTTGCTTTCTTGATTCTTTGTTTTTTGAGTTCTTTATATATTCTGGATGTTGAACCTCTGTCATATGTGTCAATAGTGAAGACTTTCTCCCACTCTGTGGGTTTTCTCTTCACTTCCTTGGTTATTTCTTTTTCTGTGCAAAAGCATTTTAGTTTAATGTGGTCCAATTTCTTGATTCTTGACCTTAATTCCTGGGCAAATGATGTTTGATTTAGAAAGTCCTTTCATACACCTCTGTCTTGTAGGTTATTGCCAAAGATTTCTTCTAACAGTTTCAGCATTTCACATTTCACATTGAGGTCTTTAATCCATTTGGAGTTGACTTTTGTGCAAGGTGACAGTTAAAGGTCTAGTTTAATTCTCCTACAGGTGGAGATCCAGTTTTGCCTGAACCATTTGCTGAAGGTGCTGTCTTTCCTTCAGTGATTGTTCTTGGTCCCTTTGTTAAATATCAGGTGGCTGAAATTGCATGTACCCATGCTTGGGTCTTCAATTATGCTCAATTGATCTACAGGTCCATTTTTGTGCCAGTATCAGGCTGTTTTTATAAAACAGATTGAAATTTGGTATAGCAATCTCCCCGGCATTGCTCTTTGTGCTCAGGTGTTGCTTTGGTTATCCAGGGTCTTTTGTGCTTTTGTATGAATTTTAGGATTTTTTTTCTAATTCTGTGAAGAATGTCGTGGCGATTTTGATTGGATTGCACTGAATCTATAAATGGCTTGGCAGGATGGTCATTTTCACAATATTGATTCTTCTAATCGTGAGCATGGAGGTCCTTCCATCTTCTGTTGTTTCCTCAATCTCTTTCTTTAAAGATTTAAATTTTTTTTCATTGTAGAGATTTTAATGCCTTTTGTTAGGTTCACGCTGAGATATTTTTTGAAGCTATTGTGATTGGGAGGGTTTTCATGTACTCTTTCTCAAGTTGCTTATTATCAATATATAGAAAGGCTACTGATTTTTGTAGATTAATTTGATAAACTGCCAATTTACTGAAAATATTAATCATCTCCAGGAGTTTTCTGGTGGAATTTTTGGCATCTCTTAGGTATAATATCATATCATCTGCAAAAAAAGATAATTTGATCTCTTCTTTTCCAATTGCTATTCTTTTAATTTCCTTCTCTTTTCTAGCAAGAGTTTCAAGCACTATGTAATAAAGGGGTGGAGATAGTGGACAGCCTTGTCTGGCTCTTGTATTTGTATGGGCACATCTTTCTTTGATTTGGGGAATTTTCTTCTACAATCCTGTTGAAGGTCTTGTGAATAACATTACCCTGAGATTCTTCTCCTTTCTCTATGCCTATGATGCATAAATTTGGTTTTTCATGGGATCCCACATTTCCTGCGTATTCCATTCCTATGTTTTTAAATTTTTTTCATAATTGTTACTTGAACAGTCCAAGTCTTCATCTTTATTCTCCATTCTTGATATTCTGTTGTCATTTCATTAATTTATTGGTGAGGTTTTCTCTGGTCATTTTAAATTGTCTTATTGAGTGTTTCGCTTCCTTCATTTCAGCCTTTTTCTTCAATATTTCTCTCTTTTGTGTATTTGGTCAGTCTATTCCCATCTTTTTTCAGTTCTTTGATTTGTTTGTGTGTTCTTCAAATTCGCTGAATTCTTTGATCATGTTTATGGTTGTTCTTTTAAATTCTTTATCCTGTGTTATCTCTAGGGGGTTCTCATTGTAGAACTCTTCTATTGAACTGATGGGGACAAATAATTTGGGTTTTTCATGTTATTCTTTCATTGTGATTTTAGCATGTGAATTTCTTTTGTTGTTTGTAATTCCTGTGTGAGACTCATCTTCCTTTGTTAAGTTGAAGTTTGTTTCTGTTTGTATACTTGATGTGCCTTTGTTGTTTTCTTATTGGGTATGAGAAGCTTGTTGGTCTAGGCTTCAGATTCTCTCTTTTGATTTTATATCGGAGGGACCAGAAGACTCTAGTCCAGCTACTCAGGAGTTCCTGCAGAGGCACAAGTCAGGTGAGAATCAGATGCTCTCAGGCTTCCTCCTAAGGTCTGGGCACCTCTAGCCAGCAGGAACAGAACAATTTGAGAACCTTATTGGGCAGAGTCTGGATTCAGGCCATCTCTGGCAGTCTGCCAAAGTCTGGGCCCCTGCTCAAGGGCATGGACACCTAGCCTGCAGCAGTGGGAGGGTTGCAGATGGTCCCAATGTAGGCGGATGGGCGGGGCACAATTTGGAGAGCTCATCAACACTTGGAGCTAAGAGAGTAGTCCAGAGACCTGAGGTGCTAAGAGCAGAAGGGGCCTGTGGCCAAGGCTAGAAAGAGAAGTAGATGTGGTGTTTGGGAGATTTGAGTTTCTTGGGCTGTAGAGGAGTCAAGGTGCACAGGTGAGATCAGACTTAACAGGAAAGAAAGCTGGTCTGGGGAATTCAAGGCAAGTTAGGGTTGGGGGTAGCCTGGGAAGGCTCTAAGAAACTAGACTGAAAAATTGAGGTGGTCTGAGTATAGGGGATCAGGATGGCAATGGCCAGTGTGGACTAAGAGAGTAGTCCAGAGATCCAGGGTGCTGAGCACAAAAGCAGGCCTGTGTCCAAGGCTAGAAGAAGAAGAGGATGTGGGGCTCCACTCCTATTTGTATAGCTGGCTCCTCTGAGAGGGCTTTCCTTTCACCAACACTAAACAACCAAAATGAAAGTGGGTAAATCCCAAAATTATCAATTGTGTATTGTATACTGATTTTGCTGCGTAAGGTACTTATATCTTCCATTTATTCATGATGACTAGAACTGAGCAAGAATGAACAGCAGCATCCTGCAAGTACTTAAGGATGACCATGATGCTTTCACCCACCTGTCATCACAACAGTCACCTGAGTTTTACTACCACTTCTTTGATACTTTGAGAAACAGGACCCACCTGGTTCCTTTGTGGGTGCTCTCAAAGTTTTCTCCTACTGCATTCCTCTTCGTGTAAACTTATAGCAGCATCTGAAAAATGTTGTTGCTGGGAAAATAGCAGAAACCAGTGAGGATGTAAAATTACTTCTACAGATAATTGAAAAGTTGTTTTATTTATACTATACGCATGCCTTTTTCTAGAGATTATAGGCATAAAGAAGTTCGTTTAGGAAACCTGAATTTCAGTAGCAGATGAATGTGTTTAATTGCATTTCTTAGATGAAAGCTTTAAAATAAAGAACACCAGAAAAATCTTAGGTTGGCTACGTGTAGTTTTATGTTCTATTTTCTTTTAATTTTAAAATGTAAAGGTCATTTTAACAATACAAAAGTGACTATTGAAGGTAAAAATGCCATTTCTTACCTGAATTATAGTTCAACATTAAGAGAAAAAAATTCTTATTGTGGGTTCTAAAATCTTATTGTGGGCATAATGTCATGCTAATGATTTTTATGTGACACTGCTTTCAATAATTTCAAATGTCTTTCTATATAAATTAAGAGTTTTTCCTAAAATTATTTTGTCCTCACAAGAATTACAGTTTTAAAAAATATTTATTATTTATTTGTTTTTATGTGTACGAGTGTTTTGCCTGCATGTATGTAATTGTACCATGTGCATGCAGTTCCCTTGGAGGCCAGACAAGGTTTTGGATTCCCTAGAACTGGAATTGCAGACAGTTCTTAACTGCCATGTGAGTGCTGAGAACTGAACTCAGGTCTTCTGCAAGAGTAGCCAAAATTCTTATCCCTTGAGCCATCTCCCTGCCCTAGAATACCAATTTTATTATAGAGGATACAAATGAAAAGTTCTGAAACATGAATAAAATGAGGTCCATGAGGGTTCAGAGCCTGTGTCCCTATGAAGTTGGAAGTGCCATTATGTCAGCATAAGGCTGTATATGCAGAAGTCTCCTAAGACGCATCACTTGGGGGGAGTTGCCTTATTTATTTACAGTTTCATACATGTATATAATGATTTTTAATCATTTTCAATGCCAATTTCCCTCTCTCATCCCCTCTTCCTCCCTCTGAAAAACTTTTTTTCTCAGCAAACCCTCCTCCTTTCATGTCTGCCTTTTGTATGTGACCCATTGTATTTAATTCTCACCCATAAAGATCTCAGAACTTTAAGTCCATAAAGGATTAACTTTTATTTTGAAGTCTTTGAATAGTACTTCTAAACATTGACAGAATTGTTTATATGCATAATAATAAGAAAACTAGTTAAAAATTAAGTCAATAACTTCTGTAGCATATTTACCTCTTGCTTAATTAATTATCTTTTAGGCCATGTTTTCGTTTATTCATTTATCCTTTAGCATTCAAAGTCAGTCACTAAAGCAATTTAAAATTTAATTCAAGAAGACATATTTATTGCTGCAAATGTTAAGGATGCAAACATTGCTGTCATCCACAGGGAATTCACTTTGCTTTGTATCTGGAGGAACAGGCTTATAATGATGTGAATATTTAATCCTAATTATCTGTGCTGCTTAAAAAACCTAAGCACGTTTTACAATTTCATGGACACTGTATAAATCGCTCAGGACCAGATCATGTGATGAAATAACAAACACAATACCTTCTAAAATGGTTCTGGAATTCAGCATTTAAAAAAACAAGCCATCCTCAATCCCATAGTTGAATAGCTAAAGAAACAGTTATCATAGTCACATATTTACACAGCATAGCTTTCATCATCCATATGTACATGGAATTTTATGTTATCTGGCAATTTTTTAAAAAATTCAACTTTTAGTAGAAAAACTCCTTTTGTTACTAAAAATGTTTCAGAAGTGAAATCAATGTTAAAGGTATAAATAATTTCTTTTCCATACATAAAGTATACAAGGAAGTAATCTCTCTCTCTCTCTCTCTCTCTCTCTCTCTCTCTCTCCCTGTCTTTCTCTCTCTCTCAAATCAGAGTCTGAGTATATATCCCAGGCAGCCTTTGAACTTCTGATCCTCATGTCTCAGCCTCTGGAGTGCTTGGATTATGGGTATATATACAACATCCAGCCCAAGAAAGTATTTCTTATGATAGAAATCTAAAAGTTTTATACCTATCTATAGGATTTGTTGGGGATTTGAGATTTGTGATAGGTACTGGCTGAGAATTTATAAATTCTGACAGAAACTTTAGCATTTGTACCTGAATCCCTTGACTCCTTCCACCAGAACAGCATAGTATGGCTTGGGAAGTGAGAATTAAATCAACAGGCTAGAGCAAAGGGATCCTGACCTTAGGGCTCTTCATCCTTCCTTGCCTGCTTCATTTAAGACCTTATTTTTATCTTAATAATCAGGTTCATTCCTGGTACCACCATGCATCTCTCCACCAGATTTTATATATATAAAGGATTATGAAGTCTGATTTGTGTCCCCTAAAGTCCTTCAGTGTGGATTCATCCACTGGGTCCATCAAGAGATCCCACCTTATAAGACACAGTCATTCCCTGCTTCCAGCAGCCATCAATTGCCAAAAGTTCCTTAGGCTGGGTTGGGGTATTTTATCTACCCCATGTCTATGCTGGGATTTTGTTTGGTTTGAGCTTGCATAGGACTTGTGCATGCTCTCACTATTGCTGTGTGTTCATAAGAGTAACTCACCAGCTATCTTGAAAGACTCTGTTTCCTTGTACTCATTCACCCCCTTCTGGCTCTTATTATCTTTCTGCCTCCTCTTCGGAAATGATCCCTGAGCCTTGGGAGGCAGAGGTTTGAAATAGCTCTTCTCTTCAGGGTCAAGAGCTCTGCAGCTCCTTGTTCTCTGTGTAGATGTTCTTTGTGCTGGGGTACTTGAGTACTTGTTTCATTATGTAGCTCTTAACGTTTTTACTTTTCAAGTTTATTTTGAAAATAGTTCTCAAGCAACCCTCACTGCCTAATTTCTACCTGGATTGCTTTGCGTGGTATTTCAGTCTAATCCTGATATGTTTGCACTGCAAGAAAATTTGCTTTTCTTGCTGCGACTCTAAAGCAAATCCTATCATTTCAAATTCTTAAAAGCAATGATGGCTTCCCCTAATTTGCTCATTTTGCCCATGAAGGAACTCAACTTCAGCACTGCTTCATATTGAGGAAAGGAAAGTTATGAAACATGTTCATCTGAGGACAAGTCACGTCATGCACACTTGTGTATTAACTCAAGAATTGCTGTGGAAGGGTTCTAAGCAGATCAAACTGTTTTACACTCTTTAATAGTCTTTGCCATCTGAAAATTAATTTTGTGCATGATTATTTAAGCAGTAGCATGATGTATATTTTTCACATTGATAAATCACAAAAGCTTGAGTTCCACTAATTGCCTTCACATTTCTTTACACGTAGACAGTACATTATAGATCTGGAATCCTGGTGGGAGTGGAGAAGAGGTGTTGTGGTGTGGATGGTGGTGGTGCGGATGGTGGTGTGGAGTGGTGGTGTGGAATGGTGGTGTGGAGTGGTGGTGGTGTGGATGGGGGTGCGGAGTGATGGTGTGGATGGTGGTGGTGTGGATGGTGGTGTGGATGGTGGTGTGGATGGTGGTGTGGATGGTGGTGTGGGATGGTGGTGTGGATGGTGGCATGGGATGGTGGTGCGGATGGTGGTGTTGAGTGGTGGTGTGGAATGGGGTTGTGGAGTGGTGGTGGTGTGGATGGTGGTGTTGCATGGTGGTGTGGATGGTGGTATGGAGTGGTGGTGGTGTGGATGGTGGTGTGGATGGTGGTGTGGATGGTGGTATGGATGGTGGTGCGGATGGTGGTGCAGATGGTGGTGTGGAGTGATGGTGTGGGATGGTGGTGCAGATGGTGGTGCGGATGGTGGTGTGGATGATGGTGTGGGTGGTGGTGTGGGATGGTGGTGTGGGATGGTGGTGTGGATAGTGGTGTGGATGATGGTGTGGGATGGTGGTGTGGATGGTGGTGTGGAGTGGTGGTGGTGTGGATGGTGGTGTTGATGGTGGTGTGGAATGGTGGTGTGGAGTGGTGGTGTGGATGGTGGTGTGGAGTGATGGTATGGATGGTGGTGTGGAATGGTGGTACGGAGTGGTGGTGGTGTGGATGGTGGTGTGGGATGGTGGTGTGGATGGTGGTGTGGATGGTGGTGAGGATGGTGGTGTGGAGTGGTGGTATGGATGGTGGTGTAGAATGGTGGTGTGGAGTGGTGGTATGGATGGTGGTGTGGATGGTGGTGTGGAGTGGTGGTGGTGTGGATGGTGGTGTGGATGGTGGTGTGGAATGGTGGTGTGGAGTGGTGGTGTGGATGGTGGTGTGGAGTGATGGTATGGATGGTGGTGTGGAATGGGGGTACGGAGTGGTGGTGGGGTGGGTGGTGGGGTGATGGTGTGGATGGTGGTGTGGATGATGGTGTGGATGTTTTTGTGGATACAAAAAAACAAAGACATAAAAGTAGTTACAGAACTTGTAGGGAAGGGGAAATTTTTCAGTGGGAGAGTGAGTGGGTGGGGATGGGAAAGAAAATGGGAGAGCAACAAAAATTTGATTCATATATGTATATGAGACACTGTTGAAGACTAAAATAAATGTTAAAATATTAATAAAAATAATGGAAATAGAAAGGACTTTAAAAACCCTAGGAAAGGGAATAGAAAGATGGCTCAGAAAAAAGGCAGCTTGCTGTGCAAACTTGAAGACTTAAATTCCAGTCCTGAGAACTCACATAGAAAGCTGGTCATGGCCTCACACATGCCTGTAACCCTAACAGTATAAGGAATGGAGACAGGAGGACCTCTGGGGTCCTGTCAGCCTGGATCCAGGTTCAGTAAAAAACACTGTTTCAAGGGAACTGGCAGACAACAGTAGAGCAGGATACCCCACACCTTCTTCAGGCATCTGCACATGCACCTGCACATATGTGTGCATCAACACTCACATGTTACACACCACACACGGGGAGAGAGAGAGAGAAGAAGAAGAGAGAGAGAGAGAGACAGAGAGAGAGACAGAGAGAAAGAGAAACAAAGGAGAAACACAGAAGACAGAGAGTTAGAGAGAGAAAAACAGATAGAAAGAAAAAGAGAAATACAGAGAGAACTCCAGGAAGAAAACTCAAAACAAACAAACAAATGAACAAAACCATATAAAGAGAGAATGTTACAGACTGTGGCTTAGCACTCTGTGAATCGTAATTTGATCTTTAATTGCATTCAGTATATATTTTGGGCATTCATTTCTTACTACATATGCTTTGGGAGTTTGTCACAGGAGCATCCAAACCCCGAATGACATTTCCTTTTTTAAAAAAATATTTAATTTTTTTACATTTTATGTGTATGTGTGTTTTGTCTGCATGTATGTAAGTGTACCATGTGCATGCAATGCCTGTAAAAATCAGAAGATGTCAAATTCCCTTGAAGTAGAGTTACAGATTGTTGTTAGCTGCCATGTGGGTGCTGGGTTTGGGTGATCGGAATTGAACCAAGTTACTCTGGAAGAATTGCAAGTGTTTTTAATTGCTGAGCCATCTCTCCTGTCTTGCAAATGATATTTCTTTAATGAATGAAAATAATGTAACCTGTGGATTCTTCTCAAATGTTCTCCTGTTGAGTTGGACCTGTTTTCAAAGGCTGATGTTATTGAGCATTTCAGTACATTGTTTATGGAAAGTGGAGAGAGTGAGCAGCATGCCCTTTTAAAGCAGATGTTTACTTATCAGCTCCCACATTCTGCATTACTGCATTAACACTGAAATCACTTTCTGTTATGTTTTGAATCTGAAATGTCTGCCCTGAGTTTTGGATGTTTCCCTCCCACTCACCCACCCACCCCAGTTTCTGTGGGGCTTTAAGGAAGGGAGGCAGGACAGGTAGAAGTAGATCACTAAGTCAGGCCTCTGTAGGCTATAGCCTGGTCCTCGCTTCCTGATGTTACTGTAGCAAGAAAGTACTGTAAGAAAAACTGTTCACCAAATCTCTTCTGGATAGAGCCCTACCTTTCCAGTTTTGTCTTGTCAATCACCTGGTTTCAGGACACTCTAGGAAGGCAAAGTGAACTCACCTGCTAAAGAGATAGGTGGAATACCATGTGTGCTACTAAGCTAGTAAACTTTCCTGAATTTCTGCCCCCTAGTGCAGTGTTTCTAGATGAGCCGCAGGCTCATTTTCTCAAGAATTTAGAGAAGCTTAACGGCTCCTTTTCTTTTTTATATCTCTTTTCTAAGCATGCTTTCGCTAACACTCTGGGCTGCCCCAACATTTTCTCTAATTACTATTTCTCTAAAGTACCCTTCTCCTCCCTGTGTGGCATCCATGCCAGCTCTAAGTCAGCAGGGCTTGATACTGCCTGGAATCTTTTCTCCAGTCCTTTTCTCTGCCAGGTAAAGAATTACAAGAGGAGAAGTCTGCAGTCACAGTCCACCGACAAGGTTTATTCAACAAGCAACACTCCACACAGAGACAGACTTCCCACATGGGGAGGGTTCCAGAGCTGGAGCACCGTCTACCTCCATGGAGAGTCTAGGCTTTTGTATTCTATAGGGTAGAAAGTGGGACAGGACTGGGCTCCTCTTTCGACTTTGGATTGGACAAGGTAAGGGTGTGTGTTATTGGTGATTCACTCATGAAAGCAGAAACCTGATTGATTAGAGCAAGGCAGGAAATTTGAAATTCTGACTAGAAGGAGCCCACCTGCAGGGGAAAAAATGACTACACAAAGGGCCAACTTTAGACAAGATTTGAAAGTAGGCCATCTTTGAAACAAGTGAGAGTATTAAGAACACAACTGAATCTAGTCTGGGCCCTCCTCCCCGGTCTGAGACTTCCTCCCTTTAATATCTTTCTAGTTCAGAGCTAACTGGTATTTTTCCTTCTCTCCAGTCCCATCCCCAAGTCAGCTGCTGAGATTTACAGCTTGCCTGCCCTGAGGATTGTTTTTTCTTTGAATTCTAATAAACTTGTCCTAAAGCTTCTGTTTGAATCCATTCTTAAATTC
The DNA here is from genome assembly GCF_000622305.1 of Nannospalax galili. Taxonomy (NCBI): domain Eukaryota; kingdom Metazoa; phylum Chordata; class Mammalia; order Rodentia; family Spalacidae; genus Nannospalax; species Nannospalax galili. The sequence goes on from NW_008355790.1 coordinate 4,968,320, forward strand.
TTTTATGAATGAGATGAAAAATCCTGAACGTGAACCCTGTTTTCCACTGTATCACGGCCACACTCCCCACTTACTCGTCTACCATGTAGTTTGCTACCATGAACTCTGTCATCCTTTCCCTTCTATGAGAGACTGAAATTGCAACTGAGGGGCAAAAGAACTCCTTCCTGGGCCTAGAGAGATGGCTCAGCAGTTAAGAACACTGACTGTTCTTGCAGAAGACTGGCATTTGAATCCCAGCACCCACATGGCAGCTAACAACTGTCCCTAACTCCAGTTCCAGGGGATCAGACAGCCTCTTCTGTCCTCTGCGGACATTGCACAACACGGATGCACTTACCTACATGTAGGCAATACATGCATACACATAAAAGAAAAATAATAAATAAAATGTTCAAAAAAAGAAGTCCTTATAAATTGTTTCGGTCAGTTGTATTGATCACAGTGTAACAGATACAGTTTGTGTATAGGTTAATCAGCAGCTTTCTTTTACAATTCCCAACTTTGGTCAGCTGCTACAAACAAAACAGGATTTCTTGTAAAATGGCTTGTATATTTATTGAAAAACTGCTAATATGGACTATTAAACTTGAAAATATTTCTTTTGCTTGTTTGTTTTCTGAAATAAGATTTCATGCAGCCTCAATCAACCATGAACTCCTAATCCTCCTGCCTCTATCTCTCAAGTGCAGGAATTATAGGCCTGTGTTACCTTGCTTGTACAGCTTTGAAAATACTTCAAAGCTTATTGAAAAGGCAAATATTCCCACTGCATTCAGGGAGACCTATTCCATTGGCTTCATTATTTAATCAGATTGTTAGCAAGTCGAATATTTCTTGTATAACTACTGCTGAATTCAATTTTTTTTTTAGAAAGACAAGATTATTATAAAAAAATCAGAGTATTAAAGGGATTTTAAAGAGTAGTATCCTACATAATGACACAAAATGCCTTCTGGGAGTGTTAAAACCTACTTTGTTACTCTTTGTCCAGCAAGGACTGGAGGGAGGGCTGTGTTCTTGTTTGGTTTCTGGGAGCCACTCCCAACCAGAGGTCTGTTCAAAAAGGCATCAACTGAGCCCTGACTTATAAAAGGACCCAAAATAGCTGGCAACAGCCAGTCACACAGTCTTAAATGACTTTAGGAATTGATCATCAAAAAAGGCTATCTTACCTCTTTGACTTTGATGATAACAGATGTCTCACTTCATAATGCCTCCAGATCTTTTTGTTGCAGGTCACAAACCACTTAGTGCCAAGGGCAGAATTCTGGCTGGCTGGGGCTCAGGTAACAATGGACCTTCTGAACTCCCATCTGTGATACACAAAGTCAGTCTCATGATAGAATCTATTGTCATTTCCAAAGAAACTTAATCAACTACCAGACAAATTAGTTTATTCTAGTTTCCCCTGTGATGATTGAAGTAAGGATTTTTTTGCCCAGCTTTCAAGCTAGTAATATTATTTTAAACAGCCATTCTGATAACTGTTCTTTAATTTGCTGGGTTTTGATATTTTATTGGCACATAATAACTATTTCCATACATTAAGTTTATCACTGCTTTGCAGTGGCCTGGTTACGTGATTACATTTCAATTAGATTTGTGCAAAATGCTGAATTGCAAATTCTTTGCACACAGAATGAAATGGCCTATCCTCTTAATTCCACCCACTCAGACAATTTGATTCATTTGACTTAATATACATGTATAACAAATTGGTCTAGTAAATTTCCATATAAAACAGCACCAGCCCTAAAAGGCTCTGATGTAAACAATTAATTCCGTGTTTTTATCTTGCAGAAACACTGGTTTCCTACAGAACAAAATACAGCACGCTATGTTTAGATTTTGTCATTATGGAAGGGAGATAAACAGCCAGGACACAAATAGCCCTTTTCTCCTTTGCCATCCAGTAATAAACAGCACCTAAACCCTCTCATATATGTTCTCAAGATATCTGCTTGTGTTTATTTATATAAAGGGCATCAAAAAAATTGCTATAATTCTAAGTTTAACTCATTGAATTTGAACAAAAGTTCTGGGCCAGTGAGATGTTTCAGCTTCTAAAGGTGCTTGTTGCCAAGCCCCATCACCTGTGTCACCCCCATGACCCACAGAGTAGAATGAGAGAACTGACTTTCATAAATTGTCTTCTGGCCTCCACACAGGAGCTGTGGCCCACAATCCCCAACAAATAAATAAAATAATTTAAAATTTCCAAAACAAAACTTTTACCAGAAATATGGATTATTCTTAGAATGAAATACTTGCTTTAACATAGCTTAATTTGCAGTTTAGTCCATCGACTTCTTATTAAAAGAAATATTACAATTTGATCTTGATGGGCCTAGAAAATCTTCTGTCTTTAACAGAGCACTGTTTCATTTTAATGCGTTGATATCCTCTACTACAATGTGCTCAGAATATCTGAGCCATTAAACACTATCACACTAATTCTTCCAGCTTGTCAATAACCCCAGAACCCTGATGATGACTCTAGACGCTGAGATCTAGTTTTGCTGTAGCTAACCTGGCTATGGCATGCCTTGTTATGCATGGTACTTTTACTCTATCTTTTGATCATCATTTACTTGACTATGGGCAGCTTTGATAAGCTTTAGAAACTATTGTTTATGTATTTCTCTAGCATTTATCATTTGCCTTTGGAATACTTTTTATTTTCTTTTTTAAAAAACAATTTATTCTTTGACAATTTGATATGTGTAGGCAATTTCTGGTCACACCTATTATTCCATCCTTTCTTACCTAGTCCTCTCAACCCCTTCTCTGCTCCCACCAAGTCCACGTTCCAGTTTCATCCCTTTTTGTTTTGTTTTGCTTTGCTTTGTGACTCACTGCATTTAACCAGGGCTGCCTGTATAGGCATGGGGTGTGGAGCTACCTACTAGAGCCTGGGTAACTCACCAGTAGCTATACTACTGAAGAAAGACAGTGACTTCCTCTCTCCTGTCATTAGCGTCCCTAGGTGGTGCTAGACCCCATGAACTCTTCTTCTATCTATAACTGACTGCTGATCAGTACAGTCATGTGTTGACCCTATGCAGACAGGCAGGGTCTGTGAGTTAATAAATTCTATTTCTGTGCTATGCCCATAAAACAACTCTTCATCATCTGGTTCTTACATTCTTTTTGATTGGTCTTCCATGATGTTCCCTGAGCCCTGGATGAGGAGATGTGGATGTCCTGTTCGAGGCTGAGTCACTATTTGGCAATATCTTCACCAATTATGAGTGTGCATTGACCACCATTGACCTAGGTGACTCTAGGTCTCTCCTTGACTCCACTGCTGGGTAGCAGGGTCCCCTGGAATACTTTCTTGGTCTCCCCAGATCTCGGCCCACAAAATGCACATGGTTGATAGCCCATAAATATTTACTGTACATTTCCAGAAATTCAAGGGAGTAGGCATGGATTTGATCAAAACACCTTATATGATATGTATGAAATAAAGGTTTTGTAAAAGCTAAAAAAAATAGGCATTAATATCATAATGTCAATGAATCTGAAGAAAAAGGCAATAAAGAGGCTTGAATAAAAGATTAAAAAATGTATTTGGATTTGTTTGATAAATTGTAATCTGGGAAACAGATCCAGTGACCACTGGGATATGGAGTGTGTTCTGAGGGTATAAGATGGATAGAGTTTAAGAAAGTAAAACCCATGACTGTGCACTATTGTTTTGTTCAAAGAATTGGTGGAGCCAAGAGGTGGTCTTATGTTTCCAATTTTTTTTTCACAGTTTCAGCTGCAACAGTAGTTGATACTATGGCTCCTGTGTTTGTCCCACTTCAAATAATCAATACATGCCCAGCGAGGATGTGCATAAGCCCTACTTCCCTGCTCCATTTAGCTCTGTTTCAGTCATGCTAAATGAAATTTGTGATCACAAATGACCACAAAATAATGTTGGAGTTTGAAATAATTTTTATAGAGCAGGCATAACCCATCAGATAAAGCTTAACTAGAATCTTGTAGCTTGATTTTACATGTTTGGATTAAAATATACTTGCGGGGCTGGAGAGATGGCTCAGCAGTTAAGAACACTGGGTTGTTCTTGCAGAAGACCCAGGTTCAAATCCAAGCACCCACATAACAGCTAACAACTGTCTGTAACTCCAGTTCCAGAGGATTCGACAGCCTCTTCTGTCCTCCACGGGCATTCCATGACATGGGTGTACTTACCCACATGCAGACAATACATGAATACACATAAAAAAATAAATAAAATCAAAATGTGCTTGGAATTGTACTATGCCAGAGTGTGTGCACATGGAGGTGGAGGTGTGTGTGTTTTCCTAGAACGATGAGATAATGTGAAACAGGTGGAAATTTCTATAGTTCCTATAGGATTATATTTGTTCCTCTTGTTCATTAAATAGAGCAATGAGCATTAAAATAATTTATACACGTCTTCTGATATGAATATAATATTCAAGATCTTTCACTACATAGTTTGTATATCTCCAGAAATAGTACTGAATTTTAAAATATAAATTATTTATTGTACAAATGCTGCTGCAAAGAGATACAGATGAAATGAATAGGTTAATTGAGATTCTCAGTAGTGAGGCATTTAACAAATAACGCAGCATTTACCTACACGATGTGATGGCACTGGAAAATATGCTTAAATATTTAATTAGCTAATTTAAAAATATCAAGAAATCTTCATCTTAAGTTGTAGATCAGCGGTAGAAGATGTGCTTAGCATGTGCAATGCCCTTTCTTCAATCACCAACATCGTACTAAACAATTTACATTTCTCAGAAGTTAAACTTTAAAGAATATTCAGTTTTTATTAAGATCATTGGAAAATTATAAATATTAAATTTTAGTAATTTACTGGGCTACAGACACTTTTAGTTTGTTTCATTTAGGGCTTCTTCATATTTTCAGAATAAATATGATCTTGATTGAATCATTGTTTTTATTGTTTCAAGCACAACAGGTTAACTGTGCCTCCCCTATTAGATACAGCTGACGCATTTGTTTTTAAAGGAGAGGTTCAGGGCAGGAGCAGAGAAATTATTTCTCTTCTTTCATAAGATCTGATGAAACTGAAGACTTGCTGGTCCTTAAAATACTTTTTAAAAAATTATTATTTTTATTTCATATGTATGAGTGTATTGCCTGCGTGTATGTCAGTGTACCCGTGTCATGCAATGCCTGTGGAGGTCAGAAGAGGGCATCAGATCCCCTGGAACTTACGTTATGGACAGTTGTTAGTTGCCATGTGGATTCTGGGAACCAAACCCGGGTCCTCTGCAAGAACAGCCAGTGCTCTTAACTGCTAAGTGAGCCATCTCTCCAGCCCCTCCTTAAAATACTTAATAAAAATGTTCATCTCCCAAGTTTGCTTTCATAGAACTTGAATAACTAAAAATGTTCTGCAAGAAAGAGTTTGGAACCAGGTAGCACTGACTGCCATTGGAAAATACCTTTGTGGCAGAATTAATTAATTAATATAATTAAGCTGGGAATATACTAGTGCTTAACCAGTTATGGAATGATTAAAGCATCTATTATAATCTGAAATAAGTAACAGTTAATTTATCCTTATATACTTTACCAAATATGGGGATGTAAACTCAGTGTTCTTCAGGGCTTCTTTTCTTCCTACCTGGCAGACTTTTTACACTTTTATAAAAAGAGGTGCTCAACATTCTGCAGCCAGCACGTGCCTTCTGTGATGATACCCAGTAGCAGCTTGTCACACTGGATGAAAACCAGTTAAGCTTTTTCCATAGCAGATGTTTTTCTTTGCTAAATTAAACTAAAATTTAGTAAAAACTCATGATGTTCCTCAATGATGTATCCCTTGCTAGATTAGTATCTGTCATTTGAAACAATATCAAGAGCTTAACTGTTTCTCAAAGAAAACAACTGGCAATGAACTTCAAATATTTTGATCCATTTGATTGCTTTTCCTTCTAGGTAAAACATAAAGTATATTTAATGTTAGAAAGTGAGATGAAAAATAATTCCTTATTTTCCACAAATCCATAGATCCACTTGGGTTTTCTATGCTTTTTATTAACACATATTAGATATGCATAATAATGGTTATAATTTTGGCATTTTCATCCATGTGCATAATGGAATTTTTTTGTGCTCATCCCCCATTGTTCTCTGTTACTTTCTTTCTATTCCCACTTATCTTCTTCTTCCCAAGTAGTTCCCTTTCTATTTTATGTGTTGTTGTTTTTGTTGTTGTTTTTCCCTTGGTGTCCCAGTAAGTTTCATTATGGCTGATTACAGGAACATTGGTGAAGGGTTATTCACAGGAGCATGGGAACCTTACCAGTGTCTACATACTGAAGAAAATGTCTCTCCTTTCTTGTCTTAGTTACTTTGCTTATTGCTACATTAAAATCGGTATTCATCTATAAACCTAAAAATGCACAGCCAATTTTGAAAGAGATGTACCCTAGCTCAGAAAAATGTTATTGAATAGGTTAATGCTGTTGTAATGAAATGCTTCTTCTAATAAAAAAAAAAAGTAAAAAAAAAAAAAATACCTGACCGATAAAATTCCTGACACATGTAATTTAAATGAAAAAGGATTTATTTTGACTCACAGTTCTAGAGTGCAGCTCATCAGAGTGAGGAAGTTAATGCAGAAGAAGCTTGAAACATCTGGTTGCATTACATCCACAGTCAGGAAACAGGGAAAGAGATGAATGCTTCTGCTCACCTCACGTTCTCCTTTTTGTACAGGCCAGGATCACATCCCAGGGGTGCCACTTACACTGAGTACAAGCCTTCCTACCCAAATTAATGTAATGAAGATAACCTCTCACAGGTATGCCCAGAGGCCTGTCTCCCAGGTGATTATAGAGCTTGTCAAGTTGACAATTTAGATTAATCATCACAATGCACCAGCAACTATTCACTGTCTATAAAGCCTCAGAAAAGGATGAGGCCTCATAATCCTCTCCAGCTGCATCACATTATGTTGGTTGGCCCAGTTTGTTCCGGTTTTGCACAAATAGTCACTCTTGGTGTGAGTTCAAGAGTGCAATTCCTATTCATGCTCCAAAGACAGCATTTCACAACACTCCACAACTTCCCCCCACCTCTTACATTGTTTCCATCCCCTCCTCTATGAGGTTCCAGGAGTCTTGAGGGGGTAATATTTATGTGCCATTTATGGTTCAGCATTCAACAGTCACTCCTAACATTTTGACTAGTTATGAGTCTACAGTTACTACTGCCCAGTACAAAAAGAAGCTTCCCTGACCACAACGAACAGCAGCACTAACTTACTGTCATTTCTCCAGCAGATCTATGTATGTGGATTAAATTGTTGAATGACTGTACATGAACACATGCCACCAGTTTCTGTTTCTTTCTAATATAAATGAACATTTCAGGGTGATCTGTGTGTTTAGGGTCAAGGAAATGAGTGTTCTATCTAAGTGACAGTGGTACTAACAGCCAACATTTTCCGAGCTAGAAATAGTAATATTCTGCCCGGGACTTTGGTGTTTCAGAAATTGATAAGGTAAGCAAAAACATTTAGACTTATGCTAATCACCCTGAAGGTGATAGTGTTGATGTCATATAACAATCCCCAAGAACTACAACCTTAACACCATCAATGGAAGAAGACTTCAGGTATGGAGATTTTGAGATCTGCTCTTTCCATTTGCTTGTAAGTCTTAATAGATTTGATTGTGACTCTTGATTATTACTTGGTACGAGTATCTGCAGTGTTGACATATTCAGGTACTGACTTACTTGTGTGCTTATACTGGACTATGACTTCAGTCTGGTGATCCTTGCTCACTGGAAACCTTGATATGCATTGAATATTTCTGGGGAAATAATATAAAATTTCTTATGGTGCTATGACAAAGTTTCATTTTCCTTCTTGCCAAGCTGCACTTGAGACATCAGTCTTTCCTTACGGTGATTTCTAGTATATACTTAGCAACAGCAGCATAAGAAAATAAAGAACATTTCCATTTTGCTCTATTTCCTATGAGCTTAGTCCTATTGCCTTCTGATTACAAGGTGATAGGCATCTACTCTAAACACAAGGAACTCTCAACTTCCTACCCACAATATGTGTTCGATTTAGGTTAGGACTTATTCAGGCCAAGTTCACCTGCAGTTAACTCTAATTCCCACTGGTATAGGGAAATGACAAGCACCCTTCTGAGAAAGTCCACATATGAATCTGTAGTCCACACTTCCCCAAAGGAAACTTACCTTAAGCAATCAGGGGCTACAGGTGGCACATTCATGGGATGGACACATATTAACTAAAGGGCCAAACAGTTACAACTTCCCTGCCATTTGAGAATCAGAGGCAACCTGATTGCAAGCCTGTAGTTATGGGCTTTTCATAAACTACAGGACCTGGGATCTCTTCTCTCACTGGAACTGATAAGAAGGGACCATAATGCCTCATGGGCCTGAATTCTCTTCAGAACCCCCATCATGCTGTCTTTTCTGTGGAGTTAATAACTCTCCTAATAAATTTCTTTCCCAACAGAACTCTTTCTGGGTGTCTCTCTTGAGCCTCAATTCTGAGAATTAGAGCAAGGACTTACCCTGAGTTTAAAGAAATGAAATAATGCTCAGGTAAAATGCAAACGTGTTAGGCAAAACTACTTCTTAATTATTCTATCTTCACTTAACAGTGAATGAAAGAGAACAGTGAATGAAAGAGAAGTGGGGGTAGAAGGGATTCAAGTCAATTATTTCATTATAGGAAGACTACTATATTATTAGCTAACTTTATTATGGCTCAACAGAGGCATCCCTGTAAAGAAACAATTTGATCCTATCTGTTAACAATGTAAGTCTCACTAAACTAAACTTAATAAAAATTTGGATAAGACCTGCATTTTGACTTTGTGTGGAACACTGAACAATTAGTCAAACTCACTATAGCATGCTTATAATGATTTTCCCCCAAGAATTCACAGCTTTTTGGGACCAATATCTATTTTCTGTCCTGGAGTGAAAGTCTTTTCTTCCGAAATGGCCTTCCTAGATGCATTGGAAGTGTTTCCTTTGTTTTGAAGATGCAATAATGTGAGTTTAGTATTCTCTTCCCTTTTCTTTGCTATAGAGAAAACAAGTCCATCATTAGCTTTCTTGAACACAAGTCTGTTATTGTTTCTGTTCAGTTGGACAAATAAAATGAATGGTAATGGGAAATTTTCTGATGAATGTCTTGGAAGTGAGGATCATGACTGGCTGTCTCTAATATTACATTAAGTGGGGCTGACACACCATAATAACTTTTTTGGCTATTTTTAGTGTTTGTGGCTAGATAACTTCAGTAATGGAAAAGAAAACTATTACTTTATCTTTGTAGTTTATAATAAAATAAAACCAGATTGTTTTAGCATTTTTACTCTGAGTTTTATTTATCTTATCTAAAAACAAACCAAAACAAAGAAAACCCTTTTTCCATACCTACATTTGTATTGAATACTTTTGATATAGAAAAATTTTAGTTCATTACTGAATAAAAGTTAAAAACATATTAATAAAGAATAAATTAAAAAATCTTTTAGCATTCTCAGTGCTAACTTTCAGTTATTTTAGTATTTTATTAATCATGTAAATCTTTAGGTGCAGGCTCTGGATCCCGCCACATAACTGCATGGAATGTTTTCTAAAATACAAGAACCATTTGACTTCAGCGCTGCTTTGGATTGTGCTATCCACCCTAAGCTTAAAATCATGGCTTATGTTTTATGACTAAATGACACTTAGAATCAAGATCTTATTAAGAACTTTTATCAAGCATATGAATAAATGTTCAAATATGTGAAGGGTAAATGACTGTACATGACATGAGGATGTGTTACCACTCATAGTTTATGTAATGTTTATATTTTCAGGAAAAATTTCCTTAATACACATGAATACCAATTATAAGAGTAAGTTTGAAAAATCAGAGTAGACATTGTGCCAGAGGGAGCTGGAAAGGTGGCTCAGTAGTTTAGAATACGGACTTCTCTTGAAGAGGACAGTTCCTTGTACCCACATGATAACTATCAATTGTCTTTACCTTCAGTTCCAGGGGACCTGATTCCCTCTTCTGGCCTCTGAAGACATTGCACACATGTAGTGCACGTATGTAAAAGCAAGTAAAACTTTCCTACACATAAAATAAAAAAATACATTAAAAAATTTTAAATGGTGCCATAGCTGATGATGTCATCAAAGATATGTGGAACTTCGGTTTTACCTATATATCTCAAATATGCTGTTATTTTACTTATAAAACAGTATGGAATTGAGTAATCTTTTTGTTGTTTTGTTCTGTTTTTAATTCCTTCTTTATATATCTTTTAATTTTTAACTTCCCAGACTGTGATTTTTATCTCTAGAACTTCAATTTGGTGTTTTACATTTTTTGCAGGGCACAGATGCAGGTATACAACCTGGGACCTTGGCAGGCCATTTGTGGGAAATACAGCCACTCAGTGAAGGCTAAAACTGCGCTTAACATAGGAGCTCCCCATCTTCCAATCTGTTCCACCATCAGCCCACCACGAGAGGAATGTGAAACTGTGGGTTATAGCTGGGGATGCTATCCCCGGACTCACAGTAGGGGAATACAACTCTGGCTCATGCGAGGGGAACATACCTCTAGCTCATGGGAGGAGAGCACAGCTCCAGCTCAAAGGAGGAGGGCCACAGCTCCACATTTATGGGAGAAGATCACACAGCTCCAGCTTATAGTAGGTGAGCACAGCTCCAGCCCACAGGAGGAGAGCACAACTTTGGCTCATGGGAAGGGGCCACAACTCCAGCTCATGGGAAGGGATCACAGCTCCAGGTCATGGGAGAGAACCACAGCTCCAGCTCACAGGAGGGGACAACAGTTACAGGTTTGTGGAAGGGACCACAACTTAAGTTTACAATAGGAGACCACAAAACCAGTTTCACAAGAGGAGACCATAACTTCAGCTCACAGGAGTGGACCACAACTCTGGCTCATGGCAAAGGACCAAAGCTCCAGGTCACAGGAGAGGACCACATCTCTGGCTCATGGGAGGGGACCACAGCTCCAAATATGCAGGAGGGGACCACAGCTTCAGCTCATAGGAGTGGACCACAGTTCCATGTTTACAGGAGAGGACAACAGCTAAAATTCATGGAAGGAACCACAGCTCTGGGTTCACAAGAAAGGACCACAACACCAGCTCACAGGAGGGGATCGTAATTCTGACACATGGGAGGAGACCACAGTTCCACCTCCTAGGGGGGGAACCACAGTCTGGCTCATGAGAGGGGACCACACCACAGTTCTGACTCACAGCAGTGTATCACTCCAGGTTTACAGGAGAGGACCACAGCTCCAGCACACAGGAGGGGACCACAGCTTCAGGTTCACAGAAGGAGACCAAGATCCAGGCTCACCTCAGAGGTCATAATTTCAATTACACTGGTTCCTAGTGTTCTCTTGTCTCCATCACTCTAGCCACATAATTATAATTGTGTTTAAGAAAGAGGATTTTGGTTTCTGTACAGCAAACAGAGGCAACAGTTACTTGCTGCTTTGAATCTTGCTAGAAGGATGTCAATATGGGGGAAAACCACTTTTTGCTTTGCTTAAGGAGACAGATGCATCTGGTGGTTTCTTTTTCATGGTTAACGATCCAGTTGGCTTTTATGGTATCTGATGTATTCACATCTTCCTTCATGGCCAGAGGGATCAAGTAATGAGAAATCTTCTTATTGGAGTCACATTTTAATTCTTCCAACAGCCTATTGGTTTCACGTCTCTCTGCTCCAAGATCTGCCACCACTATTGTTTCTCCAGTACCCCTGGCCACACTGCTGCCATCTTGGCCCCCAATATATTATCTTTCTTACTTGTCAAATCCTAAGTTCAGAGTTTTGAGATCAATATAGAAGTACCTAAGGTCAGGAAAACATGTGTCTTATGTGATAAAGTTCCTCATATGGTCCAATGCACGCACTCAGGCTTTTGTGATCTGGCATACTCTGGACACCATGGCTAGCTGCTTGTGGGATGTCTCATTTTGCCATCTTCTGTCCAACAAAGAGCATTTTATCTTCTGTGCAGCAGAGAGATAACAGTTACTTGCTGGCTTTAGTTTCCTATGTGCTAAGAGCTGATGTTGCCTTAAGCTTCAACCTCCATAAAAGGCTACCACCTTGTGACTAAGTGTTCAACCTAAAGCTTATGAAGATTATATAATATTAAAACAATAATAAGGACTTGATATACTCTTGAAAGAAAAACATTCTGAAATACTTCACTTATTGATGTGTTATAGTTCAGAGAAGTAATATTTTCTGTTTATGACATCCATTGACACATACATTGGAATGGGTCTCATTCAGGGAAATACTACATTGTATTTTCTCAATTTCTACTTTGATTATAAACTTATCTAGGCTATTATACTTAAAAGACTAAAGGCTTAGCCAGGCGTGGTGGCAGACACCTTTAATTTCAGCACTCTGGAGGCAGAGGCGGGTGGATCTCTGTGAAATTGGGGCCAGGCTGATCTACATAGTGAGTTCTAGTCCAGCTCAGATTCAGGGATACCCTGTCTCAAAAAGACAAAAAGAAGACTAAAGGTTTTGCCATGATAATGAACATTTTCTTAAATTCAGGTTGACTTCAGTAGTTTACCTAGCAGAAAACAGACTAGAAAAATTCACAGATCTAAAATTGGTCTATAGTGATATTCCGTGAAAGAGCTTATATTCATCAACAGAGCATCTGGCCCTCACTCAGAGCTCAGGCCAGCTCTGGATGGGAAAGATTTCCTCTTTCTCACTAGTAGTAGCCATTAATACTTTTAAAGTTAGAAATAATCCACTTTAACAGTCTAATATTGCCCCTGACACTTGAACATTCTTCTTCTTCATTACCATGATTTTTATCATGTCACCCAGATTTAATTTTGCTAAGGGAGTCCCATTTTTAAAATATTTTGTCTTGATTTTTCACTATGGAAATAAGCAGACATTTCTTGTACTCTTGAAGAATGAGTGATGACATCTGCCATAGGTGTTTTTGGCTTCCTGCTTTCTACTTGGTTTGAAAGAGTCCAGTAATGTATGTGGTGAGAGCTTATGTGACCTCTAATAAAGGAGGGTACATGTATTTGTTGTATATTGATTAAAAGAAGTATTTGTACATGTTATCTAATAAGGAGGGTACATGTACTCATTGTATGTTGATTAAAAGAAGTATTTGTATCTTGCAAATTTGTGAATGAGATTATATTGGTGTTGTGGTTTTAGTACGAAATGTCACTCATAGGTTTATATGTTTGAATACTTGGTCCCCAGTTGGAAGAGCTGTTTGCTCTTGGAAACATTCAGGGATTGCAACTTTTTGATTTGGAGGAAACTATGTTATCAGATACAAAGTTCACACTCAAGAATCATGAAATCAAGTTATTTTTTAATTGTAAAGCAGTCTCATATTTCGTAATGGTTTAAGCTTAGATTTTGTGTTTGGTTCCGTCCATTTCTTTCCTCAGATGCAAGCAGCTTGTGGGCTGGAGATTAGACATGTCTGCTAGAAGGTGGAGCCTCATGGAGGAAGTTAGTCACTGGGTGGGGGCCCACTTCCTATCTGCTTTCTGCTTCCTGATTGCAGATTCAGTGTGACCAAATGTCTCTTGTTTATGCTTCTCCACATCTTCAGCAATTTGAAGGACTGCATCTCTTCTTAATTTCTAACTTTTTTCTCATAAATTGCTTCTTATCAGGTGTTTGGTCACAGCAACAAGAAAAGTATTCGTGATACCCTCCTTAAAGGTGCTTAGTATCTCATTGAGAAGTGCATGGAATGATATACACTCATTTGGCCTGTTAGAATTAAGTACCAATGGATTATAAGAATTAAGTACCAATTAAGTATCAATATTGCTGACATTTAGAATTTTATTATTTTTGAGGAAAGAGAGTTGACTTCTAGGTAAGATAGACTGGCAAAATGTAGTAAGATAGATGGTGGATGAGTGATGTCTTAGACGATTTATGAAACCTTATTATTCACAAAGATGATAAAAAAGCACTCTATAGACAGAACTTCTAAGAGTGAATATATATGTACATGGGTAGATAAAAATTACAGCAGCATGGGAACACAGTGAAAGCAGAACATATACTGTATATAAAATCAAGCGTGCTCCAAGCATTTAAGTTCATTATATTGTTTAATCTTCTTTATGACCTTATAGAAAAGGTAGAGTCATTATCCCCATTTACTGAGTCAAAGAGGGCTTAGGCAGTTTAATTAACTTGCTTTAGGTTAGTAACCCCAGCATTTTCTGGGCTACAGTTTAGCTGAGATTTAATGGGCTCTAGGTCCCAAAGGCTGTTAACTTCTATGTTTGTTTCTCTTTAAATAATCTTTGTATACATTACATCACTTACAGACCCTATAACTAACCCAAGTCAGTGTGCTTGTGGTCAAAGAAGATAAGACATTCAATGCAATGTCAGGGAACTCTCACTGTTTCTTGTATAGAGTGGGGACTGCATTGTTTTTTTGGAACAGTGGAGTGATTCGTTTCTAAAGAGGCATTTCGGTCAATAACTCCATCTTTATTATTTCCACGTGTATTCCTGAAACACTTCACCATACCATTTTCTATTATTCTACATAAACAGGAAGAATTATTTTTCATAAAGAAATGAACCTAACACAGTGAGGGTTAGATTGTATTAGACAAAATTCTTTTATATTTTCGTTTATAGAAGAAGCCTGCACAAAGCTAAAGCATATTTTATATCTGAATATTTTGCTCATGATTCAATGAAATGGCTCTGTCTTAAGGTTTTAAGTCTCACAGACACAGCCCATATACATAGCACGTTGAGGAATTAATTAAAAATTTTAAACCATTAGTTTAGCAATGGCTTTAAAAGAACAACACATCCCGGATTTTGCTCTTTTTGTTGATTGTTCACAAAGCAACTGAAAGGACCAAAATTGATTAATTAAAATAAAAGATAAAATGAAGCTCATTTCAACCAAATATAAACCCATCTCTGCTGAGCATCCAGCTGCTCCCCTTCCATTTGCTACTCACTGAAATGCCCATAATTTATTCATCTTGGGATACACTTGTACATCTGTGGAATCATGACTCCAGCTGATCTAATTGTCTTTGAAATTAAGTAAACCACTGAACAAGAGAAAAGATAAAACTGAGGGGAGAGCTATATCTATACAGAAAATAAAGTAGAAAATAAATTCCTAAACTAAAGGATTTCTGTGAAATGGTCAGTATAGTCACCGTATGTCTTTTACTCATTCACAAGTTGAAATCCTGTAAATGCACAGTTATAAGTCTGTGGATTATATTGCATCTAATTTTTGATAGATTTTATAATATTAGGTTTATCTTTTAAAATGTCACAGAAGCAAAAGACCTAACAAATTAACACTTTGTTAAACTGCAATCTTAGCTACCAGCATTGGTTCTAATAGTTCAAAGTTGAATTTTTTTCAAATATTGTTTTTATTTTTAATTATGTGTATGTGTGTGTGTCTACATGGCGGCATGTGCATGTGAGTGCATGATGCCTGTTTAAGCTAGAGGTAGGAGTCAGAGCTCCTGGAGCTGGAGTTACAGGTATTGTGAGCTACTTGACAGGAGTGTTATGAAGGGAACTGGGTCCTCTGAAAAACCAGTAAATGCACTTAACCACTCATCCATCTCTCCAGCCCCATTTCCTCAAAGCATCTATCAACCAGAGTGCAAATCTGCATTTTACATATTACATGCTTGGCTTGGATACTGCCCTTTTCAACTTTAATTAGCATCTCCTTAATTAATTTCTTGACTTTTTTCCTGGAACATTCATCTCTGAAAAAACCCAGATCTCAATCACACACTGAGCTCCTCGGAATGTGCTGAGTCCCCGGGGACTGCTGGTGGGCACCAAGGCTTCATGTCATGTGCTAACAAGACAGTTCTACCGTGATGGGGGCAAAGCCCAGTTTTTGATCATTGCATTCCCATTTACTAAGAGGATTTTCATTAAGTTATTGACTCTTCTGAGTTTTAATTTCATCATTTGAAAACATCTCATAAACATGCTATGCGAATCAATGAATACATATTTTCAACATGTGTTTTTAGAATATTTTGAACAGTTCCTGGCAAAGTAATGTTTATGTAATGGAATTGAACTCAAAGTCAAAGTGGATTAAAGAATCAGTAAGTTATCAAATTGGAATATTTTCAAGAGATTTTCCAAACTCGGGGTCATATATTATCTTTGATTTTTAAAAAAATATTTTATTATTTTATTTTATGTGTATGAGTGTATTGCCTGCATGTGTGTAAGTGTACCCATGTCCTGCAATGCCCCTGGAGTCAGAAGAGGGCATTGGATTCCTCTAGAACTGGAGTTATAGATGGTTGTTAGCCACCATGTGGGTGCTGGGAATCAAACCCCTGTCCTCTACAAGAGTAGTCAGTGCCCTTACCTGCTGAGCCATCTCTCCAGCCCCATCTTTGTTTTTTAAAATTGGTTCTCTTGTTGATTGATTTTCATATAAAATGTGCAGCCTTTTTGTTGTTATTGTTCTCATTTATCTTTGAGGGTTTTTGTTCGTTAGATTGAGAGAGATTCTTATAACCCAGGGTGACTTCAAAATCTCTGTGCACTTTATGGTGACCTTGAATTTATGATCCTCCTCCCTTTACCTACCAAGTGTTAGGATCGTTAAGTATGTGATACTATTGCACTCAGCTTTGGGTCTGAGTCTTATATAAACCTGGAATCCTAAATAGTATATTCCTTGAAGGTTGGCACTTTATCATGTTATTATTATTTTTCTCAGAGCACTTTGGAGCATAATCTTTACAGAGCAGTTCTGCAAATGTTATTTCTGTGATGGTGAAAGAAACAGATTCCTTCCTCATCTTGTCTTGTCCCTATTGACCCATTCGGATCTCATGTATGTTTCTGATAACCTTAGAAAATTTGATACTTTGAAGTGTGTAGGAGTGATGACATTGTTCTGAAGATTCCTTTTATTTACAAGAAATAGTTTAGGCATCAGAAACATTTGGCTCATCAAATAGGTATTTAATTTGTGCCTGAGTTTGTTTAAAGTTTCATAAAGTGATAGCTTTGAACCAAGTTTACACTTTAGTGGCTTTTTGAATCTCTTTAGCACTAAGGAAAATCAAGTGCTGTTTTTCTGATCATTTAAAAATACTCACAAAATGTCTTCAGCTTTGATATAAAAGGGGGAAGAGGAGCAACTGCAGGTTCCAGATGGAGTCAAAGAAAGCACTAACACGGCCCTACAAGCCTCATTTAGAGAGGTGGAAATGAAAGCTCTGTTCTTGAGAAACCTTCCAGAGAGCTAATTGTCACTGAGGAGGGGGAGAAACTCTCTCTTTAACGAGCTCCACAAGAAACTCTTCTTCTGTTTGTTCCTGCTCACTATTTTCAAGCAATGGTAGGGGGTTGGGGGATCCTCTTGAGCAGAGCATCCATTGCCAACACAGGAACTTTTATCTTTGGAGCTTGTTTTAGATAATTCCACCATGTGAAATTTAGAAAGAATGTCAATTACTTTATTCTATGCAATTACAAACTGACTTTCTGTCTGGTTCTCTGAGATTTAGTTTTCCATCATCATACCTTCCATTTTATGTCTGAAAAGTCAAAGTCCAGTCAGAAGGGAAGGCAAATGTTACAACTGTATACATTTATCTCAAATTTTTGGTCCACTTAACAGCACAATTGCATCCTTCTAATACACAATCAAGAGTATGACTGTACTCTGAACAACTCAACACAACCACATAGTTATGAGAAATAAGTAAAGTGGGGTCGCGGCTGCTCATAGAAACCTCCCCTCACCTGATCTTTTAGCGCAGAGCTGGTCTTTGAGTTTGCCTTCCAACATCATATGCCTTTCAGCCCAGGATCCACCCAGCGCCTGCCCTTTCAGGCACTCTCATTTTCCTGCATTTAACCTTTAAAAAATTGACAATTTTTTGCCTCTTTGCAATTTTATGACTTTTGAATCCATAGAAAGTAGGAAATAAAATGTCATTTCCTTTCTTCAAATTAAAAATAAAAGAAATCTGAAAAGAGAACAGAAAATGAATTACTGAACTGTCAAAAGCTTCCTGGTTAAGTCACTGAATGATGAAGTCAAAACAGATCATCATCAGCTGTAGGTCAGCTTCTATTTGCATCTGAGCATTTCTTTGTAATAACATGACACATAAAGATTTTCTGCAGACCTCAAATGGCTCTTATTTTTTAATAATTCCCTAAAGTATATTGTTTATATTAAAGCATTATGCTGGCAATTAACTTGTTGACAATTTAGAGGAGATAAAAGTTAAGATTTATGGCTATTATGTCA
Source organism: Nannospalax galili (assembly GCF_000622305.1). Lineage (NCBI taxonomy): Eukaryota > Metazoa > Chordata > Mammalia > Rodentia > Spalacidae > Nannospalax > Nannospalax galili. Next base: position 4,986,711 of record NW_008355790.1, read on the forward strand.
TTATTTTTAACATTTGCTTAGAAATGTTGAAAACACTTTCCATACATGTTATAGGTCTGAGAATATTGGGTCTAAACATACAATAGTGGGTTCCATCTCAAAGAAAAGCATATAAGTAAAAAATATCTATAGTTGAGTATATGGAATGTTGTAGTCCAGAAATATAAATGGTATTTGAAATTAGAACTGAACTTCTTAAATTCTAAAACACCCAGTTTGCCAAGAATGAGAAGATTCTGTGTGTGCATGCATAGTGCTGTTTTACATGAGGTCATTCAGTCTAAACCGAAGTCCTGTGACAGCAATAGAAAAGTAGTTTAACAGGGACAGAAGTTTTTCTTCAGGCAAAGTGCTTACAAAAGTCCTTCCTCTTAACATTGTCCACTGTTTTAGTCAATAATTACAAGTTACACACAACTGCTTTCCTTCTCTTTCATACTTAAAAATTAAAATGAAAAACCCATAAATACACAATATTTAGAACTATTATTCTTGTAAATATTGAAATCTGGCAACAATTAAGAGCATTTTATATGGTGCAACCTATCAATTAACTGGGATCTTGCTCTGAAAGACACAATATGCAATAATAGCTGGTAAATACTTTTGGACTCACCAAGTCCCCAGTGTACATTGCTCCATTTTATTTTTATTGTTCAATTTAAAGAAATCAGCATACTGCTTTTGAGGTGCTTTGAGCAGGCAAAGATGACTGAGGTTGCACAAAGGAGGGAAATGGGTTTTCTTAGTGCGTGCATAGTTTGCAGCTAACAGAGTTTCAATAAAACCCCATGCAAAGTCAAGACTGCTCTTTATTTTATTTTATTTTATTTTTGGTCTTTTTGAGACAGGGTCTTTCTGTAGCTCCAGCTGTCTGGAACTCTCTCTATAGTCCAGGCTGGCTTCAAACTCACAGAGGATCCACCTGCTCTGCCTCCTGAGTGCTGGGATTAAAAGCGTGGGTTACCATGCCCGGCAAGACTGCTCTTTTATGATTACTTGCTATTCAGTGATAAATTGATTCCTAGCAAGTTAATGTTTGTTAATATTCGTCTAGTACTCTGTACAAGCACAGAGAGGTTTCTAAAGGATCTACACTCTCCATGTTTACAATGACTATCTCTGCACACATACTGTCACATTTTTCTCATGATAGGAATGTATAAAATTGTAGGAGATTCTTTGAGGGACAATTGGAAGCTAGATGAAGTGAGCAAGTATATATACAATGTACACAGACACTGACACAGAGAGGGTCACGTATGCGTATATACATCTTAATCAGGGTAAAAATCTTCCACTGGCTGCTTTTCCATATACCCTCCTCAATGAATTTTTAGGTTCATAGTAAGGTAACTGATTATTTGTTATGTTCTGTCTTTTCCAATGCTACTTCAGCTCCCCTCCTCTGCAGGGGAAATGAAACCCAGAGGCATACGGGTCTAAGTTCTTAAATAAGATATAGGCAGAAAATCATTTTGCTGTGATTTGAGGAAACATTTGAGATCAGTGTAATCACAGGTGTACTTGCTCCCGTTACTTTTATCTTAAGAATACCATTGTTAAGAAAGAAAAAAAAAAGAAAAAAAAATTATGGGCTGGAGAGATGGCTCATGGTTAAGAGCACAGACCGCTCTTGCAGAGGACCTGGGTTTGATTCCCAGCACCCACATGGTGGCTACAAACTGTCCTTAACTCCAGTTCCAGGGGAATCCAAGGCCTCTTCTGACCTCCACAGCATTGCATGTCACGGGTGCACTCACATACATGCAGACAATACATTCATAAACATAAAATAAAAATAATAAAATATTTTAAAAACAAAAAGGAAAAAATTAAACTCTTAGTCATTCCTGAATGAAAAGTTTTCTGTTTGATGTCACCATGAATCTTCATTGGTGTCCATTACTGTTTGTATTTTGCTGATGGTTTTAATAGAACAGTAGATATCAATATTGTTATTACTAGAAATCTAACAACTTTATACTCCAAAGAGTTAAAAAAAAAGCTTAGCAGTCTTTCTTTTAACTAAGTTATCAACATGGTCTAATAGTGACCTTTCACAACTATGTAGAGAACAAGAAGTTGGGTGCACTTAAAGATTGTCCTCTTAATTTCTCTTAGCTGAATACAGAAAAGAGCTATATTCTAGTGAAATATGCTGCCTTGGCAGAGGAACTGCTATTGAAATAAATTGGTTGCCAAGTATTTATTATGTTTTATGTTTGCCTCTCATCATAATACTTCATAATGCATTTAAAACAATTAATTGTCACAGTCTCCATTCTTTAGAGGCTTGAAAGGGGACCCTGGATAGACTGGGAAAATGATGAATCCCTATTTGGTTGAGAAGTAGAAGAGGATTCTGCTGTAATTTTCAATTAATCACACACTAAATTTGCATTTATTGAGTGCTCTCACAAGTTAATATCAACAATCAAATATACTTAGAGAGACATATGAGGCTGCTGTGGTCTTTTTATGTACTATGCATGCAAAAGTTGAAATGAGGAGTGTGGAGAAGTGAGCTGTGAGCACTTCACCGGTTGGTGGGAAAAGATTTTGATGTTTCTTTTTATTTCTTGTAAAGCATTTTCACAGATTCTGCAGTCATGTATCTCACCCTCTGGCTTCCTTCTCTTTACATTCTTTGCAGTTCAACTAAGATAAAAACCCCCTTTCTCAAGCAAACCCTGCAATGTTAGCCAATTGTAACCTAGACTTTAATTGAGCACTTGATCTTTCCTGCTGTGTGTCATGTAATCTTTACCTTAATTAGGTGAAAATTACTGCACTCATTTCACAGATGAGGAAAATTAAAGTTTGCATGTTTATAGTTTGCTCAAGGTCACCACTAGCAAAGGGCTCTGTCTACAAATACTGAAGCAACCTAAAAAGACTAAGGTCAACTTATTTTTCTTTTTTCTGTCATCGATTTATCTATTATCTATCATCTATCATCTATCTATCTATCTATCTATCTATCTGTCTATCATCATCTGTCATCTATCAATCATCTATCTATTGAAATTTGGCTATGAATCTGTACAGAGAGTTCTCAAAAGAAGAAATGAAAATGGCTAAAAAATACTTTAAAAAGTGTTCAATATCCTTAGTAATTAGGGAAATAAAATTAAAACTAAGATTTTACCTTATTCATTATTTTATGTGTGTGTATGTGTACCATATGTATGCAGATACCAATGAAGGCCAAAAGAGGGCATCAGTTTCCCTGGAGCTGGAGTTACAGATGGTTGTGAGCCATCCAGTGTGGGTATTATGAACCAAACTAGGGTCCTCTGGAAAAGTAGCAAATTCTCTTAGTTGTGGAGTGATCTCTCCAGCCACAGAATCCCGTAATGGTTACGTAAGTTTACAGCTTTGCTTTGGGCCACATTCATAGCTATTCTTGGCCACATTTGGCCCACAGACAACAAGCTGGACATGGCTGGGTGCTCTAAGCAAAAGTCAAGGAACAGGTTCCTTATCCTCAGAATGGAGAAACCAATTTAAGCCCTATCCTTTCAGCTGACATTTACCAGGAACAGTGTCTTATATCACATGCAGTTCTCTGAATGAGCATCTTTAGAAAGTCAATTTGTATCTTCCCTGCTGAAGACGGTCAATGTCCTGATTGCATGCCAGGAAGCACATATGGACTTTAATTGCTCTAAACACAAACTTCTGTGCAATCCTTCTGTGGTTAGTTTCTTTTCCTCTGGTATCTGGGTAGGGTAGGAGATTGCTGAATCCCAAATTCTAAGCAGCATTCTGACTCTGGCCATTTCTTTCTTTAAAAATGCCCTTCAACTACTGACAAATTATACATAATAGATCAAGAAAAATATCTCTAGATAAGGTTTATTTGAGACCAACTGGTCATTACCCAAGATTTATCTGCAAGACACACAGTAATTAAAAATGCCAGAATGGTGGAACTAACCTTCTTGGATCTTGGATAGACATACCTTGAGATCTATACGAATTGGGTCAGAGGGATTCAAAGGACACTTTTTCCTCCTTGCCCTCCTGGGTCGATTAGTTCCCAGGGACTATGAGCATC